>NC_083719.1:165105650-165452455 GCF_028564815.1 Eubalaena glacialis | reverse complement strand
CGTACCGGACCCCTGCAAGTAACGGAGGCCTTTCAACGTGCAAACTCCTTCCTGGGGAAAACGCATACTTGTGGAGCGAGGAAGCCTAGGCAGGCTGCTTGCAGCCAGTTCACGCTCCTTTGGCTCCTGAAGCGAAGGCTTCGGGCACCTCTCCTGGCAGCCTCGCAAGCCTTTGGCAGGACCTCTAAAACTTTACCAGGCACAGCGAGCGGTGGAAGCAAGTCCCACACACCGAAAGAGCCGTAGCTGAAAAATATTGTCGTTCCTTTGCAGCACCGTACAAGCCCTCTGCTTTTGGGGGAGAGGGCCTTTCTCTTCTCTTCTTTGGCACACAGGGAAATGCCTTCACGGTGTTCGGCCTTGATACACTCGAGTGAGTGCAGCTTCCCCTTAACTGTTGAGAGTGTGCTAGTGCAGCGCTCTCGAACATGACTGTCCTTTGAACACACCAAAAGAAACTTTCCATTCGAGGAGGGAACGCGCTGCACGGGAACTCTTTGTTCTCTGAGCCAAGTGGGTGCTGCCACTGCGCCTGTGTGTTTGCTGGTTCACTGGCACTCTGAGATGTTTCGGCCTCGCCATTGCGGGGCCCACGCTGTGCAGCTAACCTCACTTAGGGATCACAGGGGCCCGCATTACTTTCCAGGGGAAGACAACGCTGCCCGGATCACCCTCCAGGTGTCACTTTCTTGGCACTGAGCTACCTTCCTCGAAAGCTGTGCGTTGGTAGCCTGCTCCCAATGTGTTCCTTTGGTGACTGGACGCTCTTTGAGATGCTGGTCGAGACGGCCTCTGCTTCTCTGCTCTTGGAGAAGGCTGCTTTGCGGAGACGCTCAGCGTGGCCTGCGCCAAGTTCAACCTTCTGCTGCTCTGAACTAACGACTTACCTGCCCTCGCCCCTGGCGCAAAGTGCCTAGGCACAAGGGCACGCTCTGGCCCCGATGCCCACACTCAGTAGTCCAAAGCCTTCACAGACTCCACGGGCGTCCTGCTTCCACTTACCCTCTGAACGCGGCTTGCTACGTGGCGGCGGCGGCAGCACTCCACAGGGTTTGGGGGCAGAACTCCTACCACTCTCCTCACATAGGCAGTCAGTCCTCCGCTGGGCTTCCCGTAGCCTTTGCAGAGAGCACTGTCTGTGGCACACCTCTTTCTTCTCCCTGCACCCTTATCTGTATTTTCGCAGCTGGGGGCAACCGGCTTCTGCTGCTGTGGACGAGGCCTGCTTACTGCTTGGCAAACGCCAGAGAGAAATGAGCGCGGCTGCAGAGGACGAGTCCAAGGAGCTCTAGGACGTCACAGTCAACCAGTGGTCTTGCCACCGAGCTCAGAGGTCTCTTCCAGTCCAGGAAAGAATGTGCCGCTTTGGCGTTGTTTCCTAGGACAAGAAACGTTCGGTGACAGTGCGTCTGTCAAGCTCGTGCTGACCGCCGCAATCTCAGAGCCTTTCCCTGCCAATCATCTCCTTGCTTCTGCTTTCTGGCAGCAAGCTCACTTAAGAAGTACCCTTACCTACCCGAGGATTTCACTAAGGGACTCTATTCGGTATGCCCATCGCGTCTGCCAAGGCAACTGGGGCCAAAACATTGCAGTGGCTGCTGGATCCAACTCTCTCCGCCTCCCCGGGAGCCGCCCGAGCCTATGGGCTGTTGGAGAAGGTCTTCGTTATGGTCTAGGTCACTCCCTTGATTGGCAGAAAGTCTCCCCGCTGCCAGTGAGGACTTTAGTTTGAGAGCTCACTCTGTTGAGAACGCGTTGGTGCAGCCCTCGTTTCTCCTGCGTACCGGACCCCTGCAAGTAACGGAGGCCTTTCAACGTGCAAACTCCTTCCTGGGGAAAACGCATACTTGTGGAGCGAGGAAGCCTAGGCAGGCTGCTTGCAGCCAGTTCACGCTCCTTTGGCTCCTGAAGCGAAGGCTTCGGGCACCTCTCCTGGCAGCCTCGCAAGCCTTTGGCAGGACCTCTAAAACTTTACCAGGCACAGCGAGCGGTGGAAGCAAGTCCCACACACCGAAAGAGCCGTAGCTGAAAAATATTGTCGTTCCTTTGCAGCACCGTACAAGCCCTCTGCTTTTGGGGGAGAGGGCCTTTCTCTTCTCTTCTTTGGCACACAGGGAAATGCCTTCACGGTGTTCGGCCTTGATACACTCGAGTGAGTGCAGCTTCCCCTTAACTGTTGAGAGTGTGCTAGTGCAGCGCTCTCGAACATGACTGTCCTTTGAACACACCAAAAGAAACTTTCCATTCGAGGAGGGAACGCGCTGCACGGGAACTCTTTGTTCTCTGAGCCAAGTGGGTGCTGCTACTGCGCCTGTGTGTTTGCTGGTTCACTGGCACTCTGAGATGTTTTTGCCTCGCCATTGCGGGGCCCACGCTGTGCAGCTAACCTCACTTAGGGATCACAGGGGACCGCATTACTTTCCAGGAGAAGACAACGCTGCCCGGATCACCCTCCAGGTGTCACTTTCTTGGCACTGAGCTACCTTCCTCGAAAGCTGTGCGTTGGTAGCCTGCTCCCAATGTGTTCCTTTGGTGACTGGACGCTCTTTGAGATGCTGGTCGAGACGGCCTCTGCTTCTCTGCTCTTGGAGAAGGCTGCTTTGCGGAGACGCTCAGCGTGGCCTGCGCCAAGTTCAACCTTCTGCAGCTCTGAACTAACGACTTACCTGCCCTCGCCCCTGGCGCAAAGTGCCTAGGCACAAGGGCACGCTCTGGCCCCGATGCCCACACTCAGTAGTCCAAAGCCTTCACAGGCTCCACGGGCGTCCTGCTTCCACTTACCCTCTGAACGCGGCTTGCTACGTGGCGGCGGCGGCAGCACTCCACAGGGTTTGGGGGCAGAACTCCTACCACTCTCCTCACATAGGCAGTCAGTCCTCCGCCGGGCTTCCCGTAGCCTTTGCAGAGAGCACTGTCTGTGGCACACCTCTTTCTTCTCCCTGCACCCTTATCTGTATTTTCGCAGCTGGGGGCAACCGGCTTCTGCTGCTGTGGACGAGGCCTGCTTACTGCTTGGCAAACGCCAGAGAGAAATGAGCGCGGCTGCAGAGGACGAGTCCAAGGAGCTCTAGGACGTCACAGTCAACCAGTGGTCTTGCCACCGAGCTCAGAGGTCTCTTCCAGTCCAGGAAAGAATGTGCCGCTTTGGCGTTGTTTCCTAGGACAAGAAACGTTCGGTGACAGTGCGTCTGTCAAGCTCGTGCTGACCGCCGCAATCTCAGAGCCTTTCCCTGCCAATCATCTCCTTGCTTCTGCTTTCTGGCAGCAAGCTCACTTAAGAAGTACCCTTACCTACCCGAGGATTTCACTAAGGGACTCTATTCGGTATGCCCATCGCGTCTGCCAAGGCAACTGGGGCCAAAACATTGCAGTGGCTGCTGGATCCAACTCTCTCCGCCTCCCCGGGAGCCGCCCGAGCCTATGGGCTGTTGGAGAAGGTCTTCGTTATGGTCCAGGTCACTCCCTTGATTGGCAGAAAGTCTCCCCGCTGCCAGTGAGGACTTTAGTTTGAGAGCTCACTCTGTTGAGAACGCGTTGGTGCAGCCCTCGTTTCTCCTGCGTACCGGACCCCTGCAAGTAACGGAGGCCTTTCACCGTGCAAACTCCTTCCTGGGGAAAACGCATACTTGTGGAGCGAGGAAGCCTAGGCAGGCTGCTTGCAGCCAGTTCACGCTCCTTTGGCTCCTGAAGCGAAGGCTTCGGGCACCTCTCCTGGCAGCCTCGCAAGCCTTTGGCAGGACCTCTAAAACTTTACCAGGCACAGCGAGCGGTGGAAGCAAGTCCCACACACCGAAAGAGCCGTAGCTGAAAAATATTGTCGTTCCTTTGCAGCACCGTACAAGCCCTCTGCTTTTGGGGGAGAGGGCCTTTCTCTTCTCTTCTTTGGCACACAGGGAAATGCCTTCACGGTGTTCGGCCTTGATACACTCGAGTGAGTGCAGCTTCCCCTTAACTGTTGAGAGTGTGCTAGTGCAGCGCTCTCGAACATGACTGTCCTTTGAACACACCAAAAGAAACTTTCCATTCGAGGAGGGAACGCGCTGCACGGGAACTCTTTGTTCTCTGAGCCAAGTGGGTGCTGCTACTGCGCCTGTGTGTTTGCTGGTTCACTGGCACTCTGAGATGTTTTTGCCTCGCCATTGCAGGGCCCACGCTGTGCAGCTAACCTCACTTAGGGATCACAGGGGCCCGCATTACTTTCCAGGGGAAGACAACGCTGCCCGGATCACCCTCCAGGTGTCACTTTCTTGGCACTGAGCTACCTTCCTCGAAAGCTGTGCGTTGGTAGCCTGCTCCCAATGTGTTCCTTTGGTGACTGGACGCTCTTTGAGATGCTGGTCGAGACGGCCTCTGCTTCTCTGCTCTTGGAGAAGGCTGCTTTGCGGAGACGCTCAGCGTGGCCTGCGCCAAGTTCAACCTTCTGCTGCTCTGAACTAACGACTTACCTGCCCTCGCCCCTGGCGCAAAGTGCCTAGGCACAAGGGCACGCTCTGGCCCCGATGCCCACACTCAGTAGTCCAAAGCCTTCACAGGCTCCACGGGCGTCCTGCTTCCACTTACCCTCTGAACGCGGCTTGCTACGTGGCGGCGGCGGCAGCACTCCACAGGGTTTGGGGGCAGAACTCCTACCACTCTCCTCACATAGGTAGTCAGTCCTCCGCCGGGCTTCCCGTAGCCTTTGCAGAGAGCACTGTCTGTGGCACACCTCTGTCTTCTCCCTTCACCCTTATCTGTATTTTCGCAGCTGGGGGCAACCGGCTTCTGCTGCTGTGGACGAGGCCTGCTTACTGCTTGGCAAACGCCAGGGAGAAATGAGCGCGGCTGCAGAGGACGAGTCCAAGGAGCTCTAGGACGTCACAGTCAACCAGTGGTCTTGCCACCGAGCTCAGAGGTCTCTTCCAGTCCAGGAAAGAATGCGCCGCTTTGGCGTTGTTTCCTAGGACAAGAAACGTTCGGTGACAGTGCGTCTGTCAAGCTGGTGCTGACCGCCGCAATCTCAGAGCCTTTCCCTGCCAATCATCTCCTTGCTTCTGCTTTCTGGCAGCAAGCTCACTTAAGAAGTACCCTTACCTACCCGAGGATTTCACTAAGGGACTCTATTCGGTATGCCCATCGCGTCTGCCAAGGCAACTGGGGCCAAAACATTGCAGTGGCTGCTGGATCCAACTCTCTCCGCCTCCCCGGGAGCCGCCCGAGCCTATGGGCTGTTGGAGAAGGTCTTCGTTATGGTCCAGGTCACTCCCTTGATTGGCAGAAAGTCTCCCCGCTGCCAGTGAGGACTTTAGTTTGAGAGCTCACTCTGTTGAGAACGCGTTGGTGCAGCCCTCGTTTCTCCTGCGTACCGGACCCCTGCAAGTAACGGAGGCCTTTCAACGTGCAAACTCCTTCCTGGGGAAAACGCATACTTGTGGAGCGAGGAAGCCTAGGCAGGCTGCTTGCAGCCAGTTCACGCTCCTTTGGCTCCTGAAGCGAAGGCTTCGGGCACCTCTCCTGGCAGCCTCGCAAGCCTTTGGCAGGACCTCTAAAACTTTACCAGGCACAGCGAGCGGTGGAAGCAAGTCCCACACACCGAAAGAGCCGTAGCTGAAAAATATTGTCGTTCCTTTGCAGCACCGTACAAGCCCTCTGCTTTTGGGGGAGAGGGCCTTTCTCTTCTCTTCTTTGGCACACAGGGAAATGCCTTCACGGTGTTCGGCCTTGATACACTCGAGTGAGTGCAGCTTCCCCTTAACTGTTGAGAGTGTGCTAGTGCAGCGCTCTCGAACATGACTGTCCTTTGAACACACCAAAAGAAACTTTCCATTCGAGGAGGGAACGCGCTGCACGGGAACTCTTTGTTCTCTGAGCCAAGTGGGTGCTGCCACTGCGCCTGTGTGTTTGCTGGTTCACTGGCACTCTGAGATGTTTCGGCCTCGCCATTGCGGGGCCCACGCTGTGCAGCTAACCTCACTTAGGGATCACAGGGGCCCGCATTACTTTCCAGGGGAAGACAACGCTGCCCGGATCACCCTCCAGGTGTCACTTTCTTGGCACTGAGCTACCTTCCTCGAAAGCTGTGCGTTGGTAGCCTGCTCCCAATGTGTTCCTTTGGTGACTGGACGCTCTTTGAGATGCTGGTCGAGACGGCCTCTGCTTCTCTGCTCTTGGAGAAGGCTGCTTTGCGGAGACGCTCAGCGTGGCCTGCGCCAAGTTCAACCTTCTGCTGCTCTGAACTAACGACTTACCTGCCCTCGCCCCTGGCGCAAAGTGCCTAGGCACAAGGGCACGCTCTGGCCCCGATGCCCACACTCAGTAGTCCAAAGCCTTCACAGACTCCACGGGCGTCCTGCTTCCACTTACCCTCTGAACGCGGCTTGCTACGTGGCGGCGGCGGCAGCACTCCACAGGGTTTGGGGGCAGAACTCCTACCACTCTCCTCACATAGGCAGTCAGTCCTCCGCTGGGCTTCCCGTAGCCTTTGCAGAGAGCACTGTCTGTGGCACACCTCTTTCTTCTCCCTGCACCCTTATCTGTATTTTCGCAGCTGGGGGCAACCGGCTTCTGCTGCTGTGGACGAGGCCTGCTTACTGCTTGGCAAACGCCAGAGAGAAATGAGCGCGGCTGCAGAGGACGAGTCCAAGGAGCTCTAGGACGTCACAGTCAACCAGTGGTCTTGCCACCGAGCTCAGAGGTCTCTTCCAGTCCAGGAAAGAATGCGCCGCTTTGGCGTTGTTTCCTAGGACAAGAAACGTTCGGTGACAGTGCGTCTGTCAAGCTGGTGCTGACCGCCGCAATCTCAGAGCCTTTCCCTGCCAATCATCTCCTTGCTTCTGCTTTCTGGCAGCAAGCTCACTTAAGAAGTACCCTTACCTACCCGAGGATTTCACTAAGGGACTCTATTCGGTATGCCCATCGCGTCTGCCAAGGCAACTGGGGCCAAAACATTGCAGTGGCTGCTGGATCCAACTCTCTCCGCCTCCCCGGGAGCCGCCCGAGCCTATGGGCTGTTGGAGAAGGTCTTCGTTATGGTCCAGGTCACTCCCTTGATTGGCAGAAAGTCTCCCCGCTGCCAGTGAGGACTTTAGTTTGAGAGCTCACTCTGTTGAGAACGCGTTGGTGCAGCCCTCGTTTCTCCTGCGTACCGGACCCCTGCAAGTAACGGAGGCCTTTCAACGTGCAAACTCCTTCCTGGGGAAAACGCATACTTGTGGAGCGAGGAAGCCTAGGCAGGCTGCTTGCAGCCAGTTCACGCTCCTTTGGCTCCTGAAGCGAAGGCTTCGGGCACCTCTCCTGGCAGCCTCGCAAGCCTTTGGCAGGACCTCTAAAACTTTACCAGGCACAGCGAGCGGTGGAAGCAAGTCCCACACACCGAAAGAGCCGTAGCTGAAAAATATTGTCGTTCCTTTGCAGCACCGTACAAGCCCTCTGCTTTTGGGGGAGAGGGCCTTTCTCTTCTCTTCTTTGGCACACAGGGAAATGCCTTCACGGTGTTCGGCCTTGATACACTCGAGTGAGTGCAGCTTCCCCTTAACTGTTGAGAGTGTGCTAGTGCAGCGCTCTCGAACATGACTGTCCTTTGAACACACCAAAAGAAACTTTCCATTCGAGGAGGGAACGCGCTGCACGGGAACTCTTTGTTCTCTGAGCCAAGTGGGTGCTGCTACTGCGCCTGTGTGTTTGCTGGTTCACTGGCACTCTGAGATGTTTTTGCCTCGCCATTGCGGGGCCCACGCTGTGCAGCTAACCTCACTTAGGGATCACAGGGGACCGCATTACTTTCCAGGAGAAGACAACGCTGCCCGGATCACCCTCCAGGTGTCACTTTCTTGGCACTGAGCTACCTTCCTCGAAAGCTGTGCGTTGGTAGCCTGCTCCCAATGTGTTCCTTTGGTGACTGGACGCTCTTTGAGATGCTGGTCGAGACGGCCTCTGCTTCTCTGCTCTTGGAGAAGGCTGCTTTGCGGAGACGCTCAGCGTGGCCTGCGCCAAGTTCAACCTTCTGCTGCTCTGAACTAACGACTTACCTGCCCTCGCCCCTGGCGCAAAGTGCCTAGGCACAAGGGCACGCTCTGGCCCCGATGCCCACACTCAGTAGTCCAAAGCCTTCACAGACTCCACGGGCGTCCTGCTTCCACTTACCCTCTGAACGCGGCTTGCTACGTGGCGGCGGCGGCAGCACTCCACAGGGTTTGGGGGCAGAACTCCTACCACTCTCCTCACATAGGCAGTCAGTCCTCCGCCGGGCTTCCCGTAGCCTTTGCAGAGAGCACTGTCTGTGGCACACCTCTTTCTTCTCCCTGCACCCTTATCTGTATTTTCGCAGCTGGGGGCAACCGGCTTCTGCTGCTGTGGACGAGGCCTGCTTACTGCTTGGCAAACGCCAGAGAGAAATGAGCGCGGCTGCAGAGGACGAGTCCAAGGAGCTCTAGGACGTCACAGTCAACCAGTGGTCTTGCCACCGAGCTCAGAGGTCTCTTCCAGTCCAGGAAAGAATGTGCCGCTTTGGCGTTGTTTCCTAGGACAAGAAACGTTCGGCGACAGTGCGTCTGTCAAGCTCGTGCTGACCGCCGCAATCTCAGAGCCTTTCCCTGCCAATCATCTCCTTGCTTCTGCTTTCTGGCAGCAAGCTCACTTAAGAAGTACCCTTACCTACCCGAGGATTTCACTAAGGGACTCTATTCGGTATGCCCATCGCGTCTGCCAAGGCAACTGGGGCCAAAACATTGCAGTGGCTGCTGGATCCAACTCTCTCCGCCTCCCCGGGAGCCGCCCGAGCCTATGGGCTGTTGGAGAAGGTCTTCGTTATGGTCCAGGTCACTCCCTTGATTGGCAGAAAGTCTCCCCGCTGCCAGTGAGGACTTTAGTTTGAGAGCTCACTCTGTTGAGAACGCGTTGGTGCAGCCCTCGTTTCTCCTGCGTACCGGACCCCTGCAAGTAACGGAGGCCTTTCAACGTGCAAACTCCTTCCTGGGGAAAACGCATACTTGTGGAGCGAGGAAGCCTAGGCAGGCTGCTTGCAGCCAGTTCACGCTCCTTTGGCTCCTGAAGCGAAGGCTTCGGGCACCTCTCCTGGCAGCCTCGCAAGCCTTTGGCAGGACCTCTAAAACTTTACCAGGCACAGCGAGCGGTGGAAGCAAGTCCCACACACCGAAAGAGCCGTAGCTGAAAAATATTGTCGTTCCTTTGCAGCACCGTACAAGCCCTCTGCTTTTGGGGGAGAGGGCCTTTCTCTTCTCTTCTTTGGCACACAGGGAAATGCCTTCACGGTGTTCGGCCTTGATACACTCGAGTGAGTGCAGCTTCCCCTTAACTGTTGAGAGTGTGCTAGTGCAGCGCTCTCGAACATGACTGTCCTTTGAACACACCAAAAGAAACTTTCCATTCGAGGAGGGAACGCGCTGCACGGGAACTCTTTGTTCTCTGAGCCAAGTGGGTGCTGCTACTGCGCCTGTGTGTTTGCTGGTTCACTGGCACTCTGAGATGTTTTTGCCTCGCCATTGCGGGGCCCACGCTGTGCAGCTAACCTCACTTAGGGATCACAGGGTCCCGCATTACTTTCCAGGGGAAGACAACGCTGCCCGGATCACCCTCCAGGTGTCACTTTCTTGGCACTGAGCTACCTTCCTCGAAAGCTGTGCGTTGGTAGCCTGCTCCCAATGTGTTCCTTTGGTGACTGGACGCTCTTTGAGATGCTGGTCGAGACGGCCTCTGCTTCTCTGCTCTTGGAGAAGGCTGCTTTGCGGAGACGCTCAGCGTGGCCTGCGCCAAGTTCAACCTTCTGCTGCTCTGAACTAACGACTTACCTGCCCTCGCCCCTGGCGCAAAGTGCCTAGGCACAAGGGCACGCTCTGGCCCCGATGCCCACACTCAGTAGTCCAAAGCCTTCACAGGCTCCACGGGCGTCCTGCTTCCACTTACCCTCTGAACGCGGCTTGCTACGTGGCGGCGGCGGCAGCACTCCACAGGGTTTGGGGGCAGAACTCCTACCACTCTCCTCACATAGGTAGTCAGTCCTCCGCCGGGCTTCCCGTAGCCTTTGCAGAGAGCACTGTCTGTGGCACACCTCTTTCTTCTCCCTGCACCCTTATCTGTATTTTCGCAGCTGGGGGCAACCGGCTTCTGCTGCTGTGGACGAGGCCTGCTTACTGCTTGGCAAACGCCAGAGAGAAATGAGCGCGGCTGCAGAGGACGAGTCCAAGGAGCTCTAGGACGTCACAGTCAACCAGTGGTCTTGCCACCGAGCTCAGAGGTCTCTTCCAGTCCAGGAAAGAATGCGCCGCTTTGGCGTTGTTTCCTAGGACAAGAAACGTTCGGTGACAGTGCGTCTGTCAAGCTCGTGCTGACCGCCGCAATCTCAGAGCCTTTCCCTGCCAATCATCTCCTTGCTTCTGCTTTCTGGCAGCAAGCTCACTTAAGAAGTACCCTTACCTACCCGAGGATTTCACTAAGGGACTCTATTCGGTATGCCCATCGCGTCTGCCAAGGCAACTGGGGCCAAAACATTGCAGTGGCTGCTGGATCCAACTCTCTCCGCCTCCCCGGGAGCCGCCCGAGCCTATGGGCTGTTGGAGAAGGTCTTCGTTATGGTCCAGGTCACTCCCTTGATTGGCAGAAAGTCTCCCCGCTGCCAGTGAGGACTTTAGTTTTAGAGCTCACTCTGTTGAGAACGCGTTGGTGCAGCCCTCGTTTCTCCTGCGTACCGGACCCCTGCAAGTAACGGAGGCCTTTCACCGTGCAAACTCCTTCCTGGGGAAAACGCATACTTGTGGAGCGAGGAAGCCTAGGCAGGCTGCTTGCAGCCAGTTCACGCTCCTTTGGCTCCTGAAGCGAAGGCTTCGGGCACCTCTCCTGGCAGCCTCGCAAGCCTTTGGCCGGACCTCTAAAACTTTAGCAGGCACAGCGAGCGGTGGAAGCAAGTCCCACACACCGAAAGAGCCGTAGCTGAAAAATATTGTCGTTCCTTTGCAGCACCGTACAAGCCCTCTGCTTTTGGGGGAGAGGGCCTTTCTCTTCTCTTCTTTGGCACACAGGGAAATGCCTTCACGGTGTTTGGCCTTGATACACTCGAGTGAGTGCAGCTTCCCCTTAACTGTTGAGAGTGTGCTAGTGCAGCGCTCTCGAACATGACTGTCCTTTGAACACACCAAAAGAAACTTTCCATTCGAGGAGGGAACGCGCTGCACGGGAACTCTTTGTTCTCTGAGCCAAGTGGGTGCTGCTACTGCGCCTGTGTGTTTGCTGGTTCACTGGCACTCTGAGATGTTTTTGCCTCGCCATTGCAGGGCCCACGCTGTGCAGCTAACCTCACTTAGGGATCACAGGGGCCCGCATTACTTTCCAGGGGAAGACAACGCTGCCCGGATCACCCTCCAGGTGTCACTTTCTTGGCACTGAGCTACCTTCCTCGAAAGCTGTGCGTTGGTAGCCTGCTCCCAATGTGTTCCTTTGGTGACTGGACGCTCTTTGAGATGCTGGTCGAGACGGCCTCTGCTTCTCTGCTCTTGGAGAAGGCTGCTTTGCGGAGACGCTCAGCGTGGCCTGCGCCAAGTTCAACCTTCTGCTGCTCTGAACTAACGACTTACCTGCCCTCGCCCCTGGCGCAAAGTGCCTAGGCACAAGGGCACGCTCTGGCCCCGATGCCCACACTCAGTAGTCCAAAGCCTTCACAGGCTCCACGGGCGTCCTGCTTCCACTTACCCTCTGAACGCGGCTTGCTACGTGGCGGCGGCGGCAGCACTCCACAGGGTTTGGGGGCAGAACTCCTACCACTCTCCTCACATAGGTAGTCAGTCCTCCGCCGGGCTTCCCGTAGCCTTTGCAGAGAGCACTGTCTGTGGCACACCTCTGTCTTCTCCCTTCACCCTTATCTGTATTTTCGCAGCTGGGGGCAACCGGCTTCTGCTGCTGTGGACGAGGCCTGCTTACTGCTTGGCAAACGCCAGGGAGAAATGAGCGCGGCTGCAGAGGACGAGTCCAAGGAGCTCTAGGACGTCACAGTCAACCAGTGGTCTTGCCACCGAGCTCAGAGGTCTCTTCCAGTCCAGGAAAGAATGCGCCGCTTTGGCGTTGTTTCCTAGGACAAGAAACGTTCGGTGACAGTGCGTCTGTCAAGCTGGTGCTGACCGCCGCAATCTCAGAGCCTTTCCCTGCCAATCATCTCCTTGCTTCTGCTTTCTGGCAGCAAGCTCACTTAAGAAGTACCCTTACCTACCCGAGGATTTCACTAAGGGACTCTATTCGGTATGCCCATCGCGTCTGCCAAGGCAACTGGGGCCAAAACATTGCAGTGGCTGCTGGATCCAACTCTCTCCGCCTCCCCGGGAGCCGCCCGAGCCTATGGGCTGTTGGAGAAGGTCTTCGTTATGGTCCAGGTCACTCCCTTGATTGGCAGAAAGTCTCCCCGCTGCCAGTGAGGACTTTAGTTTGAGAGCTCACTCTGTTGAGAACGCGTTGGTGCAGCCCTCGTTTCTCCTGCGTACCGGACCCCTGCAAGTAACGGAGGCCTTTCAACGTGCAAACTCCTTCCTGGGGAAAACGCATACTTGTGGAGCGAGGAAGCCTAGGCAGGCTGCTTGCAGCCAGTTCACGCTCCTTTGGCTCCTGAAGCGAAGGCTTCGGGCACCTCTCCTGGCAGCCTCGCAAGCCTTTGGCAGGACCTCTAAAACTTTACCAGGCACAGCGAGCGGTGGAAGCAAGTCCCACACACCGAAAGAGCCGTAGCTGAAAAATATTGTCGTTCCTTTGCAGCACCGTACAAGCCCTCTGCTTTTGGGGGAGAGGGCCTTTCTCTTCTCTTCTTTGGCACACAGGGAAATGCCTTCACGGTGTTCGGCCTTGATACACTCGAGTGAGTGCAGCTTCCCCTTAACTGTTGAGAGTGTGCTAGTGCAGCGCTCTCGAACATGACTGTCCTTTGAACACACCAAAAGAAACTTTCCATTCGAGGAGGGAACGCGCTGCACGGGAACTCTTTGTTCTCTGAGCCAAGTGGGTGCTGCCACTGCGCCTGTGTGTTTGCTGGTTCACTGGCACTCTGAGATGTTTCTGCCTCGCCATTGCGGGGCCCACGCTGTGCAGCTAACCTCACTTAGGGATCACAGGGGCCCGCATTACTTTCCAGGGGAAGACAACGCTGCCCGGATCACCCTCCAGGTGTCACTTTCTTGGCACTGAGCTACCTTCCTCGAAAGCTGTGCGTTGGTAGCCTGCTCCCAATGTGTTCCTTTGGTGACTGGACGCTCTTTGAGATGCTGGTCGAGACGGCCTCTGCTTCTCTGCTCTTGGAGAAGGCTGCTTTGCGGAGACGCTCAGCGTGGCCTGCGCCAAGTTCAACCTTCTGCTGCTCTGAACTAACGACTTACCTGCCCTCGCCCCTGGCGCAAAGTGCCTAGGCACAAGGGCACGCTCTGGCCCCGATGCCCACACTCAGTAGTCCAAAGCCTTCACAGACTCCACGGGCGTCCTGCTTCCACTTACCCTCTGAACGCGGCTTGCTACGTGGCGGCGGCGGCAGCACTCCACAGGGTTTGGGGGCAGAACTCCTACCACTCTCCTCACATAGGCAGTCAGTCCTCCGCTGGGCTTCCCGTAGCCTTTGCAGAGAGCACTGTCTGTGGCACACCTCTTTCTTCTCCCTGCACCCTTATCTGTATTTTCGCAGCTGGGGGCAACCGGCTTCTGCTGCTGTGGACGAGGCCTGCTTACTGCTTGGCAAACGCCAGAGAGAAATGAGCGCGGCTGCAGAGGACGAGTCCAAGGAGCTCTAGGACGTCACAGTCAACCAGTGGTCTTGCCACCGAGCTCAGAGGTCTCTTCCAGTCCAGGAAAGAATGCGCCGCTTTGGCGTTGTTTCCTAGGACAAGAAACGTTCGGTGACAGTGCGTCTGTCAAGCTGGTGCTGACCGCCGCAATCTCAGAGCCTTTCCCTGCCAATCATCTCCTTGCTTCTGCTTTCTGGCAGCAAGCTCACTTAAGAAGTACCCTTACCTACCCGAGGATTTCACTAAGGGACTCTATTCGGTATGCCCATCGCGTCTGCCAAGGCAACTGGGGCCAAAACATTGCAGTGGCTGCTGGATCCAACTCTCTCCGCCTCCCCGGGAGCCGCCCGAGCCTATGGGCTGTTGGAGAAGGTCTTCGTTATGGTCCAGGTCACTCCCTTGATTGGCAGAAAGTCTCCCCGCTGCCAGTGAGGACTTTAGTTTGAGAGCTCACTCTGTTGAGAACGCGTTGGTGCAGCCCTCGTTTCTCCTGCGTACCGGACCCCTGCAAGTAACGGAGGCCTTTCAACGTGCAAACTCCTTCCTGGGGAAAACGCATACTTGTGGAGCGAGGAAGCCTAGGCAGGCTGCTTGCAGCCAGTTCACGCTCCTTTGGCTCCTGAAGCGAAGGCTTCGGGCACCTCTCCTGGCAGCCTCGCAAGCCTTTGGCAGGACCTCTAAAACTTTACCAGGCACAGCGAGCGGTGGAAGCAAGTCCCACACACCGAAAGAGCCGTAGCTGAAAAATATTGTCGTTCCTTTGCAGCACCGTACAAGCCCTCTGCTTTTGGGGGAGAGGGCCTTTCTCTTCTCTTCTTTGGCACACAGGGAAATGCCTTCACGGTGTTCGGCCTTGATACACTCGAGTGAGTGCAGCTTCCCCTTAACTGTTGAGAGTGTGCTAGTGCAGCGCTCTCGAACATGACTGTCCTTTGAACACACCAAAAGAAACTTTCCATTCGAGGAGGGAACGCGCTGCACGGGAACTCTTTGTTCTCTGAGCCAAGTGGGTGCTGCTACTGCGCCTGTGTGTTTGCTGGTTCACTGGCACTCTGAGATGTTTTTGCCTCGCCATTGCGGGGCCCACGCTGTGCAGCTAACCTCACTTAGGGATCACAGGGGACCGCATTACTTTCCAGGAGAAGACAACGCTGCCCGGATCACCCTCCAGGTGTCACTTTCTTGGCACTGAGCTACCTTCCTCGAAAGCTGTGCGTTGGTAGCCTGCTCCCAATGTGTTCCTTTGGTGACTGGACGCTCTTTGAGATGCTGGTCGAGACGGCCTCTGCTTCTCTGCTCTTGGAGAAGGCTGCTTTGCGGAGACGCTCAGCGTGGCCTGCGCCAAGTTCAACCTTCTGCTGCTCTGAACTAACGACTTACCTGCCCTCGCCCCTGGCGCAAAGTGCCTAGGCACAAGGGCACGCTCTGGCCCCGATGCCCACACTCAGTAGTCCAAAGCCTTCACAGACTCCACGGGCGTCCTGCTTCCACTTACCCTCTGAACGCGGCTTGCTACGTGGCGGCGGCGGCAGCACTCCACAGGGTTTGGGGGCAGAACTCCTACCACTCTCCTCACATAGGCAGTCAGTCCTCCGCCGGGCTTCCCGTAGCCTTTGCAGAGAGCACTGTCTGTGGCACACCTCTTTCTTCTCCCTGCACCCTTATCTGTATTTTCGCAGCTGGGGGCAACCGGCTTCTGCTGCTGTGGACGAGGCCTGCTTACTGCTTGGCAAACGCCAGAGAGAAATGAGCGCGGCTGCAGAGGACGAGTCCAAGGAGCTCTAGGACGTCACAGTCAACCAGTGGTCTTGCCACCGAGCTCAGAGGTCTCTTCCAGTCCAGGAAAGAATGTGCCGCTTTGGCGTTGTTTCCTAGGACAAGAAACGTTCGGTGACAGTGCGTCTGTCAAGCTCGTGCTGACCGCCGCAATCTCAGAGCCTTTCCCTGCCAATCATCTCCTTGCTTCTGCTTTCTGGCAGCAAGCTCACTTAAGAAGTACCCTTACCTACCCGAGGATTTCACTAAGGGACTCTATTCGGTATGCCCATCGCGTCTGCCAAGGCAACTGGGGCCAAAACATTGCAGTGGCTGCTGGATCCAACTCTCTCCGCCTCCCCGGGAGCCGCCCGAGCCTATGGGCTGTTGGAGAAGGTCTTCGTTATGGTCCAGGTCACTCCCTTGATTGGCAGAAAGTCTCCCCGCTGCCAGTGAGGACTTTAGTTTGAGAGCTCACTCTGTTGAGAACGCGTTGGTGCAGCCCTCGTTTCTCCTGCGTACCGGACCCCTGCAAGTAACGGAGGCCTTTCAACGTGCAAACTCCTTCCTGGGGAAAACGCATACTTGTGGAGCGAGGAAGCCTAGGCAGGCTGCTTGCAGCCAGTTCACGCTCCTTTGGCTCCTGAAGCGAAGGCTTCGGGCACCTCTCCTGGCAGCCTCGCAAGCCTTTGGCAGGACCTCTAAAACTTTACCAGGCACAGCGAGCGGTGGAAGCAAGTCCCACACACCGAAAGAGCCGTAGCTGAAAAATATTGTCGTTCCTTTGCAGCACCGTACAAGCCCTCTGCTTTTGGGGGAGAGGGCCTTTCTCTTCTCTTCTTTGGCACACAGGGAAATGCCTTCACGGTGTTCGGCCTTGATACACTCGAGTGAGTGCAGCTTCCCCTTAACTGTTGAGAGTGTGCTAGTGCAGCGCTCTCGAACATGACTGTCCTTTGAACACACCAAAAGAAACTTTCCATTCGAGGAGGGAACGCGCTGCACGGGAACTCTTTGTTCTCTGAGCCAAGTGGGTGCTGCTACTGCGCCTGTGTGTTTGCTGGTTCACTGGCACTCTGAGATGTTTTTGCCTCGCCATTGCGGGGCCCACGCTGTGCAGCTAACCTCACTTAGGGATCACAGGGTCCCGCATTACTTTCCAGGGGAAGACAACGCTGCCCGGATCACCCTCCAGGTGTCACTTTCTTGGCACTGAGCTACCTTCCTCGAAAGCTGTGCGTTGGTAGCCTGCTCCCAATGTGTTCCTTTGGTGACTGGACGCTCTTTGAGATGCTGGTCGAGACGGCCTCTGCTTCTCTGCTCTTGGAGAAGGCTGCTTTGCGGAGACGCTCAGCGTGGCCTGCGCCAAGTTCAACCTTCTGCTGCTCTGAACTAACGACTTACCTGCCCTCGCCCCTGGCGCAAAGTGCCTAGGCACAAGGGCACGCTCTGGCCCCGATGCCCACACTCAGTAGTCCAAAGCCTTCACAGGCTCCACGGGCGTCCTGCTTCCACTTACCCTCTGAACGCGGCTTGCTACGTGGCGGCGGCGGCAGCACTCCACAGGGTTTGGGGGCAGAACTCCTACCACTCTCCTCACATAGGTAGTCAGTCCTCCGCCGGGCTTCCCGTAGCCTTTGCAGAGAGCACTGTCTGTGGCACACCTCTTTCTTCTCCCTGCACCCTTATCTGTATTTTCGCAGCTGGGGGCAACCGGCTTCTGCTGCTGTGGACGAGGCCTGCTTACTGCTTGGCAAACGCCAGAGAGAAATGAGCGCGGCTGCAGAGGACGAGTCCAAGGAGCTCTAGGACGTCACAGTCAACCAGTGGTCTTGCCACCGAGCTCAGAGGTCTCTTCCAGTCCAGGAAAGAATGCGCCGCTTTGGCGTTGTTTCCTAGGACAAGAAACGTTCGGTGACAGTGCGTCTGTCAAGCTCGTGCTGACCGCCGCAATCTCAGAGCCTTTCCCTGCCAATCATCTCCTTGCTTCTGCTTTCTGGCAGCAAGCTCACTTAAGAAGTACCCTTACCTACCCGAGGATTTCACTAAGGGACTCTATTCGGTATGCCCATCGCGTCTGCCAAGGCAACTGGGGCCAAAACATTGCAGTGGCTGCTGGATCCAACTCTCTCCGCCTCCCCGGGAGCCGCCCGAGCCTATGGGCTGTTGGAGAAGGTCTTCGTTATGGTCCAGGTCACTCCCTTGATTGGCAGAAAGTCTCCCCGCTGCCAGTGAGGACTTTAGTTTTAGAGCTCACTCTGTTGAGAACGCGTTGGTGCAGCCCTCGTTTCTCCTGCGTACCGGACCCCTGCAAGTAACGGAGGCCTTTCACCGTGCAAACTCCTTCCTGGGGAAAACGCATACTTGTGGAGCGAGGAAGCCTAGGCAGGCTGCTTGCAGCCAGTTCACGCTCCTTTGGCTCCTGAAGCGAAGGCTTCGGGCACCTCTCCTGGCAGCCTCGCAAGCCTTTGGCCGGACCTCTAAAACTTTAGCAGGCACAGCGAGCGGTGGAAGCAAGTCCCACACACCGAAAGAGCCGTAGCTGAAAAATATTGTCGTTCCTTTGCAGCACCGTACAAGCCCTCTGCTTTTGGGGGAGAGGGCCTTTCTCTTCTCTTCTTTGGCACACAGGGAAATGCCTTCACGGTGTTTGGCCTTGATACACTCGAGTGAGTGCAGCTTCCCCTTAACTGTTGAGAGTGTGCTAGTGCAGCGCTCTCGAACATGACTGTCCTTTGAACACACCAAAAGAAACTTTCCATTCGAGGAGGGAACGCGCTGCACGGGAACTCTTTGTTCTCTGAGCCAAGTGGGTGCTGCTACTGCGCCTGTGTGTTTGCTGGTTCACTGGCACTCTGAGATGTTTTTGCCTCGCCATTGCAGGGCCCACGCTGTGCAGCTAACCTCACTTAGGGATCACAGGGGCCCGCATTACTTTCCAGGGGAAGACAACGCTGCCCGGATCACCCTCCAGGTGTCACTTTCTTGGCACTGAGCTACCTTCCTCGAAAGCTGTGCGTTGGTAGCCTGCTCCCAATGTGTTCCTTTGGTGACTGGACGCTCTTTGAGATGCTGGTCGAGACGGCCTCTGCTTCTCTGCTCTTGGAGAAGGCTGCTTTGTGGAGACGCTCAGCGTGGCCTGCGCCAAGTTCAACCTTCTGCTGCTCTGAACTAACGACTTACCTGCCCTCGCCCCTGGCGCAAAGTGCCTAGGCACAAGGGCACGCTCTGGCCCCGATGCCCACACTCAGTAGTCCAAAGCCTTCACAGGCTCCACGGGCGTCCTGCTTCCACTTACCCTCTGAACGCGGCTTGCTACGTGGCGGCGGCGGCAGCACTCCACAGGGTTTGGGGGCAGAACTCCTACCACTCTCCTCACATAGGTAGTCAGTCCTCCGCCGGGCTTCCCGTAGCCTTTGCAGAGAGCACTGTCTGTGGCACACCTCTGTCTTCTCCCTTCACCCTTATCTGTATTTTCGCAGCTGGGGGCAACCGGCTTCTGCTGCTGTGGACGAGGCCTGCTTACTGCTTGGCAAACGCCAGGGAGAAATGAGCGCGGCTGCAGAGGACGAGTCCAAGGAGCTCTAGGACGTCACAGTCAACCAGTGGTCTTGCCACCGAGCTCAGAGGTCTCTTCCAGTCCAGGAAAGAATGTGCCGCTTTGGCGTTGTTTCCTAGGACAAGAAACGTTCGGTGACAGTGCGTCTGTCAAGCTGGTGCTGACCGCCGCAATCTCAGAGCCTTTCCCTGCCAATCATCTCCTTGCTTCTGCTTTCTGGCAGCAAGCTCACTTAAGAAGTACCCTTACCTACCCGAGGATTTCACTAAGGGACTCTATTCGGTATGCCCATCGCGTCTGCCAAGGCAACTGGGGCCAAAACATTGCAGTGGCTGCTGGATCCAACTCTCTCCGCCTCCCCGGGAGCCGCCCGAGCCTATGGGCTGTTGGAGAAGGTCTTCGTTATGGTCCAGGTCACTCCCTTGATTGGCAGAAAGTCTCCCTGCTGCCAGTGAGGACTTTAGTTTGAGAGCTCACTCTGTTGAGAACGCGTTGGTGCAGCCCTCGTTTCTCCTGCGTACCGGACCCCTGCAAGTAACGGAGGCCTTTCAACGTGCAAACTCCTTCCTGGGGAAAACGCATACTTGTGGAGCGAGGAAGCCTAGGCAGGCTGCTTGCAGCCAGTTCACGCTCCTTTGGCTCCTGAAGCGAAGGCTTCGGGCACCTCTCCTGGCAGCCTCGCAAGCCTTTGGCAGGACCTCTAAAACTTTACCAGGCACAGCGAGCGGTGGAAGCAAGTCCCACACACCGAAAGAGCCGTAGCTGAAAAATATTGTCGTTCCTTTGCAGCACCGTACAAGCCCTCTGCTTTTGGGGGAGAGGGCCTTTCTCTTCTCTTCTTTGGCACACAGGGAAATGCCTTCACGGTGTTCGGCCTTGATACACTCGAGTGAGTGCAGCTTCCCCTTAACTGTTGAGAGTGTGCTAGTGCAGCGCTCTCGAACATGACTGTCCTTTGAACACACCAAAAGAAACTTTCCATTCGAGGAGGGAACGCGCTGCACGGGAACTCTTTGTTCTCTGAGCCAAGTGGGTGCTGCTACTGCGCCTGTGTGTTTGCTGGTTCACTGGCACTCTGAGATGTTTTTGCCTCGCCATTGCAGGGCCCACGCTGTGCAGCTAACCTCACTTAGGGATCACAGGGGCCCGCATTACTTTCCAGGGGAAGACAACGCTGCCCGGATCACCCTCCAGGTGTCACTTTCTTGGCACTGAGCTACCTTCCTCGAAAGCTGTGCGTTGGTAGCCTGCTCCCAATGTGTTCCTTTGGTGACTGGACGCTCTTTGAGATGCTGGTCGAGACGGCCTCTGCTTCTCTGCTCTTGGAGAAGGCTGCTTTGCGGAGACGCTCAGCGTGGCCTGCGCCAAGTTCAACCTTCTGCTGCTCTGAACTAACGACTTACCTGCCCTCGCCCCTGGCGCAAAGTGCCTAGGCACAAGGGCACGCTCTGGCCCCGATGCCCACACTCAGTAGTCCAAAGCCTTCACAGGCTCCACGGGCGTCCTGCTTCCACTTACCCTCTGAACGCGGCTTGCTACGTGGCGGCGGCGGCAGCACTCCACAGGGTTTGGGGGCAGAACTCCTACCACTCTCCTCACATAGGTAGTCAGTCCTCCGCCGGGCTTCCCGTAGCCTTTGCAGAGAGCACTGTCTGTGGCACACCTCTGTCTTCTCCCTTCACCCTTATCTGTATTTTCGCAGCTGGGGGCAACCGGCTTCTGCTGCTGTGGACGAGGCCTGCTTACTGCTTGGCAAACGCCAGGGAGAAATGAGCGCGGCTGCAGAGGACGAGTCCAAGGAGCTCTAGGACGTCACAGTCAACCAGTGGTCTTGCCACCGAGCTCAGAGGTCTCTTCCAGTCCAGGAAAGAATGTGCCGCTTTGGCGTTGTTTCCTAGGACAAGAAACGTTCGGTGACAGTGCGTCTGTCAAGCTGGTGCTGACCGCCGCAATCTCAGAGCCTTTCCCTGCCAATCATCTCCTTGCTTCTGCTTTCTGGCAGCAAGCTCACTTAAGAAGTACCCTTACCTACCCGAGGATTTCACTAAGGGACTCTATTCGGTATGCCCATCGCGTCTGCCAAGGCAACTGGGGCCAAAACATTGCAGTGGCTGCTGGATCCAACTCTCTCCGCCTCCCCGGGAGCCGCCCGAGCCTATGGGCTGTTGGAGAAGGTCTTCGTTATGGTCCAGGTCACTCCCTTGATTGGCAGAAAGTCTCCCTGCTGCCAGTGAGGACTTTAGTTTGAGAGCTCACTCTGTTGAGAACGCGTTGGTGCAGCCCTCGTTTCTCCTGCGTACCGGACCCCTGCAAGTAACGGAGGCCTTTCAACGTGCAAACTCCTTCCTGGGGAAAACGCATACTTGTGGAGCGAGGAAGCCTAGGCAGGCTGCTTGCAGCCAGTTCACGCTCCTTTGGCTCCTGAAGCGAAGGCTTCGGGCACCTCTCCTGGCAGCCTCGCAAGCCTTTGGCAGGACCTCTAAAACTTTACCAGGCACAGCGAGCGGTGGAAGCAAGTCCCACACACCGAAAGAGCCGTAGCTGAAAAATATTGTCGTTCCTTTGCAGCACCGTACAAGCCCTCTGCTTTTGGGGGAGAGGGCCTTTCTCTTCTCTTCTTTGGCACACAGGGAAATGCCTTCACGGTGTTCGGCCTTGATACACTCGAGTGAGTGCAGCTTCCCCTTAACTGTTGAGAGTGTGCTAGTGCAGCGCTCTCGAACATGACTGTCCTTTGAACACACCAAAAGAAACTTTCCATTCGAGGAGGGAACGCGCTGCACGGGAACTCTTTGTTCTCTGAGCCAAGTGGGTGCTGCTACTGCGCCTGTGTGTTTGCTGGTTCACTGGCACTCTGAGATGTTTTTGCCTCGCCATTGCGGGGCCCACGCTGTGCAGCTAACCTCACTTAGGGATCACAGGGGCCCGCATTACTTTCCAGGGGAAGACAACGCTGCCCGGATCACCCTCCAGGTGTCACTTTCTTGGCACTGAGCTACCTTCCTCGAAAGCTGTGCGTTGGTAGCCTGCTCCCAATGTGTTCCTTTGGTGACTGGACGCTCTTTGAGATGCTGGTCGAGACGGCCTCTGCTTCTCTGCTCTTGGAGAAGGCTGCTTTGCGGAGACGCTCAGCGTGGCCTGCGCCAAGTTCAACCTTCTGCTGCTCTGAACTAACGACTTACCTGCCCTCGCCCCTGGCGCAAAGTGCCTAGGCACAAGGGCACGCTCTGGCCCCGATGCCCACACTCAGTAGTCCAAAGCCTTCACAGGCTCCACGGGCGTCCTGCTTCCACTTACCCTCTGAACGCGGCTTGCTACGTGGCGGCGGCGGCAGCACTCCACAGGGTTTGGGGGCAGAACTCCTACCACTCTCCTCACATAGGCAGTCAGTCCTCCGCCGGGCTTCCCGTAGCCTTTGCAGAGAGCACTGTCTGTGGCACACCTCTGTCTTCTCCCTTCACCCTTATCTGTATTTTCGCAGCTGGGGGCAACCGGCTTCTGCTGCTGTGGACGAGGCCTGCTTACTGCTTGGCAAACGCCAGGGAGAAATGAGCGCGGCTGTAGAGGACGAGTCCAAAGAGCTCTAGGACGTCACAGTCAACCAGTGGTCTTGCCACCGAGCTCAGAGGTGTCTTCCAGTCCAGGAAAGAATGCGCCGCTTTGGCGTTGTTTCCTAGGACAAGAAACGTTCAGTGACAGTGCGTCTGTCAAGCTCGTGCTGACCGCCGCAATCTCAGAGCCTTTCCCTGCCAATCATCTCCTTGCTTCTGCTTTCTGGCAGCAAGCTCACTTAAGAAGTACCCTTACCTACCCGAGGATTTCACTAAGGGACTCTATTCGGTATGCCCATCGCGTCTGCCAAGGCAACTGGGGCCAAAACATTGCAGTGGCTGCTGGATCCAACTCTCTCCGCCTCCCCGGGAGCCGCCCGAGCCTATGGGCTGTTGGAGAAGGTCTTCGTTATGGTCCAGGTCACTCCCTTGATTGGCAGAAAGTCTCCCCGCTGCCAGTGAGGACTTTAGTTTGAGAGCTCACTCTGTTGAGAACGCGTTGGTGCAGCCCTCGTTTCTCCTGCGTACCGGACCCCTGCAAGTAACGGAGGCCTTTCACCGTGCAAACTCCTTCCTGGGGAAAACGCATACTTGTGGAGCGAGGAAGCCTAGGCAGGCTGCTTGCAGCCAGTTCACGCTCCTTTGGCTCCTGAAGCGAAGGCTTCGGGCACCTCTCCTGGCAGCCTCGCAAGCCTTTGGCAGGACCTCTAAAACTTTACCAGGCACAGCGAGCGGTGGAAGCAAGTCCCACACACCGATAGAGCCGTAGCTGAAAAATATTGTCGTTCCTTTGCAGCACCGTACAAGCCCTCTGCTTTTGGGGGAGAGGGCCTTTCTCTTCTCTTCTTTGGCACACAGGGAAATGCCTTCACGGTGTTCGGCCTTGATACACTCGAGTGAGTGCAGCTTCCCCTTAACTGTTGAGAGTGTACTAGTGCAGCGCTCTCGAACATGACTGTCCTTTGAACACACCAAAAGAAACTTTCCATTCGAGGAGGGAACGCGCTGCACGGGAACTCTTTGTTCTCTGAGCCAAGTGGGTGCTGCTACTGCGCCTGTGTGTTTGCTGGTTCACTGGCACTCTGAGATGTTTCTGCCTCGCCATTGCGGGGCCCACGCTGTGCAGCTAACCTCACTTAGGGATCACAGGGTCCCGCATTACTTTCCAGGGGAAGACAACGCTGCCCGGATCACCCTCCAGGTGTCACTTTCTTGGCACTGAGCTACCTTCCTCGAAAGCTGTGCGTTGGTAGCCTGCTCCCAATGTGTTCCTTTGGTGACTGGACGCTCTTTGAGATGCTGGTCGAGACGGCCTCTGCTTCTCTGCTCTTGGAGAAGGCTGCTTTGCGGAGACGCTCAGCGTGGCCTGCGCCAAGTTCAACCTTCTGCTGCTCTGAACTAACGACTTACCTGCCCTCGCCCCTGGCGCAAAGTGCCTAGGCACAAGGGCACGCTCTGGCCCCGATGCCCACACTCAGTAGTCCAAAGCCTTCACAGGCTCCACGGGCGTCCTGCTTCCACTTACCCTCTGAACGCGGCTTGCTACGTGGCGGCGGCGGCAGCACTCCACAGGGTTTGGGGGCAGAACTCCTACCACTCTCCTCACATAGGTAGTCAGTCCTCCGCCGGGCTTCCCGTAGCCTTTGCAGAGAGCACTGTCTGTGGCACACCTCTGTCTTCTCCCTTCACCCTTATCTGTATTTTCGCAGCTGGGGGCAACCGGCTTCTGCTGCTGTGGACGAGGCCTGCTTACTGCTTGGCAAACGCCAGGGAGAAATGAGCGCGGCTGTAGAGGACGAGTCCAAAGAGCTCTAGGACGTCACAGTCAACCAGTGGTCTTGCCACCGAGCTCAGAGTTCTCTTCCAGTCCAGGAAAGAATGCGCCGCTTTGGCGTTGTTTCCTAGGACAAGAAACGTTCGGTGACAGTGCGTCTGTCAAGCTCGTGCTGACCGCCGCAATCTCAGAGCCTTTCCCTGCCAATCATCTCCTTGCTTCTGCTTTCTGGCAGCAAGCTCACTTAAGAAGTACCCTTACCTACCCGAGGATTTCACTAAGGGACTCTATTCGGTATGCCCATCGCGTCTGCCAAGGCAACTGGGGCCAAAACATTGCAGTGGCTGCTGGATCCAACTCTCTCCGCCTCCCCGGGAGCCGCCCGAGCCTATGGGCTGTTGGAGAAGGTTTTCGTTATGGTCCAGGTCACTCCCTTGATTGGCGGAAAGTCTCCCCGTTGCCAGTGAGGACTTTAGTTTGAGAGCTCACTCTGTTGAGAACGCGTTGGTGCAGCCCTCGTTTCTCCTGCGTACCGGACCCCTGCAAGTAACGGAGGCCTTTCAACGTGCAAACTCCTTCCTGGGGAAAACGCATACTTGTGGAGCGAGGAAGCCTAGGCAGGCTGCTTGCAGCCAGTTCACGCTCCTTTGGCTCCTGAAGCGAAGGCTTCGGGCACCTCTCCTGGCAGGCTCGCAAGCCTTTGGCAGGACCTCTAAAACTTTACCAGGCACAGCGAGCGGTGGAAGCAAGTCCCACACACCGAAAGAGCCGTAGCTGAAAAATATTGTCGTTCCTTTGCAGCACCGTACAAGCCCTCTGCTTTTGGGGGAGAGGGCCTTTCTCTTCTCTTCTTTGGCACACAGGGAAATGCCTTCACGGTGTTCGGCCTTGATACACTCGAGTGAGTGCAGCTTCCCCTTAACTGTTGAGAGTGTGCTAGTGCAGCGCTCTCGAACATGACTGTCCTTTGAACACACCAAAAGAAACTTTCCATTCGAGGAGGGAACGCGCTGCACGGGAACTCTTTGTTCTCTGAGCCAAGTGGGTGCTGCTACTGCGCCTGTGTGTTTGCTGGTTCACTGGCACTCTGAGATGTTTCTGCCTCGCCATTGCGGGGCCCACGCTGTGCAGCTAACCTCACTTAGGGATCACAGGGGCCCGCATTACTTTCCAGGGGAAGACAACGCTGCCCGGATCACCCTCCAGGTGTCACTTTCTTGGCACTGAGCTACCTTCCTCGAAAGCTGTGCGTTGGTAGCCTGCTCCCAATGTGTTCCTTTGGTGACTGGACGCTCTTTGAGATGCTGGTCGAGACGGCCTCTGCTTCTCTGCTCTTGGAGAAGGCTGCTTTGCGGAGACGCTCAGCGTGGCCTGCGCCAAGTTCAACCTTCTGCTGCTCTGAACTAACGACTTACCTGCCCTCGCCCCTGGCACAAAGTGCCTAGGCACAAGGGCACGCTCTGGCCCCGATGCCCACACTCAGTAGTCCAAAGCCTTCACAGGCTCCACGGGCGTCCTGCTTCCACTTACCCTCTGAACGCGGCTTGCTACGTGGCGGCGGCGGCAGCACTCCACAGGGTTTGGGGGCAGAACTCCTACCACTCTCCTCACATAGGTAGTCAGTCCTCCGCCGGGCTTCCCGTAGCCTTTGCAGAGAGCACTGTCTGTGGCACACCTCTGTCTTCTCCCTTCACCCTTATCTGTATTTTCGCAGCTGGGGGCAACCGGCTTCTGCTGCTGTGGACGAGGCCTGCTTACTGCTTGGCAAACGCCAGGGAGAAATGAGCGCGGCTGTAGAGGACGAGTCCAAAGAGCTCTAGGACGTCACAGTCAACCAGTGGTCTTGCCACCGAGCTCAGAGGTCTCTTCCAGTCCAGGAAAGAATGCGCCGCTTTGGCGTTGTTTCCTAGGACAAGAAACGTTCGGTGACAGTGCGTCTGTCAAGCTCGTGCTGACCGCCGCAATCTCAGAGCCTTTCCCTGCCAATCATCTCCTTGCTTCTGCTTTCTGGCAGCAAGCTCACTTAAGAAGTACCCTTACCTACCCGAGGATTTCACTAAGGGACTCTATTCGGTATGCCCATCGCGTCTGCCAAGGCAACTGGGGCCAAAACATTGCAGTGGCTGCTGGATCCAACTCTCTCCGCCTCCCCGGGAGCCGCCCGAGCCTATGGGCTGTTGGAGAAGGTCTTCGTTATGGTCCAGGTCACTCCCTTGATTGGCAGAAAGTCTCCCCGCTGCCAGTGAGGACTTTAGTTTGAGAGCTCACTCTGTTGAGAACGCGTTGGTGCAGCCCTCGTTTCTCCTGCGTACCGGACCCCTGCAAGTAACGGAGGCCTTTCACCGTGCAAACTCCTTCCTGGGGAAAACGCATACTTGTGGAGCGAGGAAGCCTAGGCAGGCTGCTTGCAGCCAGTTCACGCTCCTTTGGCTCCTGAAGCGAAGGCTTCGGGCACCTCTCCTGGCAGCCTCACAAGCCTTTGGCAGGACCTCTAAAACTTTACCAGGCACAGCGAGCGGTGGAAGCAAGTCCCACACACCGAAAGAGCCGTAGCTGAAAAATATTGTCGTTCCTTTGCAGCACCGTACAAGCCCTCTGCTTTTGGGGGAGAGGGCCTTTCTCTTCTCTTCTTTGGCACACAGGGAAATGCCTTCACGGTGTTCGGCCTTGATACACTCGAGTGAGTGCAGCTTCCCCTTAACTGTTGAGAGTGTACTAGTGCAGCGCTCTCGAACATGACTGTCCTTTGAACACACCAAAAGAAACTTTCCATTCGAGGAGGGAACGCGCTGCACGGGAACTCTTTGTTCTCTGAGCCAAGTGGGTGCTGCTACTGCGCCTGTGTGTTTGCTGGTTCACTGGCACTCTGAGATGTTTCTGCCTCGCCATTGCGGGGCCCACGCTGTGCAGCTAACCTCACTTAGGGATCACAGGGGCCCGCATTACTTTCCAGGGGAAGACAACGCTGCCCGGATCACCCTCCAGGTGTCACTTTCTTGGCACTGAGCTACCTTCCTCGAAAGCTGTGCGTTGGTAGCCTGCTCCCAATGTGTTCCTTTGGTGACTGGACGCTCTTTGAGATGCTGGTCGAGACGGCCTCTGCTTCTCTGCTCTTGGAGAAGGCTGCTTTGCGGAGACGCTCAGCGTGGCCTGCGCCAAGTTCAACCTTCTGCTGCTCTGAACTAACGACTTACCTGCCCTCGCCCCTGGCGCAAAGTGCCTAGGCACAAGGGCACGCTCTGGCCCCGATGCCCACACTCAGTAGTCCAAAGCCTTCACAGGCTCCACGGGCGTCCTGCTTCCACTTACCCTCTGAACGCGGCTTGCTACGTGGCGGCGGCGGCAGCACTCCACAGGGTTTGGGGGCAGAACTCCTACCACTCTCCTCACATAGGTAGTCAGTCCTCCGCCGGGCTTCCCGTAGCCTTTGCAGAGAGCACTGTCTGTGGCACACCTCTGTCTTCTCCCTTCACCCTTATGTGTATTTTCACAGCTGGGGGCAACCGGCTTCTGCTGCTGTGGACAAGGCCTGCTTACTGCTAGGCAAACGCCAGGGAGAAATGAGCGCGGCTGCAGAGGACGAGTCCAAGGAGCTCTAGGACGTCACAGTCAACCAGTGGTCTTGCCACCGAGCTCAGAGGTCTCTTCCAGTCCAGGAAAGAATGCGCCGCTTTGGCGTTGTTTCCTAGGACAAGAAACGTTCGGTGACAGTGCGTCTGTCAAGCTCGTGCTGACCGCCGCAATCTCAGAGCCTTTCCCTGCCAATCATCTCCTTGCTTCTGCTTTCTGGCAGCAAGCTCACTTAAGAAGTACCCTTACCTACCCGAGGATTTCACTAAGGGACTCTATTCGGTATGCCCATCGCGTCTGCCAAGGCAACTGGGGCCAAAACATTGCAGTGGCTGCTGGATCCAACTCTCTCCGCCTCCCCGGGAGCCGCCCGAGCCTATGGGCTGTTGGAGAAGGTCTTCGTTATGGTCCAGGTCACTCCCTTGATTGGCAGAAAGTCTCCCCGCTGCCAGTGAGGACTTTAGTTTGAGAGCTCACTCTGTTGAGAACGCGTTGGTGCAGCCCTCGTTTCTCCTGCGTACCGGACCCCTGCAAGTAACGGAGGCCTTTCACCGTGCAAACTCCTTCCTGGGGAAAACGCATACTTGTGGAGCGAGGAAGCCTAGGCAGGCTGCTTGCAGCCAGTTCACGCTCCTTTGGCTCCTGAAGCGAAGGCTTCGGGCACCTCTCCTGGCAGCCTCGCAAGCCTTTGGCAGGACCTCTAAAACTTTACCAGGCACAGCGAGCGGTGGAAGCAAGTCCCACACACCGAAAGAGCCGTAGCTGAAAAATATTGTCGTTCCTTTGCAGCACCGTACAAGCCCTCTGCTTTTGGGGGAGAGGGCCTTTCTCTTCTCTTCTTTGGCACACAGGGAAATGCCTTCACGGTGTTCAGCCTTGATACACTCGAGTGAGTGCAGCTTCCCCTTAACTGTTGAGAGTGTGCTAGTGCAGCGCTCTCGAACATGACTGTCCTTTGAACACACCAAAAGAAACTTTCCATTCGAGGAGGGAACGCGCTGCACGGGAACTCTTTGTTCTCTGAGCCAAGTGGGTGCTGCTACTGCGCCTGTGTGTTTGCTGGTTCACTGGCACTCTGAGATGTTTCTGCCTCGCCATTGCGGGGCCCACGCTGTGCAGCTAACCTCACTTAGGGATCACAGGGTCCCGCATTACTTTCCAGGGGAAGACAACGCTGCCCGGATCACCCTCCAGGTGTCACTTTCTTGGCACTGAGCTACCTTCCTCGAAAGCTGTGCGTTGGTAGCCTGCTCCCAATGTGTTCCTTTGGTGACTGGACGCTCTTTGAGATGCTGGTCGAGACGGCCTCTGCTTCTCTGCTCTTGGAGAAGGCTGCTTTGCGGAGACGCTCAGCGTGGCCTGCGCCAAGTTCAACCTTCTGCTGCTCTGAACTAACGACTTACCTGCCCTCGCCCCTGGCGCAAAGTGCCTAGGCACAAGGGCACGCTCTGGCCCCGATGCCCACACTCAGTAGTCCAAAGCCTTCACAGGCTCCACGGGCGTCCTGCTTCCACTTACCCTCTGAACGCGGCTTGCTACGTGGCGGCGGCGGCAGCACTCCACAGGGTTTGGGGGCAGAACTCCTACCACTCTCCTCACATAGGCAGTCAGTCCTCCGCCGGGCTTCCCGTAGCCTTTGCAGAGAGCACTGTCTGTGGCACACCTCTGTCTTCTCCCTTCACCCTTATCTGTATTTTCGCAGCTGGGGGCAACCGGCTTCTGCTGCTGTGGACGAGGCCTGCTTACTGCTTGGCAAACGCCAGGGAGAAATGAGCGCGGCTGTAGAGGACGAGTCCAAAGAGCTCTAGGACGTCACAGTCAACCAGTGGTCTTGCCACCGAGCTCAGAGGTCTCTTCCAGTCCAGGAAAGAATGCGCCGCTTTGGCGTTGTTTCCTAGGACAAGAAACGTTCGGTGACAGTGCGTCTGTCAAGCTGGTGCTGACCGCCGCAATCTCAGAGCCTTTCCCTGCCAATCATCTCCTTGCTTCTGCTTTCTGGCAGCAAGCTCACTTAAGAAGTACCCTTACCTACCCGAGGATTTCACTAAGGGACTCTATTCGGTATGCCCATCGCGTCTGCCAAGGCAACTGGGGCCAAAACATTGCAGTGGCTGCTGGATCCAACTCTCTCCGCCTCCCCGGGAGCCGCCCGAGCCTATGGGCTGTTGGAGAAGGTCTTCGTTATGGTCCAGGTCACTCCCTTGATTGGCAGAAAGTCTCCCCGCTGCCAGTGAGGACTTTAGTTTGAGAGCTCACTCTGTTGAGAACGCGTTGGTGCAGCCCTCGTTTCTCCTGCGTACCGGACCCCTGCAAGTAACGGAGGCCTTTCAACGTGCAAACTCCTTCCTGGGGAAAACGCATACTTGTGGAGCGAGGAAGCCTAGGCAGGCTGCTTGCAGCCAGTTCACGCTCCTTTGGCTCCTGAAGCGAAGGCTTCGGGCACCTCTCCTGGCAGGCTCGCAAGCCTTTGGCAGGACCTCTAAAACTTTACCAGGCACAGCGAGCGGTGGAAGCAAGTCCCACACACCGAAAGAGCCGTAGCTGAAAAATATTGTCGTTCCTTTGCAGCACCGTACAAGCCCTCTGCTTTTGGGGGAGAGGGCCTTTCTCTTCTCTTCTTTGGCACACAGGGAAATGCCTTCACGGTGTTCGGCCTTGATACACTCGAGTGAGTGCAGCTTCCCCTTAACTGTTGAGAGTGTGCTAGTGCAGCGCTCTCGAACATGACTGTCCTTTGAACACACCAAAAGAAACTTTCCATTCGAGGAGGGAACGCGCTGCACGGGAACTCTTTGTTCTCTGAGCCAAGTGGGTGCTGCTACTGCGCCTGTGTGTTTGCTGGTTCACTGGCACTCTGAGATGTTTCTGCCTCGCCATTGCGGGGCCCACGCTGTGCAGCTAACCTCACTTAGGGATCACAGGGGCCCGCATTACTTTCCAGGGGAAGACAACGCTGCCCGGATCACCCTCCAGGTGTCACTTTCTTGGCACTGAGCTACCTTCCTCGAAAGCTGTGCGTTGGTAGCCTGCTCCCAATGTGTTCCTTTGGTGACTGGACGCTCTTTGAGATGCTGGTCGAGACGGCCTCTGCTTCTCTGCTCTTGGAGAAGGCTGCTTTGTGGAGACGCTCAGCGTGGCCTGCGCCAAGTTCAACCTTCTGCTGCTCTGAACTAACGACTTACCTGCCCTCGCCCCTGGCGCAAAGTGCCTAGGCACAAGGGCACGCTCTGGCCCCGATGCCCACACTCAGTAGTCCAAAGCCTTCACAGGCTCCACGGGCGTCCTGCTTCCACTTACCCTCTGAACGCGGCTTGCTACGTGGCGGCGGCGGCAGCACTCCACAGGGTTTGGGGGCAGAACTCCTACCACTCTCCTCACATAGGCAGTCAGTCCTCCGCCGGGCTTCCCGTAGCCTTTGCAGAGAGCACTGTCTGTGGCACACCTCTGTCTTCTCCCTTCACCCTTATCTGTATTTTCGCAGCTGGGGGCAACCGGCTTCTGCTGCTGTGGACGAGGCCTGCTTACTGCTTGGCAAACGCCAGGGAGAAATGAGCGCGGCTGTAGAGGACGAGTCCAAAGAGCTCTAGGACGTCACAGTCAACCAGTGGTCTTGCCACCGAGCTCAGAGGTCTCTTCCAGTCCAGGAAAGAATGCGCCGCTTTGGCGTTGTTTCCTAGGACAAGAAACGTTCGGTGACAGTGCGTCTGTCAAGCTGGTGCTGACCGCCGCAATCTCAGAGCCTTTCCCTGCCAATCATCTCCTTGCTTCTGCTTTCTGGCAGCAAGCTCACTTAAGAAGTACCCTTACCTACCCGAGGATTTCACTAAGGGACTCTATTCGGTATGCCCATCGCGTCTGCCAAGGCAACTGGGGCCAAAACATTGCAGTGGCTGCTGGATCCAACTCTCTCCGCCTCCCCGGGAGCCGCCCGAGCCTATGGGCTGTTGGAGAAGGTCTTCGTTATGGTCCAGGTCACTCCCTTGATTGGCAGAAAGTCTCCCCGCTGCCAGTGAGGACTTTAGTTTGAGAGCTCACTCTGTTGAGAACGCGTTGGTGCAGCCCTCGTTTCTCCTGCGTACCGGACCCCTGCAAGTAACGGAGGCCTTTCAACGTGCAAACTCCTTCCTGGGGAAAACGCATACTTGTGGAGCGAGGAAGCCTAGGCAGGCTGCTTGCAGCCAGTTCACGCTCCTTTGGCTCCTGAAGCGAAGGCTTCGGGCACCTCTCCTGGCAGCCTCGCAAGCCTTTGGCAGGACCTCTAAAACTTTACCAGGCACAGCGAGCGGTGGAAGCAAGTCCCACACACCGAAAGAGCCGTAGCTGAAAAATATTGTCGTTCCTTTGCAGCACCGTACAAGCCCTCTGCTTTTGGGGGAGAGGGCCTTTCTCTTCTCTTCTTTGGCACACAGGGAAATGCCTTCACGGTGTTCGGCCTTGATACACTCGAGTGAGTGCAGCTTCCCCTTAACTGTTGAGAGTGTGCTAGTGCAGCGCTCTCGAACATGACTGTCCTTTGAACACACCAAAAGAAACTTTCCATTCGAGGAGGGAACGCGCTGCACGGGAACTCTTTGTTCTCTGAGCCAAGTGGGTGCTGCTACTGCGCCTGTGTGTTTGCTGGTTCACTGGCACTCTGAGATGTTTCTGCCTCGCCATTGCGGGGCCCACGCTGTGCAGCTAACCTCACTTAGGGATCACAGGGTCCCGCATTACTTTCCAGGGGAAGACAACGCTGCCCGGATCACCCTCCAGGTGTCACTTTCTTGGCACTGAGCTACCTTCCTCGAAAGCTGTGCGTTGGTAGCCTGCTCCCAATGTGTTCCTTTGGTGACTGGACGCTCTTTGAGATGCTGGTCGAGACGGCCTCTGCTTCTCTGCTCTTGGAGAAGGCTGCTTTGCGGAGACGCTCAGCGTGGCCTGCGCCAAGTTCAACCTTCTGCTGCTCTGAACTAACGACTTACCTGCCCTCGCCCCTGGCGCAAAGTGCCTAGGCACAAGGGCACGCTCTGGCCCCGATGCCCACACTCAGTAGTCCAAAGCCTTCACAGGCTCCACGGGCGTCCTGATTCCACTTACCCTCTGAACGCGGCTTGCTACGTGGCGGCGGCGGCAGCACTCCACAGGGTTTGGGGGCAGAACTCCTACCACTCTCCTCACATAGGCAGTCAGTCCTCCGCCGGGCTTCCCGTAGCCTTTGCAGAGAGCACTGTCTGTGGCACACCTCTGTCTTCTCCCTTCACCCTTATCTGTATTTTCGCAGCTGGGGGCAACCGGCTTCTGCTGCTGTGGACGAGGCCTGCTTACTGCTTGGCAAACGCCAGGGAGAAATGAGCGCGGCTGTAGAGGACGAGTCCAAAGAGCTCTAGGACGTCACAGTCAACCAGTGGTCTTGCCACCGAGCTCAGAGGTCTCTTCCAGTCCAGGAAAGAATGCGCCGCTTTGGCGTTGTTTCCTAGGACAAGAAACGTTCGGTGACAGTGCGTCTGTCAAGCTGGTGCTGACCGCCGCAATCTCAGAGCCTTTCCCTGCCAATCATCTCCTTGCTTCTGCTTTCTGGCAGCAAGCTCACTTAAGAAGTACCCTTACCTACCCGAGGATTTCACTAAGGGACTCTATTCGGTATGCCCATCGCGTCTGCCAAGGCAACTGGGGCCAAAACATTGCAGTGGCTGCTGGATCCAACTCTCTCCGCCTCCCCGGGAGCCGCCCGAGCCTATGGGCTGTTGGAGAAGGTCTTCGTTATGGTCCAGGTCACTCCCTTGATTGGCAGAAAGTCTCCCCGCTGCCAGTGAGGACTTTAGTTTGAGAGCTCACTCTGTTGAGAACGCGTTGGTGCAGCCCTCGTTTCTCCTGCGTACCGGACCCCTGCAAGTAACGGAGGCCTTTCACCGTGCAAACTCCTTCCTGGGGAAAACGCATACTTGTGGAGCGAGGAAGCCTAGGCAGGCTGCTTGCAGCCAGTTCACGCTCCTTTGGCTCCTGAAGCGAAGGCTTCGGGCACCTCTCCTGGCAGCCTCGCAAGCCTTTGGCAGGACCTCTAAAACTTTACCAGGCACAGCGAGCGGTGGAAGCAAGTCCCACACACCGAAAGAGCCGTAGCTGAAAAATATTGTCGTTCCTTTGCAGCACCGTACAAGCCCTCTGCTTTTGGGGGAGAGGGCCTTTCTCTTCTCTTCTTTGGCACACAGGGAAATGCCTTCACGGTGTTCGGCCTTGATACACTCGAGTGAGTGCAGCTTCCCCTTAACTGTTGAGAGTGTACTAGTGCAGCGCTCTCGAACATGACTGTCCTTTGAACACACCAAAAGAAACTTTCCATTCGAGGAGGGAACGCGCTGCACGGGAACTCTTTGTTCTCTGAGCCAAGTGGGTGCTGCTACTGAGCCTGTGTGTTTGCTGGTTCACTGGCACTCTGAGATGTTTCTGCCTCGCCATTGCGGGGCCCACGCTGTGCAGCTAACCTCACTTAGGGATCACAGGGTCCCGCATTACTTTCCAGGGGAAGACAACGCTGCCCGGATCACCCTCCAGGTGTCACTTTCTTGGCACTGAGCTACCTTCCTCGAAAGCTGTGCGTTGGTAGCCTGCTCCCAATGTGTTCCTTTGGTGACTGGACGCTCTTTGAGATGCTGGTCGAGACGGCCTCTGCTTCTCTGCTCTTGGAGAAGGCTGCTTTGCGGAGACGCTCAGCGTGGCCTGCGCCAAGTTCAACCTTCTGCTGCTCTGAACTAACGACTTACCTGCCCTCGCCCCTGGCGCAAAGTGCCTAGGCACAAGGGCACGCTCTGGCCCCGATGCCCACACTCAGTAGTCCAAAGCCTTCACAGGCTCCACGGGCGTCCTGATTCCACTTACCCTCTGAACGCGGCTTGCTACGTGGCGGCGGCGGCAGCACTCCACAGGGTTTGGGGGCAGAACTCCTACCACTCTCCTCACATAGGCAGTCAGTCCTCCGCCGGGCTTCCCGTAGCCTTTGCAGAGAGCACTGTCTGTGGCACACCTCTGTCTTCTCCCTTCACCCTTATCTGTATTTTCGCAGCTGGGGGCAACCGGCTTCTGCTGCTGTGGACGAGGCCTGCTTACTGCTTGGCAAACGCCAGGGAGAAATGAGCGCGGCTGTAGAGGACGAGTCCAAAGAGCTCTAGGACGTCACAGTCAACCAGTGGTCTTGCCACCGAGCTCAGAGGTCTCTTCCAGTCCAGGAAAGAATGCGCCGCTTTGGCGTTGTTTCCTAGGACAAGAAACGTTCGGTGACAGTGCGTCTGTCAAGCTGGTGCTGACCGCCGCAATCTCAGAGCCTTTCCCTGCCAATCATCTCCTTGCTTCTGCTTTCTGGCAGCAAGCTCACTTAAGAAGTACCCTTACCTACCCGAGGATTTCACTAAGGGACTCTATTCGGTATGCCCATCGCGTCTGCCAAGGCAACTGGGGCCAAAACATTGCAGTGGCTGCTGGATCCAACTCTCTCCGCCTCCCCGGGAGCCGCCCGAGCCTATGGGCTGTTGGAGAAGGTCTTCGTTATGGTCCAGGTCACTCCCTTGATTGGCAGAAAGTCTCCCCGCTGCCAGTGAGGACTTTAGTTTGAGAGCTCACTCTGTTGAGAACGCGTTGGTGCAGCCCTCGTTTCTCCTGCGTACCGGACCCCTGCAAGTAACGGAGGCCTTTCACCGTGCAAACTCCTTCCTGGGGAAAACGCATACTTGTGGAGCGAGGAAGCCTAGGCAGGCTGCTTGCAGCCAGTTCACGCTCCTTTGGCTCCTGAAGCGAAGGCTTCGGGCACCTCTCCTGGCAGCCTCGCAAGCCTTTGGCAGGACCTCTAAAACTTTACCAGGCACAGCGAGCGGTGGAAGCAAGTCCCACACACCGAAAGAGCCGTAGCTGAAAAATATTGTCGTTCCTTTGCAGCACCGTACAAGCCCTCTGCTTTTGGGGGAGAGGGCCTTTCTCTTCTCTTCTTTGGCACACAGGGAAATGCCTTCACGGTGTTCGGCCTTGATACACTCGAGTGAGTGCAGCTTCCCCTTAACTGTTGAGAGTGTACTAGTGCAGCGCTCTCGAACATGACTGTCCTTTGAACACACCAAAAGAAACTTTCCATTCGAGGAGGGAACGCGCTGCACGGGAACTCTTTGTTCTCTGAGCCAAGTGGGTGCTGCTACTGCGCCTGTGTGTTTGCTGGTTCACTGGCACTCTGAGATGTTTCTGCCTCGCCATTGCGGGGCCCACGCTGTGCAGCTAACCTCACTTAGGGATCACAGGGTCCCGCATTACTTTCCAGGGGAAGACAACGCTGCCCGGATCACCCTCCAGATGTCACTTTCTTGGCACTGAGCTACCTTCCTCGAAAGCTCTTCGTTGGTAGCCTGCTCCCAATGTGTTCCTTTGGTGACTGGACGCTCTTTGAGATGCTGGTCGAGACGGCCTCTGCTTCTCTGCTCTTGGAGAAGGCTGCTTTGCGGAGACGCTCAGCGTGGCCTGCGCCAAGTTCAACCTTCTGCTGCTCTGAACTAACGACTTACCTGCCCTCGCCCCTGGCGCAAAGTGCCTAGGCACAAGGGCACGCTCTGGCCCCGATGCCCACACTCAGTAGTCCAAAGCCTTCACAGGCTCCACGGGCGTCCTGCTTCCACTTACCCTCTGAACGCGGCTTGCTATGTGGCGGCGGCGGCAGCACTCCACAGGGTTTGGGGGCAGAACTCCTACCACTCTCCTCACATAGGTAGTCAGTCCTCCGCCGGGCTTCCCGTAGCCTTTGCAGAGAGCACTGTCTGTGGCACACCTCTGTCTTCTCCCTTCACCCTTATCTGTATTTTCGCAGCTGGGGGCAACCGGCTTCTGCTGCTGTGGACGAGGCCTGCTTACTGCTTGGCAAACGCCAGGGAGAAATGAGCGCGGCTGTAGAGGACGAGTCCAAAGAGCTCTAGGACGTCACAGTCAACCAGTGGTCTTGCCACCGAGCTCAGAGGTGTCTTCCAGTCCAGGAAAGAATGCGCCGCTTTGGCGTTGTTTCCTAGGACAAGAAACGTTCGGTGACAGTGCGTCTGTCAAGCTCGTGCTGACCGCCGCAATCTCAGAGCCTTTCCCTGCCAATCATCTCCTTGCTTCTGCTTTCTGGCAGCAAGCTCACTTAAGAAGTACCCTTACCTACCCGAGGATTTCACTAAGGGACTCTATTCGGTATGCCCATCGCGTCTGCCAAGGCAACTGGGGCCAAAACATTGCAGTGGCTGCTGGATCCAACTCTCTCCGCCTCCCCGGGAGCCGCCCGAGCCTATGGGCTGTTGGAGAAGGTCTTCGTTATGGTCCAGGTCACTCCCTTGATTGGCGGAAAGTCTCCCCGCTGCCAGTGAGGACTTTAGTTTTAGAGCTCACTCTGTTGAGAACGCGTTGGTGCAGCCCTCGTTTCTCCTGCGTACCGGACCCCTGCAAGTAACGGAGGCCTTTCAACGTGCAAACTCCTTCCTGGGGAAAACGCATACTTGTGGAGCGAGGAAGCCTAGGCAGGCTGCTTGCAGCCAGTTCACGCTCCTTTGGCTCCTGAAGCGAAGGCTTCGGGCACCTCTCCTGGCAGCCTCGCAAGCCTTTGGCAGGACCTCTAAAACTTTACCAGGCACAGCGAGCGGTGGAAGCAAGTCCCACACACCGAAAGAGCCGTAGCTGAAAAATATTGTCGTTCCTTTGCAGCACCGTACAAGCCCTCTGCTTTTGGGGGAGAGGGCCTTTCTCTTCTCTTCTTTGGCACACAGGGAAATGCCTTCACGGTGTTCGGCCTTGATACACTCGAGTGAGTGCAGCTTCCCCTTAACTGTTGAGAGTGTACTAGTGCAGTGCTCTCGAACATGACTGTCCTTTGAACACACCAAAAGAAACTTTCCATTCGAGGAGGGAACGCGCTGCACGGGAACTCTTTGTTCTCTGAGCCAAGTGGGTGCTGCTACTGCGCCTGTGTGTTTGCTGGTTCACTGGCACTCTGAGATGTTTCTGCCTCGCCATTGCGGGGCCCACGCTGTGCAGCTAACCTCACTTAGGGATCACAGGGGCCCGCATTACTTTCCAGGGGAAGACAACGCTGCCCGGATCACCCTCCAGGTGTCACTTTCTTGGCACTGAGCTACCTTCCTCGAAAGCTGTGCGTTGGTAGCCTGCTCCCAATGTGTTCCTTTGGTGACTGGACGCTCTTTGAGATGCTGGTCGAGACGGCCTCTGCTTCTCTGCTCTTGGAGAAGGCTGTTTTGCGGAGACGCTCAGCGTGGCCTGCGCCAAGTTCAACCTTCTGCTGCTCTGAACTAACGACTTACCTGCCCTCGCCCCTGGCGCAAAGTGCCTAGGCACAAGGGCACGCTCTGGCCCCGATGCCCACACTCAGTAGTCCAAAGCCTTCACAGGCTCCACGGGCGTCCTGCTTCCACTTACCCTCTGAACGCGGCTTGCTACGTGGCGGCGGCGGGAGCACTCCACAGGGTTTGGGGGCAGAACTCCTACCACTCTCCTCACATAGGCAGTCAGTCCTCCGCCGGGCTTCCCGTAGCCTTTGCAGAGAGCACTGTCTGTGGCACACCTCTTTCTTCTCCCTGCACCCTTATCTGTATTTTCGCAGCTGGGGGCAACCGGCTTCTGCTGCTGTGGACGAGGCCTGCTTACTGCTTGGCAAACGCCAGAGAGAAATGAGCGCGGCTGCAGAGGACGAGTCCAAGGAGCTCTAGGACGTCACAGTCAACCAGTGGTCTTGCCACCGAGCTCAGAGGTCTCTTCCAGTCCAGGAAAGAATGCGCCGCTTTGGCGTTCTTTCCTAGGACAAGAAACGTTCGGTGACAGTGCGTCTGTCAAGCTCGTGCTGACCGCCGCAATCTCAGCGCCTTTCCCTGCCAATCATCTCCTTGCTTCTGCTTTCTGGCAGCAAGCTCACTTAAGAAGTACCCTTACCTACCCGAGGATTTCACTAAGGGACTCTATTCGGTATGCCCATCGCGTCTGCCAAGGCAACTGGGGCCAAAACATTGCAGTGGCTGCTGGATCCAACTCTCTCCGCCTCCCCGGGAGCCGCCCGAGCCTATGGGCTGTTGGAGAAGGTCTTCGTTATGGTCCAGGTCACTCCCTTGATTGGCGGAAAGTCTCCCCGCTGCCAGTGAGGACTTTAGTTTGAGAGCTCACCCTGTTGAGAACGCGTTGGTGCAGCCCTCGTTTCTCCTGCGTACCGGACGCCTGCAAGTAACGGAGGCCTTTCAACGTGCAAACTCCTTCCTGGGGAAATCGCATACTTGTGGAGCGAGGAAGCCTAGGCAGGCTGCTTGCAGCCAGTTCACGCTCCTTTGGCTCCTGAAGCGAAGGCTTCGAGCACCTCTCCTGGCAGCCTCGCAAGCCTTTGGCAGGACCTCTAAAACTTTACCAGGCACAGCGAGCGGTGGAAGCAAGTCCCACACACCGAAAGAGCCGTAGCTGAAAAATATTGTCGTTCCTTTGCAGCACCGTACAAGCCCTCTGCTTTTGGGGGAGAGGGCCTTTCTCTTCTCTTCTTTGGCACACAGGGAAATGCCTTCACGGTGTTCGGCCTTGATACACTCGAGTGAGTGCAGCTTCCCCTTAACTGTTGAGAGTGTGCTAGTGCAGCGCTCTCGAACATGACTGTCCTTTGAACACACCAAAAGAAACTTTCCATTCGAGGAGGGAACGCGCTGCACGGGAACTCTTTGTTCTCTGAGCCAAGTGGGTGCTGCTACTGCGCCTGTGTGTTTGCTGGTTCACTGGCACTCTGAGATGTTTCTGCCTCGCCATTGCGGGGCCCACGCTGTGCAGCTAACCTCACTTAGGGATCACAGGGTCCCGCATTACTTTCCAGGGGAAGACAACGCTGCCCGGATCACCCTCCAGGTGTCACTTTCTTGGCACTGAGCTACCTTCCTCGAAAGCTGTGCGTTGGTAGCCTGCTCCCAATGTGTTCCTTTGGTGACTGGACGCTCTTTGAGATGCTGGTCGAGACGGCCTCTGCTTCTCTGCTCTTGGAGAAGGCTGCTTTGCGGAGACGCTCAGCGTGGCCTGCGCCAAGTTCAACCTTCTGCTGCTCTGAACTAACGACTTACCTGCCCTCGCCCCTGGCACAAAATGCCTAGGCACAAGGGCACGCTCTGGCCCCGATGCCCACACTCAGTAGTCCAAAGCCTTCACAGGCTCCACGGGCGTCCTGCTTCCACTTACCCTCTGAACGCGGCTTGCTACGTGGCGGCGGCGGCAGCACTCCACAGGGTTTGGGGGCAGAACTCCTACCACTCTCCTCACATAGGTAGTCAGTCCTCCACCGGGCTTCCCGTAGCCTTTGCAGAGAGCACTGTCTGTGGCACACCTCTGTCTTCTCCCTTCACCCTTATCTGTATTTTTGCAGCTGGGGGCAACCGGCTTCTGCTGCTGTGGACGAGGCCTGCTTACTGCTTGGCAAACGCCAGGGAGAAATGAGCGCGGCTGTAGAGGACGAGTCCAAAGAGCTCTAGGACGTCACAGTCAACCAGTGGTCTTGCCACCGAGCTCAGAGGTCTCTTCCAGTCCAGGAAAGAATGCGCCGCTTTGGCGTTCTTTCCTAGGACAAGAAACGTTCGGTGACAGTGCGTCTGTCAAGCTCGTGCTGACCGCCGCAATCTCAGAGCCTTTCCCTGCCAATCATCTCCTTGCTTCTGCTTTCTGGCAGCAAGCTCACTTAAGAAGTACCCTTACCTACCCGAGGATTTCACTAAGGGACTCTATTCGGTATGCCCATCGCGTCTGCCAAGGCAACTGGGGCCAAAACATTGCAGTGGCTGCTGGATCCAACTCTCTCCGCCTCCCCGGGAGCCGCCCGAGCCTATGGGCTGTTGGAGAAGGTCTTCGTTATGGTCCAGGTCACTCCCTTGATTGGCAGAAAGTCTCCCCGCTGCCAGTGAGGACTTTAGTTTGAGAGCTCACTCTGTTGAGAACGCGTTGGTGCAGCCCTCGTTTCTCCTGCGTACCGGACCCCTGCAAGTAACGGAGGCCTTTCACCGTGCAAACTCCTTCCTGGGGAAAACGCATACTTGTGGAGCGAGGAAGCCTAGGCAGGCTGCTTGCAGCCAGTTCACGCTCCTTTGGCTCCTGAAGCGAAGGCTTCGGGCACCTCTCCTGGCAGCCTCACAAGCCTTTGGCAGGACCTCTAAAACTTTACCAGGCACAGCGAGCGGTGGAAGCAAGTCCCACACACCGAAAGAGCCGTAGCTGAAAAATATTGTCGTTCCTTTGCAGCACCGTACAAGCCCTCTGCTTTTGGGGGAGAGGGCCTTTCTCTTCTCTTCTTTGGCACACAGGGAAATGCCTTCACGGTGTTCGGCCTTGATACACTCGAGTGAGTGCAGCTTCCCCTTAACTGTTGAGAGTGTACTAGTGCAGCGCTCTCGAACATGACTGTCCTTTGAACACACCAAAAGAAACTTTCCATTCGAGGAGGGAACGCGCTGCACGGGAACTCTTTGTTCTCTGAGCCAAGTGGGTGCTGCTACTGCGCCTGTGTGTTTGCTGGTTCACTGGCACTCTGAGATGTTTCTGCCTCGCCATTGCGGGGCCCACGCTGTGCAGCTAACCTCACTTAGGGATCACAGGGGCCCGCATTACTTTCCAGGGGAAGACAACGCTGCCCGGATCACCCTCCAGGTGTCACTTTCTTGGCACTGAGCTACCTTCCTCGAAAGCTGTGCGTTGGTAGCCTGCTCCCAATGTGTTCCTTTGGTGACTGGACGCTCTTTGAGATGCTGGTCGAGACGGCCTCTGCTTCTCTGCTCTTGGAGAAGGCTGCTTTGCGGAGACGCTCAGCGTGGCCTGCGCCAAGTTCAACCTTCTGCTGCTCTGAACTAACGACTTACCTGCCCTCGCCCCTGGCGCAAAGTGCCTAGGCACAAGGGCACGCTCTGGCCCCGATGCCCACACTCAGTAGTCCAAAGCCTTCACAGGCTCCACGGGCGTCCTGCTTCCACTTACCCTCTGAACGCGGCTTGCTACGTGGCGGCGGCGGCAGCACTCCACAGGGTTTGGGGGCAGAACTCCTACCACTCTCCTCACATAGGTAGTCAGTCCTCCGCCGGGCTTCCCGTAGCCTTTGCAGAGAGCACTGTCTGTGGCACACCTCTGTCTTCTCCCTTCACCCTTATCTGTATTTTCACAGCTGGGGGCAACCGGCTTCTGCTGCTGTGGACGAGGCCTGCTTACTGCTTGGCAAACGCCAGGGAGAAATGAGCGCGGCTGCAGAGGACGAGTCCAAGGAGCTCTAGGACGTCACAGTCAACCAGTGGTCTTGCCACCGAGCTCAGAGGTCTCTTCCAGTCCAGGAAAGAATGCGCCGCTTTGGCGTTGTTTCCTAGGACAAGAAACGTTCGGTGACAGTGCGTCTGTCAAGCTGGTACTGACCGCCGCAATCTCAGAGCCTTTCCCTGCCAATCATCTCCTTGCTTCTGCTTTCTGGCAGCAAGCTCACTTAAGAAGTACCCTTACCTACCCGAGGATTTCACTAAGGGACTCTATTCGGTATGCCCATCGCGTCTGCCAAGGCAACTGGGGCCAAAACATTGCAGTGGCTGCTGGATCCAACTCTCTCCGCCTCCCCGGGAGCCGCCCGAGCCTATGGGCTGTTGGAGAAGGTCTTCGTTATGGTCCAGGTCACTCCCTTGATTGGCAGAAAGTCTCCCCGCTGCCAGTGAGGACTTTAGTTTGAGAGCTCACTCTGTTGAGAACGCGTTGGTGCAGCCCTCGTTTCTCCTGCGTACCGGACCCCTGCAAGTAACGGAGGCCTTTCACCGTGCAAACTCCTTCCTGGGGAAAACGCATACTTGTGGAGCGAGGAAGCCTAGGCAGGCTGCTTGCAGCCAGTTCACGCTCCTTTGGCTCCTGAAGCGAAGGCTTCGGGCACCTCTCCTGGCAGCCTCGCAAGCCTTTGGCAGGACCTCTAAAACTTTACCAGGCACAGCGAGCGGTGGAAGCAAGTCCCACACACCGAAAGAGCCGTAGCTGAAAAATATTGTCGTTCCTTTGCAGCACCGTACAAGCCCTCTGCTTTTGGGGGAGAGGGCCTTTCTCTTCTCTTCTTTGGCACACAGGGAAATGCCTTCACGGTGTTCGGCCTTGATACACTCGAGTGAGTGCAGCTTCCCCTTAACTGTTGAGAGTGTGCTAGTGCAGCGCTCTCGAACATGACTGTCCTTTGAACACACCAAAAGAAACTTTCCATTCGAGGAGGGAACGCGCTGCACGGGAACTCTTTGTTCTCTGAGCCAAGTGGGTGCTGCTACTGCGCCTGTGTGTTTGCTGGTTCACTGGCACTCTGAGATGTTTCTGCCTCGCCATTGCGGGGCCCACGCTGTGCAGCTAACCTCACTTAGGGATCACAGGGTCCCGCATTACTTTCCAGGGGAAGACAACGCTGCCCGGATCACCCTCCAGGTGTCACTTTCTTGGCACTGAGCTACCTTCCTCGAAAGCTGTGCATTGGTAGCCTGCTCCCAATGTGTTCCTTTGGTGACTGGACGCTCTTTGAGATGCTGGTCGAGACGGCCTCTGCTTCTCTGCTCTTGGAGAAGGCTGCTTTGCGGAGACGCTCAGCGTGGCCTGTGCCAAGTTCAACCTTCTGCTGCTCTGAACTAACGACTTACCTGCCCTCGCCCCTGGCGCAAAGTGCCTAGGCACAAGGGCACGCTCTGGCCCCGATGCCCACACTCAGTAGTCCAAAGCCTTCACAGGCTCCACGGGCGTCCTGCTTCCACTTACCCTCTGAACGCGGCTTGCTACGTGGCGGCGGCGGCAGCACTCCACAGGGTTTGGGGGCAGAACTCCTACCACTCTCCTCACATAGGCAGTCAGTCCTCCGCCGGGCTTCCCGTAGCCTTTGCAGAGAGCACTGTCTGTGGCACACCTCTGTCTTCTCCCTTCACCCTTATCTGTATTTTCGCAGCTGGGGGCAACCGGCTTCTGCTGCTGTGGACGAGGCCTGCTTACTGCTTGGCAAACGCCAGGGAGAAATGAGCGCGGCTGTAGAGGACGAGTCCAAAGAGCTCTAGGACGTCACAGTCAACCAGTGGTCTTGCCACCGAGCTCAGAGGTCTCTTCCAGTCCAGGAAAGAATGCGCCGCTTTGGCGTTGTTTCCTAGGACAAGAAACGTTCGGTGACAGTGCGTCTGTCAAGCTGGTGCTGACCGCCGCAATCTCAGAGCCTTTCCCTGCCAATCATCTCCTTGCTTCTGCTTTCTGGCAGCAAGCTCACTTAAGAAGTACCCTTACCTACCCGAGGATTTCACTAAGGGACTCTATTCGGTATGCCCATCGCGTCTGCCAAGGCAACTGGGGCCAAAACATTGCAGTGGCTGCTGGATCCAACTCTCTCCGCCTCCCCGGGAGCCGCCCGAGCCTATGGGCTGTTGGAGAAGGTCTTCGTTATGGTCCAGGTCACTCCCTTGATTGGCAGAAAGTCTCCCCGCTGCCAGTGAGGACTTTAGTTTGAGAGCTCACTCTGTTGAGAACGCGTTGGTGCAGCCCTCGTTTCTCCTGCGTACCGGACCCCTGCAAGTAACGGAGGCCTTTCACCGTGCAAACTCCTTCCTGGGGAAAACGCATACTTGTGGAGCGAGGAAGCCTAGGCAGGCTGCTTGCAGCCAGTTCACGCTCCTTTGGCTCCTGAAGCGAAGGCTTCGGGCACCTCTCCTGGCAGCCTCGCAAGCCTTTGGCAGGACCTCTAAAACTTTACCAGGCACAGCGAGCGGTGGAAGCAAGTCCCACACACCGAAAGAGCCGTAGCTGAAAAATATTGTCGTTCCTTTGCAGCACCGTACAAGCCCTCTGCTTTTGGGGGAGAGGGCCTTTCTCTTCTCTTCTTTGGCACACAGGGAAATGCCTTCACGGTGTTCGGCCTTGATACACTCGAGTGAGTGCAGCTTCCCCTTAACTGTTGAGAGTGTACTAGTGCAGCGCTCTCGAACATGACTGTCCTTTGAACACACCAAAAGAAACTTTCCATTCGAGGAGGGAACGCGCTGCACGGGAACTCTTTGTTCTCTGAGCCAAGTGGGTGCTGCTACTGCGCCTGTGTGTTTGCTGGTTCACTGGCACTCTGAGATGTTTCTGCCTCGCCATTGCGGGGCCCACGCTGTGCAGCTAACCTCACTTAGGGATCACAGGGGCCCGCATTACTTTCCAGGGGAAGACAACGCTGCCCGGATCACCCTCCAGGTGTCACTTTCTTGGCACTGAGCTACCTTCCTCGAAAGCTGTGCGTTGGTAGCCTGCTCCCAATGTGTTCCTTTGGTGACTGGACGCTCTTTGAGATGCTGGTCGAGACGGCCTCTGCTTCTCTGCTCTTGGAGAAGGCTGCTTTGCGGAGACGCTCAGCGTGGCCTGCGCCAAGTTCAACCTTCTGCTGCTCTGAACTAACGACTTACCTGCCCTCGCCCCTGGCGCAAAGTGCCTAGGCACAAGGGCACGCTCTGGCCCCGATGCCCACACTCAGTAGTCCAAAGCCTTCACAGGCTCCACGGGCGTCCTGCTTCCACTTACCCTCTGAACGCGGCTTGCTACGTGGCGGCGGCGGCAGCACTCCACAGGGTTTGGGGGCAGAACTCCTACCACTCTCCTCACATAGGTAGTCAGTCCTCCGCCGGGCTTCCCGTAGCCTTTGCAGAGAGCACTGTCTGTGGCACACCTCTGTCTTCTCCCTTCACCCTTATCTGTATTTTCACAGCTGGGGGCAACCGGCTTCTGCTGCTGTGGACGAGGCCTGCTTACTGCTTGGCAAACGCCAGGGAGAAATGAGCGCGGCTGCAGAGGACGAGTCCAAGGAGCTCTAGGACGTCACAGTCAACCAGTGGTCTTGCCACCGAGCTCAGAGGTCTCTTCCAGTCCAGGAAAGAATGCGCCGCTTTGGCGTTGTTTCCTAGGACAAGAAACGTTCGGTGACAGTGCGTCTGTCAAGCTGGTACTGACCGCCGCAATCTCAGAGCCTTTCCCTGCCAATCATCTCCTTGCTTCTGCTTTCTGGCAGCAAGCTCACTTAAGAAGTACCCTTACCTACCCGAGGATTTCACTAAGGGACTCTATTCGGTATGCCCATCGCGTCTGCCAAGGCAACTGGGGCCAAAACATTGCAGTGGCTGCTGGATCCAACTCTCTCCGCCTCCCCGGGAGCCGCCCGAGCCTATGGGCTGTTGGAGAAGGTCTTCGTTATGGTCCAGGTCACTCCCTTGATTGGCAGAAAGTCTCCCCGCTGCCAGTGAGGACTTTAGTTTGAGAGCTCACTCTGTTGAGAACGCGTTGGTGCAGCCCTCGTTTCTCCTGCGTACCGGACCCCTGCAAGTAACGGAGGCCTTTCACCGTGCAAACTCCTTCCTGGGGAAAACGCATACTTGTGGAGCGAGGAAGCCTAGGCAGGCTGCTTGCAGCCAGTTCACGCTCCTTTGGCTCCTGAAGCGAAGGCTTCGGGCACCTCTCCTGGCAACCTCGCAAGCCTTTGGCAGGACCTCTAAAACTTTACCAGGCACAGCGAGCGGTGGAAGCAAGTCCCACACACCGAAAGAGCCGTAGCTGAAAAATATTGTCGTTCCTTTGCAGCACCGTACAAGCCCTCTGCTTTTGGGGGAGAGGGCCTTTCTCTTCTCTTCTTTGGCACACAGGGAAATGCCTTCACGGTGTTCGGCCTTGATACACTCGAGTGAGTGCAGCTTCCCCTTAACTGTTGAGAGTGTGCTAGTGCAGCGCTCTCGAACATGACTGTCCTTTGAACACACCAAAAGAAACTTTCCATTCGAGGAGGGAACGCGCTGCACGGGAACTCTTTGTTCTCTGAGCCAAGTGGGTGCTGCTACTGCGCCTGTGTGTTTGCTGGTTCACTGGCACTCTGAGATGTTTCTGCCTCGCCATTGCGGGGCCCACGCTGTGCAGCTAACCTCACTTAGGGATCACAGGGTCCCGCATTACTTTCCAGGGGAAGACAACGCTGCCCGGATCACCCTCCAGGTGTCACTTTCTTGGCACTGAGCTACCTTCCTCGAAAGCTGTGCATTGGTAGCCTGCTCCCAATGTGTTCCTTTGGTGACTGGACGCTCTTTGAGATGCTGGTCGAGACGGCCTCTGCTTCTCTGCTCTTGGAGAAGGCTGCTTTGCGGAGACGCTCAGCGTGGCCTGTGCCAAGTTCAACCTTCTGCTGCTCTGAACTAACGACTTACCTGCCCTCGCCCCTGGCGCAAAGTGCCTAGGCACAAGGGCACGCTCTGGCCCCGATGCCCACACTCAGTAGTCCAAAGCCTTCACAGGCTCCACGGGCGTCCTGCTTCCACTTACCCTCTGAACGCGGCTTGCTACGTGGCGGCGGCGGCAGCACTCCACAGGGTTTGGGGGCAGAACTCCTACCACTCTCCTCACATAGGCAGTCAGTCCTCCGCCGGGCTTCCCGTAGCCTTTGCAGAGAGCACTGTCTGTGGCACACCTCTGTCTTCTCCCTTCACCCTTATCTGTATTTTCGCAGCTGGGGGCAACCGGCTTCTGCTGCTGTGGACGAGGCCTGCTTACTGCTTGGCAAACGCCAGGGAGAAATGAGCGCGGCTGTAGAGGACGAGTCCAAAGAGCTCTAGGACGTCACAGTCAACCAGTGGTCTTGCCACCGAGCTCAGAGGTCTCTTCCAGTCCAGGAAAGAATGCGCCGCTTTGGCGTTGTTTCCTAGGACAAGAAACGTTCGGTGACAGTGCGTCTGTCAAGCTGGTGCTGACCGCCGCAATCTCAGAGCCTTTCCCTGCCAATCATCTCCTTGCTTCTGCTTTCTGGCAGCAAGCTCACTTAAGAAGTACCCTTACCTACCCGAGGATTTCACTAAGGGACTCTATTCGGTATGCCCATCGCGTCTGCCAAGGCAACTGGGGCCAAAACATTGCAGTGGCTGCTGGATCCAACTCTCTCCGCCTCCCCGGGAGCCGCCCGAGCCTATGGGCTGTTGGAGAAGGTCTTCGTTATGGTCCAGGTCACTCCCTTGATTGGCAGAAAGTCTCCCCGCTGCCAGTGAGGACTTTAGTTTGAGAGCTCACTCTGTTGAGAACGCGTTGGTGCAGCCCTCGTTTCTCCTGCGTACCGGACCCCTGCAAGTAACGGAGGCCTTTCAACGTGCAAACTCCTTCCTGGGGAAAACGCATACTTGTGGAGCGAGGAAGCCTAGGCAGGCTGCTTGCAGCCAGTTCACGCTCCTTTGGCTCCTGAAGCGAAGGCTTCGGGCACCTCTCCTGGCAGCCTCGCAAGCCTTTGGCAGGACCTCTAAAACTTTACCAGGCACAGCGAGCGGTGGAAGCAAGTCCCACACACCGAAAGAGCCGTAGCTGAAAAATATTGTCGTTCCTTTGCAGCACCGTACAAGCCCTCTGCTTTTGGGGGAGAGGGCCTTTCTCTTCTCTTCTTTGGCACACAGGGAAATGCCTTCACGGTGTTCGGCCTTGATACACTCGAGTGAGTGCAGCTTCCCCTTAACTGTTGAGAGTGTGCTAGTGCAGCGCTCTCGAACATGACTGTCCTTTGAACACACCAAAAGAAACTTTCCATTCGAGGAGGGAACGCGCTGCACGGGAACTCTTTGTTCTCTGAGCCAAGTGGGTGCTGCTACTGCGCCTGTGTGTTTGCTGGTTCACTGGCACTCTGAGATGTTTCTGCCTCGCCATTGCGGGGCCCACGCTGTGCAGCTAACCTCACTTAGGGATCACAGGGGCCCGCATTACTTTCCAGGGGAAGACAACGCTGCCCGGATCACCCTCCAGGTGTCACTTTCTTGGCACTGAGCTACCTTCCTCGAAAGCTGTGCGTTGGTAGCCTGCTCCCAATGTGTTCCTTTGGTGACTGGACGCTCTTTGAGATGCTGGTCGAGACGGCCTCTGCTTCTCTGCTCTTGGAGAAGGCTGCTTTGTGGAGACGCTCAGCGTGGCCTGCGCCAAGTTCAACCTTCTGCTGCTCTGAACTAACGACTTACCTGCCCTCGCCCCTGGCGCAAAGTGCCTAGGCACAAGGGCACGCTCTGGCCCCGATGCCCACACTCAGTAGTCCAAAGCCTTCACAGGCTCCACGGGCGTCCTGCTTCCACTTACCCTCTGAACGCGGCTTGCTACGTGGCGGCGGCGGCAGCACTCCACAGGGTTTGGGGGCAGAACTCCTACCACTCTCCTCACATAGGCAGTCAGTCCTCCGCCGGGCTTCCCGTAGCCTTTGCAGAGAGCACTGTCTGTGGCACACCTCTGTCTTCTCCCTTCACCCTTATCTGTATTTTCGCAGCTGGGGGCAACCGGCTTCTGCTGCTGTGGACGAGGCCTGCTTACTGCTTCGCAAACGCCAGGGAGAAATGAGCGCGGCTGTAGAGGACGAGTCCAAAGAGCTCTAGGACGTCACAGTCAACCAGTGGTCTTGCCACCGAGCTCAGAGGTCTCTTCCAGTCCAGGAAAGAATGCGCCGCTTTGGCGTTGTTTCCTAGGACAAGAAACGTTCGGTGACAGTGCGTCTGTCAAGCTCGTGCTGACCGCCGCAATCTCAGAGCCTTTCCCTGCCAATCATCTCCTTGCTTCTGCTTTCTGGCAGCAAGCTCACTTAAGAAGTACCCTTACCTACCCGAGGATTTCACTAAGGGACTCTATTCGGTATGCCCATCGCGTCTGCCAAGGCAACTGGGGCCAAAACACTGCAGTGGCTGCTGGATCCAACTCTCTCCGCCTCCCCGGGAGCCGCCCGAGCCTATGGGCTGTTGGAGAAGGTCTTCGTTATGGTCCAGGTCACTCCCTTGATTGGCGGAAAGTCTCCCCGCTGCCAGTGAGGACTTTAGTTTGAGAGCTCACTCTGTTGAGAACGCGTTGGTGCAGCCCTCGTTTCTCCTGCGTACCGGACCCCTGCAAGTAACGGAGGCCTTTCAACGTGCAAACTCCTTCCTGGGGAAAACGCATACTTGTGGAGCGAGGAAGCCTAGGCAGGCTGCTTGCAGCCAGTTCACGCTCCTTTGGCTCCTGAAGCGAAGGCTTCGGGCACCTCTCCTGGCAGCCTCGCAAGCCTTTGGCAGGACCTCTAAAACTTTACCAGGCACAGCGAGCGGTGGAAGCAAGTCCCACACACCGAAAGAGCCGTAGCTGAAAAATATTGTCGTTCCTTTGCAGCACCGTACAAGCCCTCTGCTTTTGGGGGAGAGGGCCTTTCTCTTCTCTTCTTTGGCACACAGGGAAATGCCTTCACGGTGTTCGGCCTTGATACACTCGAGTGAGTGCAGCTTCCCCTTAACTGTTGAGAGTGTGCTAGTGCAGCGCTCTCGAACATGACTGTCCTTTGAACACACCAAAAGAAACTTTCCATTCGAGGAGGGAACGCGCTGAACGGGAACTCTTTGTTCTCTGAGCCAAGTGGGTGCTGCTACTGCGCCTGTGTGTTTGCTGGTTCACTGGCACTCTGAGATGTTTCTGCCTCGCCATTGCGGGGCCCACGCTGTGCAGCTAACCTCACTTAGGGATCACAGGGTCCCGCATTACTTTCCAGGGGAAGACAACGCTGCCCGGATCACCCTCCAGGTGTCACTTTCTTGGCACTGAGCTACCTTCCTCGAAAGCTGTGCGTTGGTAGCCTGCTCCCAATGTGTTCCTTTGGTGACTGGACGCTCTTTGAGATGCTGGTCGAGACGGCCTCTGCTTCTCTGCTCTTGGAGAAGGCTGCTTTGCGGAGACGCTCAGCGTGGCCTGCGCCAAGTTCAACCTTCTGCTGCTCTGAACTAACGACTTACCTGCCCTCGCCCCTGGCGCAAAGTGCCTAGGCACAAGGGCACGCTCTGGCCCCGATGCCCACACTCAGTAGTCCAAAGCCTTCACAGGCTCCACGGGCGTCCTGCTTCCACTTACCCTCTGAACGCGGCTTGCTACGTGGCGGCGGCGGCAGCACTCCACAGGGTTTGGGGGCAGAACTCCTACCACTCTCCTCACATAGGCAGTCAGTCCTCCGCCGGGCTTCCCGTAGCCTTTGCAGAGAGCACTGTCTGTGGCACACCTCTGTCTTCTCCCTTCACCCTTATCTGTATTTTCGCAGCTGGGGGCAACCGGCTTCTGCTGCTGTGGACGAGGCCTGCTTACTGCTTGGCAAACGCCAGAGAGAAATGAGCGCGGCTGTAGAGGACGAGTCCAAAGAGCTCTAGGACGTCACAGTCAACCAGTGGTCTTGCCACCGAGCTCAGAGGTCTCTTCCAGTCCAGGAAAGAATGCGCCGCTTTGGCGTTGTTTCCTAGGACAAGAAACGTTCGGTGACAGTGCGTCTGTCAAGCTGGTGCTGACCGCCGCAATCTCAGAGCCTTTCCCTGCCAATCATCTCCTTGCTTCTGCTTTCTGGCAGCAAGCTCACTTAAGAAGTACCCTTACCTACCCGAGGATTTCACTAAGGGACTCTATTCGGTATGCCCATCGCGTCTGCCAAGGCAACTGGGGCCAAAACATTGCAGTGGCTGCTGGATCCAACTCTCTCCGCCTCCCCGGGAGCCGCCCGAGCCTATGGGCTGTTGGAGAAGGTCTTCGTTATGGTCCAGGTCACTCCCTTGATTGGCAGAAAGTCTCCCCGCTGCCAGTGAGGACTTTAGTTTGAGAGCTCACTCTGTTGAGAACGCGTTGGTGCAGCCCTCGTTTCTCCTGCGTACCGGACCCCTGCAAGTAACGGAGGCCTTTCAACGTGCAAACTCCTTCCTGGGGAAAACGCATACTTGTGGAGCGAGGAAGCCTAGGCAGGCTGCTTGCAGCCAGTTCACGCTCCTTTGGCTCCTGAAGCGAAGGCTTCGGGCACCTCTCCTGGCAGCCTCACAAGCCTTTGGCAGGACCTCTAAAACTTTACCAGGCACAGCGAGCGGTGGAAGCAAGTCCCACACACCGAAAGAGCCGTAGCTGAAAAATATTGTCGTTCCTTTGCAGCACCGTACAAGCCCTCTGCTTTTGGGGGAGAGGGCCTTTCTCTTCTCTTCTTTGGCACACAGGGAAATGCCTTCACGGTGTTCGGCCTTGATACACTCGAGTGAGTGCAGCTTCCCCTTAACTGTTGAGAGTGTACTAGTGCAGCGCTCTCGAACATGACTGTCCTTTGAACACACCAAAAGAAACTTTCCATTCGAGGAGGGAACGCGCTGCACGGGAACTCTTTGTTCTCTGAGCCAAGTGGGTGCTGCTACTGAGCCTGTGTGTTTGCTGGTTCACTGGCACTCTGAGATGTTTCTGCCTCGCCATTGCGGGGCCCACGCTGTGCAGCTAACCTCACTTAGGGATCACAGGGTCCCGCATTACTTTCCAGGGGAAGACAACGCTGCCCGGATCACCCTCCAGATGTCACTTTCTTGGCACTGAGCTACCTTCCTCGAAAGCTGTGCGTTGGTAGCCTGCTCCCAATGTGTTCCTTTGGTGACTGGACGCTCTTTGAGATGCTGGTCGAGACGGCCTCTGCTTCTCTGCTCTTGGAGAAGGCTGCTTTGCGGAGACGCTCAGCGTGGCCTGCGCCAAGTTCAACCTTCTGCTGCTCTGAACTAACGACTTACCTGCCCTCGCCCCTGGCGCAAAGTGCCTAGGCACAAGGGCACGCTCTGGCCCCGATGCCCACACTCAGTAGTCCAAAGCCTTCACAGGCTCCACGGGCGTCCTGCTTCCACTTACCCTCTGAACGCGGCTTGCTATGTGGCGGCGGCGGCAGCACTCCACAGGGTTTGGGGGCAGAACTCCTACCACTCTCCTCACATAGGTAGTCAGTCCTCCGCCGGGCTTCCCGTAGCCTTTGCAGAGAGCACTGTCTGTGGCACACCTCTGTCTTCTCCCTTCACCCTTATCTGTATTTTCGCAGCTGGGGGCAACCGGCTTCTGCTGCTGTGGACGAGGCCTGCTTACTGCTTGGCAAACGCCAGGGAGAAATGAGCACGGCTGTAGAGGACGAGTCCAAAGAGCTCTAGGACGTCACAGTCAACCAGTGGTCTTGCCACCGAGCTCAGAGGTCTCTTCCAGTCCAGGAAAGAATGCGCCGCTTTGGCGTTGTTTCCTAGGACAAGAAACGTTCGGTGACAGTGCGTCTGTCAAGCTCGTGCTGACCGCCGCAATCTCAGAGCCTTTCCCTGCCAATCATCTCCTTGCTTCTGCTTTCTGGCAGCAAGCTCACTTAAGAAGTACCCTTACCTACCCGAGGATTTCACTAAGGGACTCTATTCGGTATGCCCATCGCGTCTGCCAAGGCAACTGGGGCCAAAACATTGCAGTGGCTGCTGGATCCAACTCTCTCCGCCTCCCCGGGAGCCGCCCGAGCCTATGGGCTGTTGGAGAAGGTCTTCGTTATGGTCCAGGTCACTCCCTTGATTGGCGGAAAGTCTCCCCGCTGCCAGTGAGGACTTTAGTTTTAGAGCTCACTCTGTTGAGAACGCGTTGGTGCAGCCCTCGTTTCTCCTGCGTACCGGACCCCTGCAAGTAACGGAGGCCTTTCAACGTGCAAACTCCTTCCTGGGGAAAACGCATACTTGTGGAGCGAGGAAGCCTAGGCAGGCTGCTTGCAGCCAGTTCACGCTCCTTTGGCTCCTGAAGCGAAGGCTTCGGGCACCTCTCCTGGCAGCCTCGCAAGCCTTTGGCAGGACCTCTAAAACTTTACCAGGCACAGCGAGCGGTGGAAGCAAGTCCCACACACCGAAAGAGCCGTAGCTGAAAAATATTGTCGTTCCTTTGCAGCACCGTACAAGCCCTCTGCTTTTGGGGGAGAGGGCCTTTCTCTTCTCTTCTTTGGCACACAGGGAAATGCCTTCACGGTGTTCGGCCTTGATACACTCGAGTGAGTGCAGCTTCCCCTTAACTGTTGAGAGTGTACTAGTGCAGTGCTCTCGAACATGACTGTCCTTTGAACACACCAAAAGAAACTTTCCATTCGAGGAGGGAACGCGCTGCACGGGAACTCTTTGTTCTCTGAGCCAAGTGGGTGCTGCTACTGCGCCTGTGTGTTTGCTGGTTCACTGGCACTCTGAGATGTTTCTGCCTCGCCATTGCGGGGCCCACGCTGTGCAGCTAACCTCACTTAGGGATCACAGGGGCCCGCATTACTTTCCAGGGGAAGACAACGCTGCCCGGATCACCCTCCAGGTGTCACTTTCTTGGCACTGAGCTACCTTCCTCGAAAGCTGTGCGTTGGTAGCCTGCTCCCAATGTGTTCCTTTGGTGACTGGACGCTCTTTGAGATGCTGGTCGAGACGGCCTCTGCTTCTCTGCTCTTGGAGAAGGCTGTTTTGCGGAGACGCTCAGCGTGGCCTGCGCCAAGTTCAACCTTCTGCTGCTCTGAACTAACGACTTACCTGCCCTCGCCCCTGGCGCAAAGTGCCTAGGCACAAGGGCACGATCTGGCCCTGATGCCCACACTCAGTAGTCCAAAGCCTTCACAGGCTCCACGGGCGTCCTGCTTCCACTTACCCTCTGAACGCGGCTTGCTACGTGGCGGCGGCGGCAGCACTCCACAGGGTTTGGGGGCAGAACTCCTACCACTCTCCTCACATAGGCAGTCAGTCCTCCGCCGGGCTTCCCGTAGCCTTTGCAGAGAGCACTGTCTGTGGCACACCTCTTTCTTCTCCCTGCACCCTTATCTGTATTTTCGCAGCTGGGGGCAACCGGCTTCTGCTGCTGTGGACGAGGCCTGCTTACTGCTTGGCAAACGCCAGAGAGAAATGAGCGCGGCTGCAGAGGACGAGTCCAAGGAGCTCTAGGACGTCACAGTCAACCAGTGGTCTTGCCACCGAGCTCAGAGGTCTCTTCCAGTCCAGGAAAGAATGCGCCGCTTTGGCGTTGTTTCCTAGGACAAGAAACGTTCGGTGACAGTGCGTCTGTCAAGCTGGTGCTGACCGCCGCAATCTCAGAGCCTTTCCCTGCCAATCATCTCCTTGCTTCTGCTTTCTGGCAGCAAGCTCACTTAAGAAGTACCCTTACCTACCCGAGGATTTCACTAAGGGACTCTATTCGGTATGCCCATCGCGTCTGCCAAGGCAACTGGGGCCAAAACATTGCAGTGGCTGCTGGATCCAACTCTCTCCGCCTCCCCGGGAGCCGCCCGAGCCTATGGGCTGTTGGAGAAGGTCTTCGTTATGGTCCAGGTCACTCCCTTGATTGGCGGAAAGTCTCCCCGCTGCCAGTGAGGACTTTAGTTTGAGAGCTCACCCTGTTGAGAACGCGTTGGTGCAGCCCTCGTTTCTCCTGCGTACCGGACCCCTGCAAGTAACGGAGGCCTTTCAACGTGCAAACTCCTTCCTGGGGAAATCGCATACTTGTGGAGCGAGGAAGCCTAGGCAGGCTGCTTGCAGCCAGTTCACGCTCCTTTGGCTCCTGAAGCGAAGGCTTCGGGCACCTCTCCTGGCAGCCTCGCAAGCCTTTGGCAGGACCTCTAAAACTTTACCAGGCACAGCGAGCGGTGGAAGCAAGTCCCACACACCGAAAGAGCCGTAGCTGAAAAATATTGTCGTTCCTTTGCAGCACCGTACAAGCCCTCTGCTTTTGGGGGAGAGGGCCTTTCTCTTCTCTTCTTTGGCACACAGGGAAATGCCTTCACGGTGTTCGGCCTTGATACACTCGAGTGAGTGCAGCTTCCCCTTAACTGTTGAGAGTGTGCTAGTGCAGCGCTCTCGAACATGACTGTCCTTTGAACACACCAAAAGAAACTTTCCATTCGAGGAGGGAACGCGCTGCACGGGAACTCTTTGTTCTCTGAGCCAAGTGGGTGCTGCTACTGCGCCTGTGTGTTTGCTGGTTCACTGGCACTCTGAGATGTTTCTGCCTCGCCATTGCGGGGCCCACGCTGTGCAGCTAACCTCACTTAGGGATCACAGGGTCCCGCATTACTTTCCAGGGGAAGACAACGCTGCCCGGATCACCCTCCAGGTGTCACTTTCTTGGCACTGAGCTACCTTCCTCGAAAGCTGTGCGTTGGTAGCCTGCTCCCAATGTGTTCCTTTGGTGACTGGACGCTCTTTGAGATGCTGGTCGAGACGGCCTCTGCTTCTCTGCTCTTGGAGAAGGCTGCTTTGCGGAGACGCTCAGCGTGGCCTGCGCCAAGTTCAACCTTCTGCTGCTCTGAACTAACGACTTACCTGCCCTCGCCCCTGGCACAAAGTGCCTAGGCACAAGGGCACGCTCTGGCCCCGATGCCCACACTCAGTAGTCCAAAGCCTTCACAGGCTCCACGGGCGTCCTGCTTCCACTTACCCTCTGAACGCGGCTTGCTACGTGGCGGCGGCGGCAGCACTCCACAGGGTTTGGGGGCAGAACTCCTACCACTCTCCTCACATAGGTAGTCAGTCCTCCGCCGGGCTTCCCGTAGCCTTTGCAGAGAGCACTGTCTGTGGCACACCTCTGTCTTCTCCCTTCACCCTTATCTGTATTTTTGCAGCTGGGGGCAACCGGCTTCTGCTGCTGTGGACGAGGCCTGCTTACTGCTTGGCAAACGCCAGGGAGAAATGAGCGCGGCTGTAGAGGACGAGTCCAAAGAGCTCTAGGACGTCACAGTCAACCAGTGGTCTTGCCACCGAGCTCAGAGGTCTCTTCCAGTCCAGGAAAGAATGCGCCGCTTTGGCGTTCTTTCCTAGGACAAGAAACGTTCGGTGACAGTGCGTCTGTCAAGCTCGTGCTGACCGCCGCAATCTCAGAGCCTTTCCCTGCCAATCATCTCCTTGCTTCTGCTTTCTGGCAGCAAGCTCACTTAAGAAGTACCCTTACCTACCCGAGGATTTCACTAAGGGACTCTATTCGGTATGCCCATCGCGTCTGCCAAGGCAACTGGGGCCAAAACATTGCAGTGGCTGCTGGATCCAACTCTCTCCGCCTCCCCGGGAGCCGCCCGAGCCTATGGGCTGTTGGAGAAGGTCTTCGTTATGGTCCAGGTCACTCCCTTGATTGGCAGAAAGTCTCCCCGCTGCCAGTGAGGACTTTAGTTTGAGAGCTCACTCTGTTGAGAACGCGTTGGTGCAGCCCTCGTTTCTCCTGCGTACCGGACCCCTGCAAGTAACGGAGGCCTTTCACCGTGCAAACTCCTTCCTGGGGAAAACGCATACTTGTGGAGCGAGGAAGCCTAGGCAGGCTGCTTGCAGCCAGTTCACGCTCCTTTGGCTCCTGAAGCGAAGGCTTCGGGCACCTCTCCTGGCAGCCTCACAAGCCTTTGGCAGGACCTCTAAAACTTTACCAGGCACAGCGAGCGGTGGAAGCAAGTCCCACACACCGAAAGAGCCGTAGCTGAAAAATATTGTCGTTCCTTTGCAGCACCGTACAAGCCCTCTGCTTTTGGGGGAGAGGGCCTTTCTCTTCTCTTCTTTGGCACACAGGGAAATGCCTTCACGGTGTTCGGCCTTGATACACTCGAGTGAGTGCAGCTTCCCCTTAACTGTTGAGAGTGTACTAGTGCAGCGCTCTCGAACATGACTGTCCTTTGAACACACCAAAAGAAACTTTCCATTCGAGGAGGGAACGCGCTGCACGGGAACTCTTTGTTCTCTGAGCCAAGTGGGTGCTGCTACTGCGCCTGTGTGTTTGCTGGTTCACTGGCACTCTGAGATGTTTCTGCCTCGCCATTGCGGGGCCCACGCTGTGCAGCTAACCTCACTTAGGGATCACAGGGGCCCGCATTACTTTCCAGGGGAAGACAACGCTGCCCGGATCACCCTCCAGGTGTCACTTTCTTGGCACTGAGCTACCTTCCTCGAAAGCTGTGCGTTGGTAGCCTGCTCCCAATGTGTTCCTTTGGTGACTGGACGCTCTTTGAGATGCTGGTCGAGACGGCCTCTGCTTCTCTGCTCTTGGAGAAGGCTGCTTTGCGGAGACGCTCAGCGTGGCCTGCGCCAAGTTCAACCTTCTGCTGCTCTGAACTAACGACTTACCTGCCCTCGCCCCTGGCGCAAAGTGCCTAGGCACAAGGGCACGCTCTGGCCCCGATGCCCACACTCAGTAGTCCAAAGCCTTCACAGGCTCCACGGGCGTCCTGCTTCCACTTACCCTCTGAACGCGGCTTGCTACGTGGCGGCGGCGGCAGCACTCCACAGGGTTTGGGGGCAGAACTCCTACCACTCTCCTCACATAGGTAGTCAGTCCTCCGCCGGGCTTCCCGTAGCCTTTGCAGAGAGCACTGTCTGTGGCACACCTCTGTCTTCTCCCTTCACCCTTATCTGTATTTTCACAGCTGGGGGCAACCGGCTTCTGCTGCTGTGGACGAGGCCTGCTTACTGCTTGGCAAACGCCAGGGAGAAATGAGCGCGGCTGCAGAGGACGAGTCCAAGGAGCTCTAGGACGTCACAGTCAACCAGTGGTCTTGCCACCGAGCTCAGAGGTCTCTTCCAGTCCAGGAAAGAATGCGCCGCTTTGGCGTTGTTTCCTAGGACAAGAAACGTTCGGTGACAGTGCGTCTGTCAAGCTGGTACTGACCGCCGCAATCTCAGAGCCTTTCCCTGCCAATCATCTCCTTGCTTCTGCTTTCTGGCAGCAAGCTCACTTAAGAAGTACCCTTACCTACCCGAGGATTTCACTAAGGGACTCTATTCGGTATGCCCATCGCGTCTGCCAAGGCAACTGGGGCCAAAACATTGCAGTGGCTGCTGGATCCAACTCTCTCCGCCTCCCCGGGAGCCGCCCGAGCCTATGGGCTGTTGGAGAAGGTCTTCGTTATGGTCCAGGTCACTCCCTTGATTGGCAGAAAGTCTCCCCGCTGCCAGTGAGGACTTTAGTTTGAGAGCTCACTCTGTTGAGAACGCGTTGGTGCAGCCCTCGTTTCTCCTGCGTACCGGACCCCTGCAAGTAACGGAGGCCTTTCACCGTGCAAACTCCTTCCTGGGGAAAACGCATACTTGTGGAGCGAGGAAGCCTAGGCAGGCTGCTTGCAGCCAGTTCACGCTCCTTTGGCTCCTGAAGCGAAGGCTTCGGGCACCTCTCCTGGCAGCCTCGCAAGCCTTTGGCAGGACCTCTAAAACTTTACCAGGCACAGCGAGCGGTGGAAGCAAGTCCCACACACCGAAAGAGCCGTAGCTGAAAAATATTGTCGTTCCTTTGCAGCACCGTACAAGCCCTCTGCTTTTGGGGGAGAGGGCCTTTCTCTTCTCTTCTTTGGCACACAGGGAAATGCCTTCACGGTGTTCGGCCTTGATACACTCGAGTGAGTGCAGCTTCCCCTTAACTGTTGAGAGTGTGCTAGTGCAGCGCTCTCGAACATGACTGTCCTTTGAACACACCAAAAGAAACTTTCCATTCGAGGAGGGAACGCGCTGCACGGGAACTCTTTGTTCTCTGAGCCAAGTGGGTGCTGCTACTGCGCCTGTGTGTTTGCTGGTTCACTGGCACTCTGAGATGTTTCTGCCTCGCCATTGCGGGGCCCACGCTGTGCAGCTAACCTCACTTAGGGATCACAGGGTCCCGCATTACTTTCCAGGGGAAGACAACGCTGCCCGGATCACCCTCCAGGTGTCACTTTCTTGGCACTGAGCTACCTTCCTCGAAAGCTGTGCATTGGTAGCCTGCTCCCAATGTGTTCCTTTGGTGACTGGACGCTCTTTGAGATGCTGGTCGAGACGGCCTCTGCTTCTCTGCTCTTGGAGAAGGCTGCTTTGCGGAGACGCTCAGCGTGGCCTGTGCCAAGTTCAACCTTCTGCTGCTCTGAACTAACGACTTACCTGCCCTCGCCCCTGGCGCAAAGTGCCTAGGCACAAGGGCACGCTCTGGCCCCGATGCCCACACTCAGTAGTCCAAAGCCTTCACAGGCTCCACGGGCGTCCTGCTTCCACTTACCCTCTGAACGCGGCTTGCTACGTGGCGGCGGCGGCAGCACTCCACAGGGTTTGGGGGCAGAACTCCTACCACTCTCCTCACATAGGCAGTCAGTCCTCCGCCGGGCTTCCCGTAGCCTTTGCAGAGAGCACTGTCTGTGGCACACCTCTGTCTTCTCCCTTCACCCTTATCTGTATTTTCGCAGCTGGGGGCAACCGGCTTCTGCTGCTGTGGACGAGGCCTGCTTACTGCTTGGCAAACGCCAGGGAGAAATGAGCGCGGCTGTAGAGGACGAGTCCAAAGAGCTCTAGGACGTCACAGTCAACCAGTGGTCTTGCCACCGAGCTCAGAGGTCTCTTCCAGTCCAGGAAAGAATGCGCCGCTTTGGCGTTGTTTCCTAGGACAAGAAACGTTCGGTGACAGTGCGTCTGTCAAGCTGGTGCTGACCGCCGCAATCTCAGAGCCTTTCCCTGCCAATCATCTCCTTGCTTCTGCTTTCTGGCAGCAAGCTCACTTAAGAAGTACCCTTACCTACCCGAGGATTTCACTAAGGGACTCTATTCGGTATGCCCATCGCGTCTGCCAAGGCAACTGGGGCCAAAACATTGCAGTGGCTGCTGGATCCAACTCTCTCCGCCTCCCCGGGAGCCGCCCGAGCCTATGGGCTGTTGGAGAAGGTCTTCGTTATGGTCCAGGTCACTCCCTTGATTGGCAGAAAGTCTCCCCGCTGCCAGTGAGGACTTTAGTTTGAGAGCTCACTCTGTTGAGAACGCGTTGGTGCAGCCCTCGTTTCTCCTGCGTACCGGACCCCTGCAAGTAACGGAGGCCTTTCAACGTGCAAACTCCTTCCTGGGGAAATCGCATACTTGTGGAGCGAGGAAGCCTAGGCAGGCTGCTTGCAGCCAGTTCACGCTCCTTTGGCTCCTGAAGCGAAGGCTTCGGGCACCTCTCCTGGCAGCCTCGCAAGCCTTTGGCAGGACCTCTAAAACTTTACCAGGCACAGCGAGCGGTGGAAGCAAGTCCCACACACCGAAAGAGCCGTAGCTGAAAAATATTGTCGTTCCTTTGCAGCACCGTACAAGCCCTCTGCTTTTGGGGGAGAGGGCCTTTCTCTTCTCTTCTTTGGCACACAGGGAAATGCCTTCACGGTGTTCGGCCTTGATACACTCGAGTGAGTGCAGCTTCCCCTTAACTGTTGAGAGTGTGCTAGTGCAGCGCTCTCGAACATGACTGTCCTTTGAACACACCAAAAGAAACTTTCCATTCGAGGAGGGAACGCGCTGCACGGGAACTCTTTGTTCTCTGAGCCAAGTGGGTGCTGCTACTGCGCCTGTGTGTTTGCTGGTTCACTGGCACTCTGAGATGTTTCTGCCTCGCCATTGCGGGGCCCACGCTGTGCAGCTAACCTCACTTAGGGATCACAGGGGCCCGCATTACTTTCCAGGGGAAGACAACGCTGCCCGGATCACCCTCCAGGTGTCACTTTCTTGGCACTGAGCTACCTTCCTCGAAAGCTGTGCGTTGGTAGCCTGCTCCCAATGTGTTCCTTTGGTGACTGGACGCTCTTTGAGATGCTGGTCGAGACGGCCTCTGCTTCTCTGCTCTTGGAGAAGGCTGCTTTGTGGAGACGCTCAGCGTGGCCTGCGCCAAGTTCAACCTTCTGCTGCTCTGAACTAACGACTTACCTGCCCTCGCCCCTGGCGCAAAGTGCCTAGGCACAAGGGCACGCTCTGGCCCCGATGCCCACACTCAGTAGTCCAAAGCCTTCACAGGCTCCACGGGCGTCCTGCTTCCACTTACCCTCTGAACGCGGCTTGGTACGTGGCGGCGGCGGCAGCACTCCACAGGGTTTGGGGGCAGAACTCCTACCACTCTCCTCACATAGGCAGTCAGTCCTCCGCCGGGCTTCCCGTAGCCTTTGCAGAGAGCACTGTCTGTGGCACACCTCTGTCTTCTCCCTTCACCCTTATCTGTATTTTCGCAGCTGGGGGCAACCGGCTTCTGCTGCTGTGGACGAGGCCTGCTTACTGCTTGGCAAACGCCAGGGAGAAATGAGCGCGGCTGTAGAGGACGAGTCCAAAGAGCTCTAGGACGTCACAGTCAACCAGTGGTCTTGCCACCGAGCTCAGAGGTCTCTTCCAGTCCAGGAAAGAATGCGCCGCTTTGGCGTTGTTTCCTAGGACAAGAAACGTTCGGTGACAGTGCGTCTGTCAAGCTCGTGCTGACCGCCGCAATCTCAGAGCCTTTCCCTGCCAATCATCTCCTTGCTTCTGCTTTCTGGCAGCAAGCTCACTTAAGAAGTACCCTTACCTACCCGAGGATTTCACTAAGGGACTCTATTCGGTATGCCCATCGCGTCTGCCAAGGCAACTGGGGCCAAAACACTGCAGTGGCTGCTGGATCCAACTCTCTCCGCCTCCCCGGGAGCCGCCCGAGCCTATGGGCTGTTGGAGAAGGTCTTCGTTATGGTCCAGGTCACTCCCTTGATTGGCGGAAAGTCTCCCCGCTGCCAGTGAGGACTTTAGTTTGAGAGCTCACTCTGTTGAGAACGCGTTGGTGCAGCCCTCGTTTCTCCTGCGTACCGGACCCCTGCAAGTAACGGAGGCCTTTCAACGTGCAAACTCCTTCCTGGGGAAAACGCATACTTGTGGAGCGAGGAAGCCTAGGCAGGCTGCTTGCAGCCAGTTCACGCTCCTTTGGCTCCTGAAGCGAAGGCTTCGGGCACCTCTCCTGGCAGCCTCGCAAGCCTTTGGCAGGACCTCTAAAACTTTACCAGGCACAGCGAGCGGTGGAAGCAAGTCCCACACACCGAAAGAGCCGTAGCTGAAAAATATTGTCGTTCCTTTGCAGCACCGTACAAGCCCTCTGCTTTTGGGGGAGAGGGTCTTTCTCTTCTCTTCTTTGGCACACAGGGAAATGCCTTCACGGTGTTCGGCCTTGATACACTCGAGTGAGTGCAGCTTCCCCTTAACTGTTGAGAGTGTGCTAGTGCAGCGCTCTCGAACATGACTGTCCTTTGAACACACCAAAAGAAACTTTCCATTCGAGGAGGGAACGCGCTGAACGGGAACTCTTTGTTCTCTGAGCCAAGTGGGTGCTGCTACTGCGCCTGTGTGTTTGCTGGTTCACTGGCACTCTGAGATGTTTCTGCCTCGCCATTGCGGGGCCCACGCTGTGCAGCTAACCTCACTTAGGGATCACAGGGTCCCGCATTACTTTCCAGGGGAAGACAACGCTGCCCGGATCACCCTCCAGGTGTCACTTTCTTGGCACTGAGCTACCTTCCTCGAAAGCTGTGCGTTGGTAGCCTGCTCCCAATGTGTTCCTTTGGTGACTGGACGCTCTTTGAGATGCTGGTCGAGACGGCCTCTGCTTCTCTGCTCTTGGAGAAGGCTGCTTTGCGGAGACGCTCAGCGTGGCCTGCGCCAAGTTCAACCTTCTGCTGCTCTGAACTAACGACTTACCTGCCCTCGCCCCTGGCGCAAAGTGCCTAGGCACAAGGGCACGCTCTGGCCCCGATGCCCACACTCAGTAGTCCAAAGCCTTCACAGGCTCCACGGGCGTCCTGCTTCCACTTACCCTCTGAACGCGGCTTGCTACGTGGCGGCGGCGGCAGCACTCCACAGGGTTTGGGGGCAGAACTCCTACCACTCTCCTCACATAGGCAGTCAGTCCTCCACCGGGCTTCCCGTAGCCTTTGCAGAGAGCACTGTCTGTGGCACACCTCTGTCTTCTCCCTTCACCCTTATCTGTATTTTCGCAGCTGGGGGCAACCGGCTTCTGCTGCTGTGGACGAGGCCTGCTTACTGCTTGGCAAACGCCAGGGAGAAATGAGCGCGGCTGTAGAGGACGAGTCCAAAGAGCTCTAGGACGTCACAGTCAACCAGTGGTCTTGCCACCGAGCTCAGAGGTGTCTTCCAGTCCAGGAAAGAATGCGCCGCTTTGGCGTTGTTTCCTAGGACAAGAAACGTTCGGTGACAGTGCGTCTGTCAAGCTGGTGCTGACCGCCGCAATCTCAGAGCCTTTCCCTGCCAATCATCTCCTTGCTTCTGCTTTCTGGCAGCAAGCTCACTTAAGAAGTACCCTTACCTACCCGAGGATTTCACTAAGGGACTCTATTCGGTATGCCCATCGCGTCTGCCAAGGCAACTGGGGCCAAAACATTGCAGTGGCTGCTGGATCCAACTCTCTCCGCCTCCCCGGGAGCCGCCCGAGCCTATGGGCTGTTGGAGAAGGTCTTCGTTATGGTCCAGGTCACTCCCTTGATTGGCAGAAAGTCTCCCCGCTGCCAGTGAGGACTTTAGTTTGAGAGCTCACTCTGTTGAGAACGCGTTGGTGCAGCCCTCGTTTCTCCTGCGTACCGGACCCCTGCAAGTAACGGAGGCCTTTCAACGTGCAAACTCCTTCCTGGGGAAAACGCATACTTGTGGAGCGAGGAAGCCTAGGCAGGCTGCTTGCAGCCAGTTCACGCTCCTTTGGCTCCTGAAGCGAAGGCTTCGGGCACCTCTCCTGGCAGCCTCACAAGCCTTTGGCAGGACCTCTAAAACTTTACCAGGCACAGCGAGCGGTGGAAGCAAGTCCCACACACCGAAAGAGCCGTAGCTGAAAAATATTGTCGTTCCTTTGCAGCACCGTACAAGCCCTCTGCTTTTGGGGGAGAGGGCCTTTCTCTTCTCTTCTTTGGCACACAGGGAAATGCCTTCACGGTGTTCGGCCTTGATACACTCGAGTGAGTGCAGCTTCCCCTTAACTGTTGAGAGTGTACTAGTGCAGCGCTCTCGAACATGACTGTCCTTTGAACACACCAAAAGAAACTTTCCATTCGAGGAGGGAACGCGCTGCACGGGAACTCTTTGTTCTCTGAGCCAAGTGGGTGCTGCTACTGAGCCTGTGTGTTTGCTGGTTCACTGGCACTCTGAGATGTTTCTGCCTCGCCATTGCGGGGCCCACGCTGTGCAGCTAACCTCACTTAGGGATCACAGGGTCCCGCATTACTTTCCAGGGGAAGACAACGCTGCCCGGATCACCCTCCAGATGTCACTTTCTTGGCACTGAGCTACCTTCCTCGAAAGCTGTGCGTTGGTAGCCTGCTCCCAATGTGTTCCTTTGGTGACTGGACGCTCTTTGAGATGCTGGTCGAGACGGCCTCTGCTTCTCTGCTCTTGGAGAAGGCTGCTTTGCGGAGACGCTCAGCGTGGCCTGCGCCAAGTTCAACCTTCTGCTGCTCTGAACTAACGACTTACCTGCCCTCGCCCCTGGCGCAAAGTGCCTAGGCACAAGGGCACGCTCTGGCCCCGATGCCCACACTCAGTAGTCCAAAGCCTTCACAGGCTCCACGGGCGTCCTGCTTCCACTTACCCTCTGAACGCGGCTTGCTATGTGGCGGCGGCGGCAGCACTCCACAGGGTTTGGGGGCAGAACTCCTACCACTCTCCTCACATAGGTAGTCAGTCCTCCGCCGGGCTTCCCGTAGCCTTTGCAGAGAGCACTGTCTGTGGCACACCTCTGTCTTCTCCCTTCACCCTTATCTGTATTTTCGCAGCTGGGGGCAACCGGCTTCTGCTGCTGTGGACGAGGCCTGCTTACTGCTTGGCAAACGCCAGGGAGAAATGAGCACGGCTGTAGAGGACGAGTCCAAAGAGCTCTAGGACGTCACAGTCAACCAGTGGTCTTGCCACCGAGCTCAGAGGTCTCTTCCAGTCCAGGAAAGAATGCGCCGCTTTGGCGTTGTTTCCTAGGACAAGAAACGTTCGGTGACAGTGCGTCTGTCAAGCTCGTGCTGACCGCCGCAATCTCAGAGCCTTTCCCTGCCAATCATCTCCTTGCTTCTGCTTTCTGGCAGCAAGCTCACTTAAGAAGTACCCTTACCTACCCGAGGATTTCACTAAGGGACTCTATTCGGTATGCCCATCGCGTCTGCCAAGGCAACTGGGGCCAAAACATTGCAGTGGCTGCTGGATCCAACTCTCTCCGCCTCCCCGGGAGCCGCCCGAGCCTATGGGTTGTTGGAGAAGGTCTTCGTTATGGTCCAGGTCACTCCCTTGATTGGCGGAAAGTCTCCCCGCTGCCAGTGAGGACTTTAGTTTGAGAGCTCACTCTGTTGAGAACGCGTTGGTGCAGCCCTCGTTTCTCCTGCGTACCGGACCCCTGCAAGTAACGGAGGCCTTTCAACGTGCAAACTCCTTCCTGGGGAAAACGCATACTTGTGGAGCGAGGAAGCCTAGGCAGGCTGCTTGCAGCCAGTTCACGCTCCTTTGGCTCCTGAAGCGAAGGCTTCGGGCACCTCTCCTGGCAGCCTCGCAAGCCTTTGGCAGGACCTCTAAAACTTTACCAGGCACAGCGAGCGGTGGAAGCAAGTCCCACACACCGAAAGAGCCGTAGCTGAAAAATATTGTCGTTCCTTTGCAGCACCGTACAAGCCCTCTGCTTTTGGGGGAGAGGGCCTTTCTCTTCTCTTCTTTGGCACACAGGGAAATGCCTTCACGGTGTTCGGCCTTGATACACTCGAGTGAGTGCAGCTTCCCCTTAACTGTTGAGAGTGTACTAGTGCAGTGCTCTCGAACATGACTGTCCTTTGAACACACCAAAAGAAACTTTCCATTCGAGGAGGGAACGCGCTGCACGGGAACTCTTTGTTCTCTGAGCCAATTGGGTGCTGCTACTGCGCCTGTGTGTTTGCTGGTTCACTGGCACTCTGAGATGTTTCTGCCTCGCCATTGCGGGGCCCACGCTGTGCAGCTAACCTCACTTAGGGATCACAGGGGCCCGCATTACTTTCCAGGGGAAGACAACGCTGCCCGGATCACCCTCCAGGTGTCACTTTCTTGGCACTGAGCTACCTTCCTCGAAAGCTGTGCGTTGGTAGCCTGCTCCCAATGTGTTCCTTTGGTGACTGGACGCTCTTTGAGATGCTGGTCGAGACGGCCTCTGCTTCTCTGCTCTTGGAGAAGGCTGTTTTGCGGAGACGCTCAGCGTGGCCTGCGCCAAGTTCAACCTTCTGCTGCTCTGAACTAACGACTTACCTGCCCTCGCCCCTGGCGCAAAGTGCCTAGGCACAAGGGCACGCTCTGGCCCCGATGCCCACACTCAGTAGTCCAAAGCCTTCACAGGCTCCACGGGCGTCCTGCTTCCACTTACCCTCTGAACGCGGCTTGCTACGTGGCGGCGGCGGCAGCACTCCACAGGGTTTGGGGGCAGAACTCCTACCACTCTCCTCACATAGGCAGTCAGTCCTCCGCCGGGCTTCCCGTAGCCTTTGCAGAGAGCACTGTCTGTGGCACACCTCTTTCTTCTCCCTGCACCCTTATCTGTATTTTCGCAGCTGGGGGCAACCGGCTTCTGCTGCTGTGGACGAGGCCTGCTTACTGCTTGGCAAACGCCAGAGAGAAATGAGCGCGGCTGCAGAGGACGAGTCCAAGGAGCTCTAGGACGTCACAGTCAACCAGTGGTCTTGCCACCGAGCTCAGAGGTCTCTTCCAGTCCAGGAAAGAATGCGCCGCTTTGGCGTTGTTTCCTAGGACAAGAAATGTTCGGTGACAGTGCGTCTGTCAAGCTCGTGCTGACCGCCGCAATCTCAGAGCCTTTCCCTGCCAATCATCTCCTTGCTTCTGCTTTCTGGCAGCAAGCTCACTTAAGAAGTACCCTTACCTACCCGAGGATTTCACTAAGGGACTCTATTCGGTATGCCCATCGCGTCTGCCAAGGCAACTGGGGCCAAAACATTGCAGTGGCTGCTGGATCCAACTCTCTCCGCCTCCCCGGGAGCCGCCCGAGCCTATGGGCTGTTGGAGAAGGTCTTCGTTATGGTCCAGGTCACTCCCTTGATTGGCGGAAAGTCTCCCCGCTGCCAGTGAGGACTTTAGTTTGAGAGCTCACCCTGTTGAGAACGCGTTGGTGCAGCCCTCGTTTCTCCTGCGTACCGGACCCCTGCAAGTAACGGAGGCCTTTCAACGTGCAAACTCCTTCCTGGGGAAATCGCATACTTGTGGAGCGAGGAAGCCTAGGCAGGCTGCTTGCAGCCAGTTCACGCTCCTTTGGCTCCTGAAGCGAAGGCTTCGGGCACCTCTCCTGGCAGCCTCGCAAGCCTTTGGCAGGACCTCTAAAACTTTACCAGGCACAGCGAGCGGTGGAAGCAAGTCCCACACACCGAAAGAGCCGTAGCTGAAAAATATTGTCGTTCCTTTGCAGCACCGTACAAGCCCTCTGCTTTTGGGGGAGAGGGCCTTTCTCTTCTCTTCTTTGGCACACAGGGAAATGCCTTCACGGTGTTCGGCCTTGATACACTCGAGTGAGTGCAGCTTCCCCTTAACTGTTGAGAGTGTGCTAGTGCAGCGCTCTCGAACATGACTGTCCTTTGAACACACCAAAAGAAACTTTCCATTCGAGGAGGGAACGCGCTGCACGGGAACTCTTTGTTCTCTGAGCCAAGTGGGTGCTGCTACTTCGCCTGTGTGTTTGCTGGTTCACTGGCACTCTGAGATGTTTCTGCCTCGCCATTGCGGGGCCCACGCTGTGCAGCTAACCTCACTTAGGGATCACAGGGGCCCGCATTACTTTCCAGGGGAAGACAACGCTGCCCGGATCACCCTCCAGGTGTCACTTTCTTGGCACTGAGCTACCTTCCTCGAAAGCTGTGCGTTGGTAGCCTGCTCCCAATGTGTTCCTTTGGTGACTGGACGCTCTTTGAGATGCTGGTCGAGACGGCCTCTGCTTCTCTGCTCTTGGAGAAGGCTGCTTTGCGGAGACGCTCAGCGTGGCCTGCGCCAAGTTCAACCTTCTGCTGCTCTGAACTAACGACTTACCTGCCCTCGCCCCTGGCGCAAAGTGCCTAGGCACAAGGGCACGCTCTGGCCCCGATGCCCACACTCAGTAGTCCAAAGCCTTCACAGGCTCCACGGGCGTCCTGCTTCCACTTACCCTCTGAACGCGGCTTGCTATGTGGCGGCGGCGGCAGCACTCCACAGGGTTTGGGGGCAGAACTCCTACCACTCTCCTCACATAGGCAGTCAGTCCTCCGCCGGGCTTCCCGTAGCCTTTGCAGAGAGCACTGTCTGTGGCACACCTCTGTCTTCTCCCTGCACCCTTATCTGTATTTTCGCAGCTGGGGGCAACCGGCTTCTGCTGCTGTGGACGAGGCCTGCTTACTGCTTGGCAAACGCCAGGGAGAAATGAGCGCGGCTGTAGAGGACGAGTCCAAAGAGCTCTAGGACGTCACAGTCAACCAGTGGTCTTGCCACCGAGCTCAGAGGTGTCTTCCAGTCCAGGAAAGAATGCGCCGCTTTGGCGTTGTTTCCTAGGACAAGAAACGTTCGGTGACAGTGCGTCTGTCAAGCTGGTGCTGACCGCCGCAATCTCAGAGCCTTTCCCTGCCAATCATCTCCTTGCTTCTGCTTTCTGGCAGCAAGCTCACTTAAGAAGTACCCTTACCTACCCGAGGATTTCACTCAGGGACTCTATTCGGTATGCCCATCGCGTCTGCCAAGGCAACTGGGGCCAAAACATTGCAGTGGCTGCTGGATCCAACTCTCTCCGCCTCCCCGGGAGCCGCCCGTGCCTATGGGCTGTTGGAGAAGGTCTTCGTTATGGTCCAGGTCACTCCCTTGATTGGCGGAAAGTCTCCCCGCTGCCAGTGAGGACTTTAGTTTGAGAGCTCACCCTGTTGAGAACGCGTTGGTGCAGCCCTCGTTTCTCCTGCGTACCGGACCCCTGCAAGTAACGGAGGCCTTTCAACGTGCAAACTCCTTCCTGGGGAAATCGCATACTTGTGGAGCGAGGAAGCCTAGGCAGGCTGCTTGCAGCCAGTTCACGCTCCTTTGGCTCCTGAAGCGAAGGCTTCGGGCACCTCTCCTGGCAGCCTCGCAAGCCTTTGGCAGGACCTCTAAAACTTTACCAGGCACAGCGAGCGGTGGAAGCAAGTCCCACACACCGAAAGAGCCGTAGCTGAAAAATATTGTCGTTCCTTTGCAGCACCGTACAAGCCCTCTGCTTTTGGGGGAGAGGGCCTTTCTCTTCTCTTCTTTGGCACACAGGGAAATGCCTTCACGGTGTTCGGCCTTGATACACTCGAGTGAGTGCAGCTTCCCCTTAACTGTTGAGAGTGTGCTAGTGCAGCGCTCTCGAACATGACTGTCCTTTGAACACACCAAAAGAAACTTTCCATTCGAGGAGGGAACGCGCTGCACGGGAACTCTTTGTTCTCTGAGCCAAGTGGGTGCTGCTACTGCGCCTGTGTGTTTGCTGGTTCACTGGCACTCTGAGATGTTTGTACCTCGCCATTGCGGGGCCCACGCTGTGCAGCTAACCTCACTTAGGGATCACAGGGGCCCGCATTACTTTCCAGGGGAAGACAACGCTGCCCGGATCACCCTCCAGGTGTCACTTTCTTGGCACTGAGCTACCTTCCTCGAAAGCTGTGCGTTGGTAGCCTGCTCCCAATGTGTTCCTTTGGTGACTGGACGCTCTTTGAGATGCTGGTCGAGACGGCCTCTGCTTCTCTGCTCTTGGAGAAGGCTGCTTTGCGGAGACGCTCAGCGTGGCCTGCGCCAAGTTCAACCTTCTACTGCTCTGAACTAACGACTTACCTGCCCTCGCCCCTGGCGCAAAGTGCCTAGGCACAAGGGCACGCTCTGGCCCCGATGCCCACACTCAGTAGTCCAAAGCCTTCACAGGCTCCACGGGCGTCCTGCTTCCACTTACCCTCTGAACGCGGCTTGCTACGTGGCGGCGGCGGCAGCACTCCACAGGGTTTGGGGGCAGAACTCCTACCACTCTCCTCACATAGGTAGTCAGTCCTCCGCCGGGCTTCCCGTAGCCTTTGCAGAGAGCACTGTCTGTGGCACACCTCTGTCTTCTCCCTTCACCCTTATCTGTATTTTCGGAGCTGGGGGCAACCGGCTTCTGCTGCTGTGGACGAGGCCTGCTTACTGCTTGGCAAACGCCAGGGAGAAATGAGCGCGGCTGCAGAGGACGAGTCCAAAGAGCTCTAGGACGTCACAGTCAACCAGTGGTCTTGCCACCGAGCTCAGAGGTGTCTTCCAGTCCAGGAAAGAATGCGCCGCTTTGGCGTTGTTTCCTAGGACAAGAAACGTTCGGTGACAGTGCGTCTGTCAAGCTCGTGCTGACCGCCGCAATCTCAGAGCATTTCCCTGCCAATCATCTCCTTGCTTCTGCTTTCTGGCAGCAAGCTCACTTAAGAAGTACCCTTACCTACCCGAGGATTTCACTAAGGGACTCTATTCGGTATGCCCATCGCGTCTGCCAAGGCAACTGGGGCCAAAACATTGCAGTGGCTGCTGGATCCAACTCTCTCCGCCTCCCCGGGAGCCGCCCGAGCCTATGGGCTGTTGGAGAAGGTCTTCGTTATGGTCCAGGTCACTCCCTTGATTGGCGGAAAGTCTCCCCGCTGCCAGTGAGGACTTTAGTTTGAGAGCTCACTCTGTTGAGAACGCGTTGGTGCAGCCCTCGTTTCTCCTGCGTACCGGACCCCTGCAAGTAACCGAGGCCTTTCAACGTGCAAACTCCTTCCTGGGGAAAACGCATACTTGTGGAGCGAGGAAGCCTAGGCAGGCTGCTTGCAGCCAGTTCACGCTCCTTTGGCTCCTGAAGTGAAGGCTTCGGGCACCTCTCCTGGCAGCCTCGCAAGCCTTTGGCAGGACCTCTAAAACTTTACCAGGCACAGCGAGCGGTGGAAGCAAGTCCCACACACCGAAAGAGCCGTAGCTGAAAAATATTGTCGTTCCTTTGCAGCACCGTACAAGCCCTCTGCTTTTGGGGGAGAGGGCCTTTCTCTTCTCTTCTTTGGCACACAGGGAAATGCCTTCACGGTGTTCGGCCTTGATACACTCGAGTGAGTGCAGCTTCCCCTTAACTGTTGAGAGTGTACTAGTGCAGCGCTCTCGAACATGACTGTCCTTTGAACACACCAAAAGAAACTTTCCATTCGAGGAGGGAACGCGCTGCACGGGAACTCTTTGTTCTCTGAGCCAAGTGGGTGCTGCTACTGCGCCTGTGTGTTTGCTGGTTCACTGGCACTCTGAGATGTTTCTGCCTCGCCATTGCGGGGCCCACGCTGTGCAGCTAACCTCACTTAGGGATCACAGGGGCCCGCATTACTTTCCAGGGGAAGACAACGCTGCCCGGATCACCCTCCAGGTGTCACTTTCTTGGCACTGAGCTACCTTCCTCGAAAGCTGTGCGTTGGTAGCCTGCTCCCAATGTGTTCTTTTGGTGACTGGACGCTCTTTGAGATGCTGGTCGAGACGGCCTCTGCTTCTCTGCTCTTGGAGAAGGCTGCTTTGCGGAGACGCTCAGCGTGGCCTGCGCCAAGTTCAACCTTCTGCTGCTCTGAACTAACGACTTACCTGCCCTCGCCCCTGGCGCAAAGTGCCTAGGCACAAGGGCACGCTCTGGCCCCGATGCCCACACTCAGTAGTCCAAAGCCTTCACAGGCTCCACGGGCGTCCTGCTTCCACTTACCCTCTGAACGCGGCTTGCTACGTGGCGGCGGCGGCAGCACTCCACAGGGTTTGGGGGCAGAACTCCTACCACTCTCCTCACATAGGCAGTCAGTCCTCCGCCGGGCTTCCCGTAGCCTTTGCAGAGAGCACTGTCTGTGGCACACCTCTTTCTTCTCCCTGCACCCTTATCTGTATTTTCGCAGCTGGGGGCAACCGGCTTCTGCTGCTGTGGACGAGGCCTGCTTACTGCTTGGCAAACGCCAGAGAGAAATGAGCGCGGCTGCAGAGGACGAGTCCAAGGAGCTCTAGGACGTCACAGTCAACCAGTGGTCTTGCCACCGAGCTCAGAGGTCTCTTCCAGTCCAGGAAAGAATGCGCCGCTTTGGCGTTCTTTCCTAGGACAAGAAACGTTCGGTGACAGTGCGTCTGTCAAGCTCGTGCTGACCGCCGCAATCTCAGAGCCTTTCCCTGCCAATCATCTCCTTGCTTCTGCTTTCTGGCAGCAAGCTCACTTAAGAAGTACCCTTACCTACCCGAGGATTTCACTAAGGGACTCTATTCGGTATGCCCATCGCGTCTGCCAAGGCAACTGGGGCCAAAACATTGCAGTGGCTGCTGGATCCAACTCTCTCCGCCTCCCCGGGAGCCGCCCGAGCCTATGGGCTGTTGGAGAAGGTCTTCGTTATGGTCCAGGTCACTCCCTTGATTGGCGGAAAGTCTCCCCGCTGCCAGTGAGGACTTTAGTTTGAGAGCTCACCCTGTTGAGAACGCGTTGGTGCAGCCCTCGTTTCTCCTGCGTACCGGACCCCTGCAAGTAACGGAGGCCTTTCAACGTGCAAACTCCTTCCTGGGGAAATCGCATACTTGTGGAGCGAGGAAGCCTAGGCAGGCTGCTTGCAGCCAGTTCACGCTCCTTTGGCTCCTGAAGCGAAGGCTTCGGGCACCTCTCCTGGCAGCCTCGCAAGCCTTTGGCAGGACCTCTAAAACTTTACCAGGCACAGCGAGCGGTGGAAGCAAGTCCCACACACCGAAAGAGCCGTAGCTGAAAAATATTGTCGTTCCTTTGCAGCACCGTACAAGCCCTCTGCTTTTGGGGGAGAGGGCCTTTCTCTTCTCTTCTTTGGCACACAGGGAAATGCCTTCACGGTGTTCGGCCTTGATACACTCGAGTGAGTGCAGCTTCCCCTTAACTGTTGAGAGTGTACTAGTGCAGCGCTCTCGAACATGACTGTCCTTTGAACACACCAAAAGAAACTTTCCATTCGAGGAGGGAACGCGCTGCACGGGAACTCTTTGTTCTCTGAGCCAAGTGGGTGCTGCTACTGCGCCTGTGTGTTTGCTGGTTCACTGGCACTCTGAGATGTTTCTGCCTCGCCATTGCGGGGCCCACGCTGTGCAGCTAACCTCACTTAGGGATCACAGGGGCCCGCATTACTTTCCAGGGGAAGACAACGCTGCCCGGATCACCCTCCAGGTGTCACTTTCTTGGCACTGAGCTACCTTCCTCGAAAGCTGTGCGTTGGTAGCCTGCTCCCAATGTGTTCCTTTGGTGACTGGACGCTCTTTGAGATGCTGGTCAAGACGGCCTCTGCTTCTCTGCTCTTGGAGAAGGCTGCTTTGCGGAGACGCTCAGCGTGGCCTGCGCCAAGTTCAACCTTCTGCTGCTCTGAACTAACGACTTACCTGCCCTCGCCCCTGGCGCAAAGTGCCTAGGCACAAGGGCACGCTCTGGCCCCGATGCCCACACTCAGTAGTCCAAAGCCTTCACAGGCTCCACGGGCGTCCTGCTTCCACTTACCCTCTGAACGCGGCTTGCTACGTGGCGGCGGCGGCAGCACTCCACAGGGTTTGGGGGCAGAACTCCTACCACTCTCCTCACATAGGCAGTCAGTCCTCCGCCGGGCTTCCCGTAGCCTTTGCAGAGAGCACTGTCTGTGGCACACCTCTGTCTTCTCCCTGCACCCTTATCTGTATTTTCGGAGCTGGGGGCAACCGGCTTCTGCTGCTGTGGACGAGGCCTGCTTACTGCTTGGCAAACGCCAGGGAGAAATGAGCGCGGCTGCAGAGGACGAGTCCAAAGAGCTCTAGGACGTCACAGTCAACCAGTGGTCTTGCCACCGAGCTCAGAGGTGTCTTCCAGTCCAGGAAAGAATGCGCCGCTTTGGCGTTGTTTCCTAGGACAAGAAACGTTCGGTGACAGTGCGTCTGTCAAGCTCGTGCTGACCGCCGCAATCTCAGAGCATTTCCCTGCCAATCATCTCCTTGCTTCTGCTTTCTGGCAGCAAGCTCACTTAAGAAGTACCCTTACCTACCCGAGGATTTCACTAAGGGACTCTATTCGGTATGCCCATCGCGTCTGCCAAGGCAACTGGGGCCAAAACATTGCAGTGGCTGCTGGATCCAACTCTCTCCGCCTCCCCGGGAGCCGCCCGAGCCTATGGGCTGTTGGAGAAGGTCTTCGTTATGGTCCAGGTCACTCCCTTGATTGGCGGAAAGTCTCCCCGCTGCCAGTGAGGACTTTAGTTTGAGAGCTCACTCTGTTGAGAACGCGTTGGTGCAGCCCTCGTTTCTCCTGCGTACCGGACCCCTGCAAGTAACCGAGGCCTTTCAACGTGCAAACTCCTTCCTGGGGAAAACGCATACTTGTGGAGCGAGGAAGCCTAGGCAGGCTGCTTGCAGCCAGTTCACGCTCCTTTGGCTCCTGAAGTGAAGGCTTCGGGCACCTCTCCTGGCAGCCTCGCAAGCCTTTGGCAGGACCTCTAAAACTTTACCAGGCACAGCGAGCGGTGGAAGCAAGTCCCACACACCGAAAGAGCCGTAGCTGAAAAATATTGTCGTTCCTTTGCAGCACCGTACAAGCCCTCTGCTTTTGGGGGAGAGGGCCTTTCTCTTCTCTTCTTTGGCACACAGGGAAATGCCTTCACGGTGTTCGGCCTTGATACACTCGAGTGAGTGCAGCTTCCCCTTAACTGATGAGAGTGTACTAGTGCAGCGCTCTCGAACATGACTGTCCTTTGAACACACCAAAAGAAACTTTCCATTCGAGGAGGGAACGCGCTGCACGGGAACTCTTTGTTCTCTGAGCCAAGTGGGTGCTGCTACTGCGCCTGTGTGTTTGCTGGTTCACTGGCACTCTGAGATGTTTCTGCCTCGCCATTGCGGGGCCCACGCTGTGCAGCTAACCTCACTTAGGGATCACAGGGGCCCGCATTACTTTCCAGGGGAAGACAACGCTGCCCGGATCACCCTCCAGGTGTCACTTTCTTGGCACTGAGCTACCTTCCTCGAAAGCTGTGCGTTGGTAGCCTGCTCCCAATGTGTTCTTTTGGTGACTGGACGCTCTTTGAGATGCTGGTCGAGACGGCCTCTGCTTCTCTGCTCTTGGAGAAGGCTGCTTTGCGGAGACGCTCAGCGTGGCCTGCGCCAAGTTCAACCTTCTGCTGCTCTGAACTAACGACTTACCTGCCCTCGCCCCTGGCGCAAAGTGCCTAGGCACAAGGGCACGCTCTGGCCCCGATGCCCACACTCAGTAGTCCAAAGCCTTCACAGGCTCCACGGGCGTCCTGCTTCCACTTACCCTCTGAACGCGGCTTGCTACGTGGCGGCGGCGGCAGCACTCCACAGGGTTTGGGGGCAGAACTCCTACCACTCTCCTCACATAGGCAGTCAGTCCTCCGCCGGGCTTCCCGTAGCCTTTGCAGAGAGCACTGTCTGTGGCACACCTCTTTCTTCTCCCTGCACCCTTATCTGTATTTTCGCAGCTGGGGGCAACCGGCTTCTGCTGCTGTGGACGAGGCCTGCTTACTGCTTGGCAAACGCCAGAGAGAAATGAGCGCGGCTGCAGAGGACGAGTCCAAGGAGCTCTAGGACGTCACAGTCAACCAGTGGTCTTGCCACCGAGCTCAGAGGTCTCTTCCAGTCCAGGAAAGAATGCGCCGCTTTGGCGTTGTTTCCTAGGACAAGAAACGTTCGGTGACAGTGCGTCTGTCAAGCTCGTGCTGACCGCCGCAATCTCAGAGCCTTTCCCTGCCAATCATCTCCTTGCTTCTGCTTTCTGGCAGCAAGCTCACTTAAGAAGTACCCTTACCTACCCGAGGATTTCACTAAGGGACTCTATTCGGTATGCCCATCGCGTCTGCCAAGGCAACTGGGGCCAAAACATTGCAGTGGCTGCTGGATCCAACTCTCTCCGCCTCCCCGGGAGCCGCCCGAGCCTATGGGCTGTTGGAGAAGGTCTTCGTTATGGTCCAGGTCACTCCCTTGATTGGCGGAAAGTCTCCCCGCTGCCAGTGAGGACTTTAGTTTGAGAGCTCACCCTGTTGAGAACGCGTTGGTGCAGCCCTCGTTTCTCCTGCGTACCGGACCCCTGCAAGTAACGGAGGCCTTTCAACGTGCAAACTCCTTCCTGGGGAAATCGCATACTTGTGGAGCGAGGAAGCCTAGGCAGGCTGCTTGCAGCCAGTTCACGCTCCTTTGGCTCCTGAAGTGAAGGCTTCGGGCACCTCTCCTGGCAGCCTCGCAAGCCTTTGGCAGGACCTCTAAAACTTTACCAGGCACAGCGAGCGGTGGAAGCAAGTCCCACACACCGAAAGAGCCGTAGCTGAAAAATATTGTCGTTCCTTTGCAGCACCGTACAAGCCCTCTGCTTTTGGGGGAGAGGGCCTTTCTCTTCTCTTCTTTGGCACACAGGGAAATGCCTTCACGGTGTTCGGCCTTGATACACTCGAGTGAGTGCAGCTTCCCCTTAACTGTTGAGAGTGTACTAGTGCAGCGCTCTCGAACATGACTGTCCTTTGAACACACCAAAAGAAACTTTCCATTCGAGGAGGGAACGCGCTGCACGGGAACTCTTTGTTCTCTGAGCCAAGTGGGTGCTGCTACTGCGCCTGTGTGTTTGCTGGTTCACTGGCACTCTGAGATGTTTCTGCCTCGCCATTGCGGGGCCCACGCTGTGCAGCTAACCTCACTTAGGGATCACAGGGGCCCGCATTACTTTCCAGGGGAAGACAACGCTGCCCGGATCACCCTCCAGGTGTCACTTTCTTGGCACTGAGCTACCTTCCTCGAAAGCTGTGCGTTGGTAGCCTGCTCCCAATGTGTTCTTTTGGTGACTGGACGCTCTTTGAGATGCTGGTCGAGACGGCCTCTGCTTCTCTGCTCTTGGAGAAGGCTGCTTTGCGGAGACGCTCAGCGTGGCCTGCGCCAAGTTCAACCTTCTGCTGCTCTGAACTAACGACTTACCTGCCCTCGCCCCTGGCGCAAAGTGCCTAGGCACAAGGGCACGCTCTGGCCCCGATGCCCACACTCAGTAGTCCAAAGCCTTCACAGGCTCCACGGGCGTCCTGCTTCCACTTACCCTCTGAACGCGGCTTGCTACGTGGCGGCGGCGGCAGCACTCCACAGGGTTTGGGGGCAGAACTCCTACCACTCTCCTCACATAGGCAGTCAGTCCTCCGCCGGGCTTCCCGTAGCCTTTGCAGAGAGCACTGTCTGTGGCACACCTCTTTCTTCTCCCTGCACCCTTATCTGTATTTTCGCAGCTGGGGGCAACCGGCTTCTGCTGCTGTGGACGAGGCCTGCTTACTGCTTGGCAAACGCCAGAGAGAAATGAGCGCGGCTGCAGAGGACGAGTCCAAGGAGCTCTAGGACGTCACAGTCAACCAGTGGTCTTGCCACCGAGCTCAGAGGTCTCTTCCAGTCCAGGAAAGAATGCGCCGCTTTGGCGTTCTTTCCTAGGACAAGAAACGTTCGGTGACAGTGCGTCTGTCAAGCTCGTGCTGACCGCCGCAATCTCAGAGCCTTTCCCTGCCAATCATCTCCTTGCTTCTGCTTTCTGGCAGCAAGCTCACTTAAGAAGTACCCTTACCTACCCGAGGATTTCACTAAGGGACTCTATTCGGTATGCCCATCGCGTCTGCCAAGGCAACTGGGGCCAAAACATTGCAGTGGCTGCTGGATCCAACTCTCTCCGCCTCCCCGGGAGCCGCCCGAGCCTATGGGCTGTTGGAGAAGGTCTTCGTTATGGTCCAGGTCACTCCCTTGATTGGCGGAAAGTCTCCCCGCTGCCAGTGAGGACTTTAGTTTGAGAGCTCACCCTGTTGAGAACGCGTTGGTGCAGCCCTCGTTTCTCCTGCGTACCGGACCCCTGCAAGTAACGGAGGCCTTTCAACGTGCAAACTCCTTCCTGGGGAAATCGCATACTTGTGGAGCGAGGAAGCCTAGGCAGGCTGCTTGCAGCCAGTTCACGCTCCTTTGGCTCCTGAAGCGAAGGCTTCGGGCACCTCTCCTGGCAGCCTCGCAAGCCTTTGGCAGGACCTCTAAAACTTTACCAGGCACAGCGAGCGGTGGAAGCAAGTCCCACACACCGAAAGAGCCGTAGCTGAAAAATATTGTCGTTCCTTTGCAGCACCGTACAAGCCCTCTGCTTTTGGGGGAGAGGGCCTTTCTCTTCTCTTCTTTGGCACACAGGGAAATGCCTTCACGGTGTTCGGCCTTGATACACTCGAGTGAGTGCAGCTTCCCCTTAACTGTTGAGAGTGTACTAGTGCAGCGCTCTCGAACATGACTGTCCTTTGAACACACCAAAAGAAACTTTCCATTCGAGGAGGGAACGCGCTGCACGGGAACTCTTTGTTCTCTGAGCCAAGTGGGTGCTGCTACTGCGCCTGTGTGTTTGCTGGTTCACTGGCACTCTGAGATGTTTCTGCCTCGCCATTGCGGGGCCCACGCTGTGCAGCTAACCTCACTTAGGGATCACAGGGGCCCGCATTACTTTCCAGGGGAAGACAACGCTGCCCGGATCACCCTCCAGGTGTCACTTTCTTGGCACTGAGCTACCTTCCTCGAAAGCTGTGCGTTGGTAGCCTGCTCCCAATGTGTTCCTTTGGTGACTGGACGCTCTTTGAGATGCTGGTCGAGACGGCCTCTGCTTCTCTGCTCTTGGAGAAGGCTGCTTTGCGGAGACGCTCAGCGTGGCCTGCGCCAAGTTCAACCTTCTGCTGCTCTGAACTAACGACTTACCTGCCCTCGCCCCTGGCGCAAAGTGCCTAGGCACAAGGGCACGCTCTGGCCCCGATGCCCACACTCAGTAGTCCAAAGCCTTCACAGGCTCCACGGGCGTCCTGCTTCCACTTACCCTCTGAACGCGGCTTGCTACGTGGCGGCGGCGGCAGCACTCCACAGGGTTTGGGGGCAGAACTCCTACCACTCTCCTCACATAGGCAGTCAGTCCTCCGCCGGGCTTCCCGTAGCCTTTGCAGAGAGCACTGTCTGTGGCACACCTCTTTCTTCTCCCTGCACTCTTATCTGTATTTTCGCAGCTGGGGGCAACCGGCTTCTGCTGCTGTGGACGAGGCCTGCTTACTGCTTGGCAAACGCCAGGGAGAAATGAGCGCGGCTGTAGAGGACGAGTCCAAAGAGCTCTAGGACGTCACAGTCAACCAGTGGTCTTGCCACCGAGCTCAGAGGTCTCTTCCAGTCCAGGAAAGAATGCGCCGCTTTGGCGTTGTTTCCTAGGACAAGAAACGTTCGGTGACAGTGCGTCTGTCAAGCTGGTGCTGACCGCCGCAATCTCAGAGCCTTTCCCTGCCAATCATCTCCTTGCTTCTGCTTTCTGGCAGCAAGCTCACTTAAGAAGTACCCTTACCTACCCGAGGATTTCACTAAGGGACTCTATTCGGTATGCCCATCGCGTCTGCCAAGGCAACTGGGGCCAAAACATTGCAGTGGCTGCTGGATCCAACTCTCTCCGCCTCCCCGGGAGCCGCCCGAGCCTATGGGCTGTTGGAGAAGGTCTTCGTTATGGTCCAGGTCACTCCCTTGATTGGCGGAAAGTCTCCCCGCTGCCAGTGAGGACTTTAGTTTGAGAGCTCACCCTGTTGAGAACGCGTTGGTGCAGCCCTCGTTTCTCCTGCGTACCGGACCCCTGCAAGTAACGGAGGCCTTTCAACGTGCAAACTCCTTCCTGGGGAAATCGCATACTTGTGGAGCGAGGAAGCCTAGGCAGGCTGCTTGCAGCCAGTTCACGCTCCTTTGGCTCCTGAAGCGAAGGCTTCGGGCACCTCTCCTGGCAGCCTCGCAAGCCTTTGGCAGGACCTCTAAAACTTTACCAGGCACAGCGAGCGGTGGAAGCAAGTCCCACACACCGAAAGAGCCGTAGCTGAAAAATATTGTCGTTCCTTTGCAGCACCGTACAAGCCCTCTGCTTTTGGGGGAGAGGGCCTTTCTCTTCTCTTCTTTGGCACACAGGGAAATGCCTTCACGGTGTTCGGCCTTGATACACTCGAGTGAGTGCAGCTTCCCCTTAACTGTTGAGAGTGTACTAGTGCAGCGCTCTCGAACATGACTGTCCTTTGAACACACCAAAAGAAACTTTCCATTCGAGGAGGGAACGCGCTGCACGGGAACTCTTTGTTCTCTGAGCCAAGTGGGTGCTGCTACTGCGCCTGTGTGTTTGCTGGTTCACTGGCACTCTGAGATGTTTCTGCCTCGCCATTGCGGGGCCCACGCTGTGCAGCTAACCTCACATAGGGATCACAGGGGCCCGCATTACTTTCCAGGGGAAGACAACGCTGCCCGGATCACCCTCCAGGTGTCACTTTCTTGGCACTGAGCTACCTTCCTCGAAAGCTGTGCGTTGGTAGCCTGCTCCCAATGTGTTCCTTTGGTGACTGGACGCTCTTTGAGATGCTGGTCGAGACGGCCTCTGCTTCTCTGCTCTTGGAGAAGGCTGCTTTGCGGAGACGCTCAGCGTGGCCTGCGCCAAGTTCAACCTTCTGCTGCTCTGAACTAACGACTTACCTGCCCTCGCCCCTGGCGCAAAGTGCCTAGGCACAAGGGCACGCTCTGGCCCCGATGCCCACACTCAGTAGTCCAAAGCCTTCACAGGCTCCACGGGCGTCCTGCTTCCACTTACCCTCTGAACGCGGCTTGCTACGTGGCGGCGGCGGCAGCACTCCACAGGGTTTGGGGGCAGAACTCCTACCACTCTCCTCACATAGGCAGTCAGTCCTCCGCCGGGCTTCCCGTAGCCTTTGCAGAGAGCACTGTCTGTGGCACACCTCTGTCTTCTCCCTGCACCCTTATCTGTATTTTCGCAGCTGGGGGCAACCGGCTTCTGCTGCTGTGGACGAGGCCTGCTTACTGCTTGGCAAACGCCAGAGAGAAATGAGCGCGGCTGCAGAGGACGAGTCCAAGGAGCTCTAGGACGTCACAGTCAACCAGTGGTCTTGCCACCGAGCTCAGAGGTCTCTTCCAGTCCAGGAAAGAATGCGCCGCTTTGGCGTTGTTTCCTAGGACAAGAAACGTTCGGTGACAGTGCGTCTGTCAAGCTCGTGCTGACCGCCGCAATCTCAGAGCCTTTCCCTGCCAATCATGTCCTTGCTTCTGCTTTCTGGCAGCAAGCTCACTTAAGAAGTACCCTTACCTACCCGAGGATTTCACTAAGGGACTCTATTCGGTATGCCCATTGCGTCTGCCAAGGCAACTGGGGCCAAAACATTGCAGTGGCTGCTGGATCCAACTCTCTCCGCCTCCCCGGGAGCCGCCCGAGCCTATGGGCTGTTGGAGAAGGTCTTCGTTATGGTCCAGGTCACTCCCTTGATTGGCGGAAAGTCTCCCCGCTGCCAGTGAGGACTTTAGTTTGAGAGCTCACCCTGTTGAGAACGCGTTGGTGCAGCCCTCGTTTCTCCTGCGTACCGGACCCCTGCAAGTAACGGAGGCCTTTCAACGTGCAAACTCCTTCCTGGGGAAATCGCATACTTGTGGAGCGAGGAAGCCTAGGCAGGCTGCTTGCAGCCAGTTCACGCTCCTTTGGCTCCTGAAGCGAAGGCTTCGGGCACCTCTCCTGGCAGCCTCGCAAGCCTTTGGCAGGACCTCTAAAACTTTACCAGGCACAGCGAGCGGTGGAAGCAAGTCCCACACACCGAAAGAGCCGTAGCTGAAAAATATTGTCGTTCCTTTGCAGCACCGTACAAGCCCTCTGCTTTTGGGGGAGAGGGCCTTTCTCTTCTCTTCTTTGGCACACAGGGAAATGCCTTCATGGTGTTCGGCCTTGATACACTCGAGTGAGTGCAGCTTCCCCTTAACTGTTGAGAGTGTACTAGTGCAGCGCTCTCGAACATGACTGTCCTTTGAACACACCAAAAGAAACTTTCCATTCGAGGAGGGAACGCGCTGCACGGGAACTCTTTGTTCTCTGAGCCAAGTGGGTGCTGCTACTGCGCCTGTGTGTTTGCTGGTTCACTGGCACTCTGAGATGTTTCTGCCTCGCCATTGCGGGGCCCACGCTGTGCAGCTAACCTCACTTAGGGATCACAGGGGCCCGCATTACTTTCCAGGGGAAGACAACGCTGCCCGGATCACCCTCCAGGTGTCACTTTCTTGGCACTGAGCTACCTTCCTCGAAAGCTGTGCGTTGGTAGCCTGCTCCCAATGTGTTCTTTTGGTGACTGGACGCTCTTTGAGATGCTGGTCGAGACGGCCTCTGCTTCTCTGCTCTTGGAGAAGGCTGCTTTGCGGAGATGCTCAGCGTGGCCTGCGCCAAGTTCAACCTTCTGCTGCTCTGAACTAACGACTTACCTGCCCTCGCCCCTGGCGCAAAGTGCCTAGGCACAAGGGCACGCTCTGGCCCCGATGCCCACACTCAGTAGTCCAAAGCCTTCACAGGCTCCACGGGCGTCCTGCTTCCACTTACCCTCTGAACGCGGCTTGCTACGTGGCGGCGGCGGCAGCACTCCACAGGGTTTGGGGGCAGAACTCCTACCACTCTCCTCACATAGGCAGTCAGTCCTCCGCCGGGCTTCCCGTAGCCTTTGCAGAGAGCACTGTCTGTGGCACACCTCTTTCTTCTCCCTGCACCCTTATCTGTATTTTCGCAGCTGGGGGCAACCGGCTTCTGCTGCTGTGGACGAGGCCTGCTTACTGCTTGGCAAACGCCAGAGAGAAATGAGCGCGGCTGCAGAGGACGAGTCCAAGGAGCTCTAGGACGTCACAGTCAACCAGTGGTCTTGCCACCGAGCTCAGAGGTCTCTTCCAGTCCAGGAAAGAATGCGCCGCTTTGGCGTTCTTTCCTAGGACAAGAAACGTTCGGTGACAGTGCGTCTGTCAAGCTCGTGCTGACCGCCGCAATCTCAGAGCCTTTCCCTGCCAATCATCTCCTTGCTTCTGCTTTCTGGCAGCAAGCTCACTTAAGAAGTACCCTTACCTACCCGAGGATTTCACTAAGGGACTCTATTCGGTATGCCCATCGCGTCTGCCAAGGCAACTGGGGCCAAAACATTGCAGTGGCTGCTGGATCCAACTCTCTCCGCCTCCCCGGGAGCCGCCTGAGCCTATGGGCTGTTGGAGAAGGTCTTCGTTATGGTCCAGGTCACTCCCTTGATTGGCGGAAAGTCTCCCCGCTGCCAGTGAGGACTTTAGTTTGAGAGCTCACCCTGTTGAGAACGCGTTGGTGCAGCCCTCGTTTCTCCTGCGTACCGGACCCCTGCAAGTAACGGAGGCCTTTCAACGTGCAAACTCCTTCCTGGGGAAATCGCATACTTGTGGAGCGAGGAAGCCTAGGCAGGCTGCTTGCAGCCAGTTCACGCTCCTTTGGCTCCTGAAGCGAAGGCTTCGGGCACCTCTCCTGGCAGCCTCGCAAGCCTTTGGCAGGACCTCTAAAACTTTACCAGGCACAGCGAGCGGTGGAAGCAAGTCCCACACACCGAAAGAGCCGTAGCTGAAAAATATTGTCGTTCCTTTGCAGCACCGTACAAGCCCTCTGCTTTTGGGGGAGAGGGCCTTTCTCTTCTCTTCTTTGGCACACAGGGAAATGCCTTCACGGTGTTCGGCCTTGATACACTCGAGTGAGTGCAGCTTCCCCTTAACTGTTGAGAGTGTACTAGTGCAGCGCTCTCGAACATGACTGTCCTTTGAACACACCAAAAGAAACTTTCCATTCGAGGAGGGAACGCGCTGCACGGGAACTCTTTGTTCTCTGAGCCAAGTGGGTGCTGCTACTGCGCCTGTGTGTTTGCTGGTTCACTGGCACTCTGAGATGTTTCTGCCTCGCCATTGCGGGGCCCACGCTGTGCAGCTAACCTCACTTAGGGATCACAGGGGCCCGCATTATTTTCCAGGGGAAGACAACGCTGCCCGGATCACCCTCCAGGTGTCACTTTCTTGGCACTGAGCTACCTTCCTCGAAAGCTGTGCGTTGGTAGCCTGCTCCCAATGTGTTCCTTTGGTGACTGGACGCTCTTTGAGATGCTGGTCGAGACGGCCTCTGCTTCTCTGCTCTTGGAGAAGGCTGCTTTGCGGAGACGCTCAGCGTGGCCTGCGCCAAGTTCAACCTTCTGCTGCTCTGAACTAACGACTTACCTGCCCTCACCCCTGGCGCAAAGTGCCTAGGCACAAGGGCACGCTCTGGCCCCGATGCCCACACTCAGTAGTCCAAAGCCTTCACAGGCTCCACGGGCGTCCTGCTTCCACTTACCCTCTGAACGCGGCTTGCTACGTGGCGGCGGCGGCAGCACTCCACAGGGTTTGGGGGCAGAACTCCTACCACTCTCCTCACATAGGCAGTCAGTCCTCCGCCGGGCTTCCCGTAGCCTTTGCAGAGAGCACTGTCTGTGGCACACCTCTGTCTTCTCCCTGCACCCTTATCTGTATTTTCGCAGCTGGGGGCAACCGGCTTCTGCTGCTGTGGACGAGGCCTGCTTACTGCTTGGCAAACGCCAGGGAGAAATGAGCGCGGCTGTAGAGGACGAGTCCAAATAGCTCTAGGACGTCACAGTCAACCAGTGGTCTTGCCACCGAGCTCAGAGGTCTCTTCCAGTCCAGGAAAGAATGCGCCGCTTTGGCGTTGTTTCCTAGGACAAGAAACGTTCGGTGACAGTGCGTCTGTCAAGCTCGTGCTGACCGCCGCAATCTCAGAGCCTTTCCCTGCCAATCATCTCCTTGCTTCTGCTTTCTGGCAGCAAGCTCACTTAAGAAGTACCCTTACCTACCCGAGGATTTCACTAAGGGACTCTATTCGGTATGCCCATCGCGTCTGCCAAGGCAACTGGGGCCAAAACATTGCAGTGGCTGCTGGATCCAACTCTCTCCGCCTCCCCGGGAGCCGCCCGAGCCTATGGGCTGTTGGAGAAGGTCTTCGTTATGGTCTAGGTCACTCCCTTGATTGGCGGAAAGTCTCCCCGCTGCCAGTGAGGACTTTAGTTTGAGAGCTCACCCTGTTGAGAACGCGTTGGTGCAGCCCTCGTTTCTCCTGCGTACCGGACCCCTGCAAGTAACGGAGGCCTTTCAACGTGCAAACTCCTTCCTGGGGAAATCGCATACTTGTGGAGCGAGGAAGCCTAGGCAGGCTGCTTGCAGCCAGTTCACGCTCCTTTGGCTCCTGAAGCGAAGGCTTCGGGCACCTCTCCTGGCAGCCTCGCAAGCCTTTGGCAGGACCTCTAAAACTTTACCAGGCACAGCGAGCGGTGGAAGCAAGTCCCACACACCGAAAGAGCCGTAGCTGAAAAATATTGTCGTTCCTTTGCAGCACCGTACAAGCCCTCTGCTTTTGGGGGAGAGGGCCTTTCTCTTCTCTTCTTTGGCACACAGGGAAATGCCTTCACGGTGTTCGGCCTTGATACACTCGAGTGAGTGCAGCTTCCCCTTAACTGTTGAGAGTGTACTAGTGCAGCGCTCTCGAACATGACTGTCCTTTGAACACACCAAAAGAAACTTTCCATTCGAGGAGGGAACGCGCTGCACGGGAACTCTTTGTTCTCTGAGCCAAGTGGGTGCTGCTACTGCGCCTGTGTGTTTGCTGGTTCACTGGCACTCTGAGATGTTTCTGCCTCGCCATTGCGGGGCCCACGCTGTGCAGCTAACCTCACTTAGGGATCACAGGGGCCCGCATTACTTTCCAGGGGAAGACAACGCTGCCCGGATCACCCTCCAGGTGTCACTTTCTTGGCACTGAGCTACCTTCCTCGAAAGCTGTGCGTTGGTAGCCTGCTCCCAATGTGTTCCTTTGGTGACTGGACGCTCTTTGAGATGCTGGTCGAGACGGCCTCTGCTTCTCTGCTCTTGGAGAAGGCTGCTTTGCGGAGACGCTCAGCGTGGCCTGCGCCAAGTTCAACCTTCTGCTGCTCTGAACTAACGACTTACCTGCCCTCGCCGCTGGCGCAAAGTGCCTAGGCACAAGGGCACGCTCTGGCCCCGATGCCCACACTCAGTAGTCCAAAGCCTTCACAGGCTCCACGGGCGTCCTGCTTCCACTTACCCTCTGAACGCGGCTTGCTACGTGGCGGCGGCGGCAGCACTCCACAGGGTTTGGGGTCAGAACTCCTACCACTCTCCTCACATAGGCAGTCAGTCCTCCGCCGGGCTTCCCGTAGCCTTTGCAGAGAGCACTGTCTGTGGCACACCTCTGTCTTCTCCCTGCACCCTTATCTGTATTTTCGCAGCTGGGGGCAACCGGCTTCTGCTGCTGTGGACGAGGCCTGCTTACTGCTTGGCAAACGCCAGAGAGAAATGAGCGCGGCTGCAGAGGACGAGTCCAAGGAGCTCTAGGACGTCACAGTCAACCAGTGGTCTTGCCACCGAGCTCAGAGGTCTCTTCCAGTCCAGGAAAGAATGCGCCGCTTTGGCGTTCTTTCCTAGGACAAGAAACGTTCGGTGACAGTGCGTCTGTCAAGCTCGTGCTGACCGCCGCAATCTCAGAGCCTTTCCCTGCCAATCATCTCCTTGCTTCTGCTTTCTGGCAGCAAGCTCACTTAAGAAGTACCCTTACCTACCCGAGGATTTCACTAAGGGACTCTATTCGGTATGCCCATTGCGTCTGCCAAGGCAACTGGGGCCAAAACATTGCAGTGGCTGCTGGATCCAACTCTCTCCGCCTCCCCGGGAGCCGCCCGAGCCTATGGGCTGTTGGAGAAGGTCTTCGTTATGGTCCAGGTCACTCCCTTGATTGGCGGAAAGTCTCCCCGCTGCCAGTGAGGACTTTAGTTTGAGAGCTCACCCTGTTGAGAACGCGTTGGTGCAGCCCTCGTTTCTCCTGCGTACCGGACCCCTGCAAGTAACGGAGGCCTTTCAACGTGCAAACTCCTTCCTGGGGAAATCGCATACTTGTGGAGCGAGGAAGCCTAGGCAGGCTGCTTGCAGCCAGTTCACGCTCCTTTGGCTCCTGAAGCGAAGGCTTCGGGCACCTCTCCTGGCAGCCTCGCAAGCCTTTGGCAGGACCTCTAAAACTTTACCAGGCACAGCGAGCGGTGGAAGCAAGTCCCACACACCGAAAGAGCCGTAGCTGAAAAATATTGTCGTTCCTTTGCAGCACCGTACAAGCCCTCTGCTTTTGGGGGAGAGGGCCTTTCTCTTCTCTTCTTTGGCACACAGGGAAATGCCTTCATGGTGTTCGGCCTTGATACACTCGAGTGAGTGCAGCTTCCCCTTAACTGTTGAGAGTGTACTAGTGCAGCGCTCTCGAACATGACTGTCCTTTGAACACACCAAAAGAAACTTTCCATTCGAGGAGGGAACGCGCTGCACGGGAACTCTTTGTTCTCTGAGCCAAGTGGGTGCTGCTACTGCGCCTGTGTGTTTGCTGGTTCACTGGCACTCTGAGATGTTTCTGCCTCGCCATTGCGGGGCCCACGCTGTGCAGCTAACCTCACATAGGGATCACAGGGGCCCGCATTACTTTCCAGGGGAAGACAACGCTGCCCGGATCACCCTCCAGGTGTCACTTTCTTGGCACTGAGCTACCTTCCTCGAAAGCTGTGCATTGGTAGCCTGCTCCCAATGTGTTCCTTTGGTGACTGGACGCTCTTTGAGATGCTGGTCGAGACGGCCTCTGCTTCTCTGCTCTTGGAGAAGGCTGCTTTGCGGAGACGCTCAGCGTGGCCTGCGCCAAGTTCAACCTTCTGCTGCTCTGAACTAACGACTTACCTGCCCTCGCCCCTGGCGCAAAGTGCCTAGGCACAAGGGCACGCTCTGGCCCCGATGCCCACACTCAGTAGTCCAAAGCCTTCACAGGCTCCACGGGCGTCCTGCTTCCACTTACCCTCTGAACGCGGCTTGCTACGTGGCGGCGGCGGCAGCACTCCACAGGGTTTGGGGGCAGAATTCCTACCACTCTCCTCACATAGGCAGTCAGTCCTCCGCCGGGCTTCCCGTAGCCTTTGCAGAGAGCACTGTCTGTGGCACACCTCTGTCTTCTCCCTGCACCCTTATCTGTATTTTCGCAGCTGGGGGCAACCGGCTTCTGCTGCTGTGGACGAGGCCTGCTTACTGCTTGGCAAACGCCAGAGTGAAATGAGCGCGGCTGCAGAGGACGAGTCCAAGGAGCTCTAGGACGTCACAGTCAACCAGTGGTCTTGCCACCGAGCTCAGAGGTCTCTTCCAGTCCAGGAAAGAATGCGCCGCTTTGGCGTTGTTTCCTAGGACAAGAAACGTTCGGTGACAGTGCGTCTGTCAAGCTCGTGCTGACCGCCGCAATCTCAGAGCCTTTCCCTGCCAATCATCTCCTTGCTTCTGCTTTCTGGCAGCAAGCTCACTTAAGAAGTACCCTTACCTACCCGAGGATTTCACTAAGGGACTCTATTCGGTATGCCCATCGCGTCTGCCAAGGCAACTGGGGCCAAAACATTGCAGTGGCTGCTGGATCCAACTCTCTCCGCCTCCCCGGGAGCCGCCCGAGCCTATGGGCTGTTGGAGAAGGTCTTCGTTATGGTCCAGGTCACTCCCTTGATTGGCGGAAAGTCTCCCCGCTGCCAGTGAGGACTTTAGTTTGAGAGCTCACCCTGTTGAGAACGCGTTGGTGCAGCCCTCGTTTCTCCTGCGTACCGGACCCCTGCAAGTAACGGAGGCCTTTCAACGTGCAAACTCCTTCCTGGGGAAATCGCATACTTGTGGAGCGAGGAAGCCTAGGCAGGCTGCTTGCAGCCAGTTCACGCTCCTTTGGCTCCTGAAGCGAAGGCTTCGGGCACCTCTCCTGGCAGCCTCGCAAGCCTTTGGCAGGACCTCTAAAACTTTACCAGGCACAGCGAGCGGTGGAAGCAAGTCCCACACACCGAAAGAGCCGTAGCTGAAAAATATTGTCGTTCCTTTGCAGCACCGTACAAGCCCTCTGCTTTTGGGGGAGAGGGCCTTTCTCTTCTCTTCTTTGGCACACAGGGAAATGCCTTCACGGTGTTCGGCCTTGATACACTCGAGTGAGTGCAGCTTCCCCTTAACTGTTGAGAGTGTACTAGTGCAGCGCTCTCGAACATGACTGTCCTTTGAACACACCAAAAGAAACTTTCCATTCGAGGAGGGAACGCGCTGCACGGGAACTCTTTGTTCTCTGAGCCAAGTGGGTGCTGCTACTGCGCCTGTGTGTTTGCTGGTTCACTGGCACTCTGAGATGTTTCTGCCTCGCCATTGCGGGGCCCACGCTGTGCAGCTAACCTCACTTAGGGATCACAGGGGCCCGCATTACTTTCCAGGGGAAGACAACGCTGCCCGGATCACCCTCCAGGTGTCACTTTCTTGGCACTGAGCTACCTTCCTCGAAAGCTGTGCGTTGGTAGCCTGCTCCCAATGTGTTCCTTTGGTGACTGGACGCTCTTTGAGATGCTGGTCGAGACGGCCTCTGCTTCTCTGCTCTTGGAGAAGGCTGCTTTGCGGAGACGCTCAGCGTGGCCTGCGCCAAGTTCAAACTTCTGCTGCTCTGAACTAACGACTTACCTGCCCTCGCCCCTGGCGCAAAGTGCCTAGGCACAAGGGCACGCTCTGGCCCCGATGCCCACACTCAGTAGTCCAAAGCCTTCACAGGCTCCACGGGCGTCCTGCTTCCACTTACCCTCTGAACGCGGCTTGCTACGTGGCGGCGGCGGCAGCACTCCACAGGGTTTGGGGGCAGAACTCCTACCACTCTCCTCACATAGGCAGTCAGTCCTCCGCCGGGCTTCCCGTAGCCTTTGCAGAGAGCACTGTCTGTGGCACACCTCTGTCTTCTCCCTGCACCCTTATCTGTATTTTCACAGCTGGGGGCAACCGGCTTCTGCTGCTGTGGACGAGGCCTGCTTACTGCTTGGCAAACGCCAGGGAGAAATGAGCGCGGCTGTAGAGGACGAGTCCAAAGAGCTCTAGGACGTCACAGTCAACCAGTGGTCTTGCCACCGAGCTCAGAGGTGTCTTCCAGTCCAGGAAAGAATGCGCCGCTTTGGCGTTGTTTCCTAGGACAAGAAACGTTCGGTGACAGTGCGTCTGTCAAGCTGGTGCTGACCGCCGCAATCTCAGAGCCTTTCCCTGCCAATCATCTCCTTGCTTCTGCTTTCTGGCAGCAAGCTCACTTAAGAAGTACCCTTACCTACCCGAGGATTTCACTAAGGGACTCTATTCGGTATGCCCATCGCGTCTGCCAAGGCAACTGGGGCCAAAACATTGCAGTGGCTGCTGGATCCAACTCTCTGCGCCTCCCCGGGAGCCGCCCGAGCCTATGGGCTGTTGGAGAAGGTCTTCGTTATGGTCCAGGTCACTCCCTTGATTGGCGGAAAGGCTCCCCGCTGCCAGTGAGGGCTTTAGTTTGAGAGCTCACCCTGTTGAGAACGCGTTGGTGCAGCCCTCGTTTCTCCTGCGTACCGGACCCCTGCAAGTAACGGAGGCCTTTCAAAGTGCAAACTCCTTCCTGGGGAAATCGCATACTTGTGGAGCGAGGAAGCCTAGGCAGGCTGCTTGCAGCCAGTTCACGCTCCTTTGGCTCCTGAAGCGAAGGCTTCGGGCACCTCTCCTGGCAGCCTCGCAAGCCTTTGGCAGGACCTCTAAAACTTTTCCAGGCACAGCGAGCGGTGGAAGCAAGTCCCACACACCGAAAGAGCCGTAGCTGAAAAATATTGTCGTTCCTTTGCAGCACCGTACAAGCCCTCTGCTTTTGGGGGAGAGGGCCTTTCTCTTCTCTTCTTTGGCACACAGGGAAATGCCTTCACGGTGTTCGGCCTTGATACACTCGAGTGAGTGCAGCTTCCCCTTAACTGTTGAGAGTGTACTAGTGCAGCGCTCTCGAACATGACTGTCCTTTGAACACACCAAAAGAAACTTTCCATTCGAGGAGGGAACGCGCTGCACGGGAACTCTTTGTTCTCTGAGCCAAGTGGGTGCTGCTACTGCGCCTGTGTGTTTGCTGGTTCACTGGCACTCTGAGATGTTTCTGCCTCGCCATTGCGGGGCCCACGCTGTGCAGCTAACCTCACTTAGGGATCACAGGGGCCCGCATTACTTTCCAGGGGAAGACAACGCTGCCCGGATCACCCTCCAGGTGTCACTTTCTTGGCACTGAGCTACCTTCCTCGAAAGCTGTGCGTTGGTAGCCTGCTCCCAATGTGTTCCTTTGGTGACTGGACGCTCTTTGAGATGCTGGTCGAGACGGCCTCTGCTTCTCTGCTCTTGGAGAAGGCTGCTTTGCGGAGACGCTCAGCGTGGCCTGCGCCAAGTTCAACCTTCTGCTGCTCTGAACTAACGACTTGCCTGCCCTCGCCCCTGGCGCAAAGTGCCTAGGCACAAGGGCACGCTCTGGCCCCGATGCCCACACTCAGTAGTCCAAAGCCTTCACAGGCTCCACGGGCGTCCTGCTTCCACTTACCGTCTGAACGCGGCTTGCTACGTGGCGGCGGCGGCAGCACTCCACAGGGTTTGGGGGCAGAACTCCTACCACTCTCCTCACATAGGCAGTCAGTCCTCCGCCGGGCTTCCCGTAGCCTTTGCAGAGAGCACTGTCTGTGGCACACCTCTGTCTTCTCCCTGCACCCTTATCTGTATTTTCGCAGCTGGGGGCAACCGGCTTCTGCTGCTGTGGACGAGGCCTGCTTACTGCTTGGCAAACGCCAGGGAGAAATGAGCGCGGCTGTAGAGGACGAGTCCAAAGAGCTCTAGGACGTCACAGTCAACCAGTGGTCTTGCCACCGAGCTCAGAGGTGTCTTCCAGTCCAGGAAAGAATGCGCCGCTTTGGCGTTGTTTCCTAGGACAAGAAACGTTCGGTGACAGTGCGTCTGTCAAGCTCGTGCTGACCGCCGCAATCTCAGAGCATTTCCCTGCCAATCATCTCCTTGCTTCTGCTTTCTGGCAGCAAGCTCACTTAAGAAGTACCCTTACCTACCCGAGGATTTCACTAAGGGACTCTATTCGGTATGCCCATCGCGTCTGCCAAGGCAACTGGGGCCAAAACATTGCAGTGGCTGCTGGATCCAACTCTCTCCGCCTCCCCGGGAGCCGCCCGAGCCTATGGGCTGTTGGAGAAGGTCTTCGTTATGGTCCAGGTCACTCCCTTGATTGGCGGAATGTCTCCCCGCTGCCAGTGAGGACTTTAGTTTGAGAGCTCACTCTGTTGAGAACGCGTTGGTGCAGCCCTCGTTTCTCCTGCGTACCGGACCCCTGCAAGTAACCGAGGCCTTTCAACGTGCAAACTCCTTCCTGGGGAAAACGCATACTTGTGGAGCGAGGAAGCCTAGGCAGGCTGCTTGCAGCCAGTTCACGCTCCTTTGGCTCCTGAAGTGAAGGCTTCGGGCACCTCTCCTGGCAGCCTCGCAAGCCTTTGGCAGGACCTCTAAAACTTTACCAGGCACAGCGAGCGGTGGAAGCAAGTCCCACACACCGAAAGAGCCGTAGCTGAAAAATATTGTCGTTCCTTTGCAGCACCGTACAAGCCCTCTGCTTTTGGGGGAGAGGGCCTTTCTCTTCTCTTCTTTGGCACACAGGGAAATGCCTTCACGGTGTTCGGCCTTGATACACTCGAGTGAGTGCAGCTTCCCCTTAACTGTTGAGAGTGTACTAGTGCAGCGCTCTCGAACATGACTGTCCTTTGAACACACCAAAAGAAACTTTCCATTCGAGGAGGGAACGCGCTGCACGGGAACTCTTTGTTCTCTGAGCCAAGTGGGTGCTGCTACTGCGCCTGTGTGTTTGCTGGTTCACTGGCACTCTGAGATGTTTCTGCCTCGCCATTGTGGGGCCCACGCTGTGCAGCTAACCTCACTTAGGGATCACAGGGGCCCGCATTACTTTCCAGGGGAAGACAACGCTGCCCGGATCACCCTCCAGGTGTCACTTTCTTGGCACTGAGCTACCTTCCTCGAAAGCTGTGCGTTGGTAGCCTGCTCCCAATGTGTTCTTTTGGTGACTGGACGCTCTTTGAGATGCTGGTCGAGACGGCCTCTGCTTCTCTGCTCTTGGAGAAGGCTGCTTTGCGGAGACGCTCAGCGTGGCCTGCGCCAAGTTCAACCTTCTGCTGCTCTGAACTAACGACTTACCTGCCCTCGCCCCTGGCGCAAAGTGCCTAGGCACAAGGGCACGCTCTGGCCCCGATGCCCACACTCAGTAGTCCAAAGCCTTCACAGGCTCCACGGGCGTCCTGCTTCCACTTACCCTCTGAACGCGGCTTGCTACGTGGCGGCGGCGGCAGCACTCCACAGGGTTTGGGGGCAGAACTCCTACCACTCTCCTCACATAGGCAGTCAGTCCTCCGCCGGGCTTCCCGTAGCCTTTGCAGAGAGCACTGTCTGTGGCACACCTCTTTCTTCTCCCTGCACCCTTATCTGTATTTTCGCAGCTGGGGGCAACCGGCTTCTGCTGCTGTGGACGAGGCCTGCTTACTGCTTGGCAAACGCCAGGGAGAAATGAGCGCGGCTGCAGAGGACGAGTCCAAGGAGCTCTAGGACGTCACAGTCAACCAGTGGTCTTGCCACCGAGCTCAGAGGTCTCTTCCAGTCCAGGAAAGAATGCGCCGCTTTGGCGTTCTTTCCTAGGACAAGAAACGTTCGGTGACAGTGCGTCTGTCAAGCTGGTGCTGACCGCCGCAATCTCAGAGCCTTTCCCTGCCAATCATCTCCTTGCTTCTGCTTTCTGGCAGCAAGCTCACTTAAGAAGTACCCTTACCTACCCGAGGATTTCACTAAGGGACTCTATTCGGTATGCCCATCGCGTCTGCCAAGGCAACTGGGGCCAAAACATTGCAGTGGCTGCTGGATCCAACTCTCTCCGCCTCCCCGGGAGCCGCCCGAGCCTATGGGCTGTTGGAGAAGGTCTTCGTTATGGTCCAGGTCACTCCCTTGATTGGCGGAAAGTCTCCCCGCTGCCAGTGAGGACTTTAGTTTGAGAGCTCACCCTGTTGAGAACGCGTTGGTGCAGCCCTCGTTTCTCCTGCGTACCGGACCCCTGCAAGTAACGGAGGCCTTTCAACGTGCAAACTCCTTCCTGGGGAAATCGCATACTTGTGGAGCGAGGAAGCCTAGGCAGGCTGCTTGCAGCCAGTTCACGCTCCTTTGGCTCCTGAAGCGAAGGCTTCGGGCACCTCTCCTGGCAGCCTCGCAAGCCTTTGGCAGGACCTCTAAAACTTTACCAGGCACAGCGAGCGGTGGAAGCAAGTCCCACACACCGAAAGAGCCGTAGCTGAAAAATATTGTCGTTCCTTTGCAGCACCGTACAAGCCCTCTGCTTTTGGGGGAGAGGGCCTTTCTCTTCTCTTCTTTGGCACACAGGGAAATGCCTTCACGGTGTTCGGCCTTGATACACTCGAGTGAGTGCAGCTTCCCCTTAACTGTTGAGAGTGTACTAGTGCAGCGCTCTCGAACATGACTGTCCTTTGAACACACCAAAAGAAACTTTCCATTCGAGGAGGGAACGCGCTGCACGGGAACTCTTTGTTCTCTGAGCCAAGTGGGTGCTGCTACTGCGCCTGTGTGTTTGCTGGTTCACTGGCACTCTGAGATGTTTCTGCCTCGCCATTGCGGGGCCCACGCTGTGCAGCTAACCTCACTTAGGGATCACAGGGGCCCGCATTACTTTCCAGGGGAAGACAACGCTGCCCGGATCACCCTCCAGGTGTCACTTTCTTGGCACTGAGCTACCTTCCTCGAAAGCTGTGCGTTGGTAGCCTGCTCCCAATGTGTTCCTTTGGTGACTGGACGCTCTTTGAGATGCTGGTCGAGACGGCCTCTGCTTCTCTGCTCTTGGAGAAGGCTGCTTTGCGGAGACGCTCAGCGTGGCCTGCGCCAAGTTCAACCTTCTGCTGCTCTGAACTAACGACTTACCTGCCCTCGCCCCTGGCGCAAAGTGCCTAGGCACAAGGGCACGCTCTGGCCCCGATGCCCACACTCAGTAGTCCAAAGCCTTCACAGGCTCCACGGGCGTCCTGCTTCCACTTACCCTCTGAACGTGGCTTGCTACGTGGCGGCGGCGGCAGCACTCCACAGGGTTTGGGGGCAGAACTCCTACCACTCTCCTCACATAGGCAGTCAGTCCTCCGCCGGGCTTCCCGTAGCCTTTGCAGAGAGCACTGTCTGTGGCACACCTCTGTCTTCTCCCTGCACCCTTATCTGTATTTTCGCAGCTGGGGGCAACCGGCTTCTGCTGCTGTGGACGAGGCCTGCTTACTGCTTGGCAAACGCCAGGGAGAAATGAGCGCGGCTGTAGAGGACGAGTCCAAAGAGCTCTAGGACGTCACAGTCAACCAGTGGTCTTGCCACCGAGCTCAGAGGTCTCTTCCAGTCCAGGAAAGAATGCGCCGCTTTGGCGTTGTTTCCTAGGACAAGAAACGTTCGGTGACAGTGCGTCTGTCAAGCTCGTGCTGACCGCCGCAATCTCAGAGCCTTTCCCTGCCAATCATCTCCTTGCTTCTGCTTTCTGGCAGCAAGCTCACTTAAGAAGTACCCTTACCTACCCGAGGATTTCACTAAGGGACTCTATTCGGTATGCCCATCGCGTCTGCCAAGGCAACTGGGGCCAAAACATTGCAGTGGCTGCTGGATCCAACTCTCTCCGCCTCCCCGGGAGCCGCCCGAGCCTATGGGCTGTTGGAGAAGGTCTTCGTTATGGTCCAGGTCACTCCCTTGATTGGCGGAAAGTCTCCCCGCTGCCAGTGAGGACTTTAGTTTGAGAGCTCACCCTGTTGAGAACGCGTTGGTGCAGCCCTCGTTTCTCCTGCGTACCGGACCCCTGCAAGTAACGGAGGCCTTTCAACGTGCAAACTCCTTCCTGGGGAAATCGCATACTTGTGGAGCGAGGAAGCCTAGGCAGGCTGCTTGCAGCCAGTTCACGCTCCTTTGGCTCCTGAAGCGAAGGCTTCGGGCACCTCTCCTGGCAGCCTCGCAAGCCTTTGGCAGGACCTCTAAAACTTTACCAGGCACAGCGAGCGGTGGAAGCAAGTCCCACACACCGAAAGAGCCGTAGCTGAAAAATATTGTCGTTCCTTTGCAGCACCGTACAAGCCCTCTGCTTTTGGGGGAGAGGGCCTTTCTCTTCTCTTCTTTGGCACACAGGGAAATGCCTTCACGGTGTTCGGCCTTGATACACTCGAGTGAGTGCAGCTTCCCCTTAACTGTTGAGAGTGTACTAGTGCAGCGCTCTCGAACATGACTGTCCTTTGAACACACCAAAAGAAACTTTCCATTCGAGGAGGGAACGCGCTGCACGGGAACTCTTTGTTCTCTGAGCCAAGTGGGTGCTGCTACTGCGCCTGTGTGTTTGCTGGTTCACTGGCACTCTGAGATGTTTCTGCCTCGCCATTGCGGGGCCCACGCTGTGCAGCTAACCTCACTTAGGGATCACAGGGGCCCGCATTACTTTCCAGGGGAAGACAACGCTGCCCGGATCACCCTCCAGGTGTCACTTTCTTGGCACTGAGCTACCTTCCTCGAAAGCTGTGCGTTGGTAGCCTGCTCCCAATGTGTTCCTTTGGTGACTGGACGCTCTTTGAGATGCTGGTCGAGACGGCCTCTGCTTCTCTGCTCTTGGAGAAGGCTGCTTTGCGGAGACGCTCAGCGTGGCCTGCGCCAAGTTCAACCTTCTGCTGCTCTGAACTAACGACTTACCTGCCCTCGCCCCTGGCGCAAAGTGCCTAGGCACAAGGGCACGCTCTGGCCCCGATGCCCACACTCAGTAGTCCAAAGCCTTCACAGGCTCCACGGGCGTCCTGCTTCCACTTACCCTCTGAACGCGGCTTGCTACGTGGCGGCGGCGGCAGCACTCCACAGGGTTTGGGGGCAGAACTCCTACCACTCTCCTCACATAGGCAGTCAGTCCTCCGCCGGGCTTCCCGTAGCCTTTGCAGAGAGCACTGTCTGTGGCACACCTCTGTCTTCTCCCTGCACCCTTATCTGTATTTTCGCAGCTGGGGGCAACCGGCTTCTGCTGCTGTGGACGAGGCCTGCTTACTGCTTGGCAAACGCCAGGGAGAAATGAGCGCGGCTGTAGAGGACGAGTCCAAAGAGCTCTAGGACGTCACAGTCAACCAGTGGTCTTGCCACCGAGCTCAGAGGTCTCTTCCAGTCCAGGAAAGAATGCGCCGCTTTGGCGTTGTTTCCTAGGACAAGAAACGTTCGGTGACAGTGCGTCTGTCAAGCTCGTGCTGACCGCCGCAATCTCAGAGCCTTTCCCTGCCAATCATCTCCTTGCTTCTGCTTTCTGGCAGCAAGCTCACTTAAGAAGTACCCTTACCTACCCGAGGATTTCACTAAGGGACTCTATTCGGTATGCCCATCGCGTCTGCCAAGGCAACTGGGGCCAAAACATTGCAGTGGCTGCTGGATCCAACTCTCTCCGCCTCCCCGGGAGCCGCCCGAGCCTATGGGCTGTTGGAGAAGGTCTTCGTTATGGTCCAGGTCACTCCCTTGATTGGCGGAAAGTCTCCCCGCTGCCAGTGAGGACTTTAGTTTGAGAGCTCACCCTGTTGAGAACGCGTTGGTGCAGCCCTCGTTTCTCCTGCGTACCGGACCCCTGCAAGTAACGGAGGCCTTTCAACGTGCAAACTCCTTCCTGGGGAAATCGCATACTTGTGGAGCGAGGAAGCCTAGGCAGGCTGCTTGCAGCCAGTTCACGCTCCTTTGGCTCCTGAAGCGAAGGCTTCGGGCACCTCTCCTGGCAGCCTCGCAAGCCTTTGGCAGGACCTCTAAAACTTTACCAGGCACAGCGAGCGGTGGAAGCAAGTCCCACACACTGAAAGAGCCGTAGCTGAAAAATATTGTCGTTCCTTTGCAGCACCGTACAAGCCCTCTGCTTTTGGGGGAGAGGGCCTTTCTCTTCTCTTCTTTGGCACACAGGGAAATGCCTTCACGGTGTTCGGCCTTGATACACTCGAGTGAGTGCAGCTTCCCCTTAACTGTTGAGAGTGTACTAGTGCAGCGCTCTCGAACATGACTGTCCTTTGAACACACCAAAAGAAACTTTCCATTCGAGGAGGGAACGCGCTGCACGGGAACTCTTTGTTCTCTGAGCCAAGTGGGTGCTGCTACTGCGCCTGTGTGTTTGCTGGTTCACTGGCACTCTGAGATGTTTCTGCCTCGCCATTGCGGGGCCCACGCTGTGCAGCTAACCTCACTTAGGGATCACAGGGGCCCGCATTACTTTCCAGGGGAAGACAACGCTGCCCGGATCACCCTCCAGGTGTCACTTTCTTGGCACTGAGCTACCTTCCTCGAAAGCTGTGCGTTGGTAGCCTGCTCCCAATGTGTTCTTTTGGTGACTGGACGCTCTTTGAGATGCTGGTCGAGACGGCCTCTGCTTCTCTGCTCTTGGAGAAGGCTGCTTTGCGGAGACGCTCAGCGTGGCCTGCGCCAAGTTCAACCTTCTGCTGCTCTGAACTAACGACTTACCTGCCCTCGCCCCTGGCGCAAAGTGCCTAGGCACAAGGGCACGCTCTGGCCCCGATGCCCACACTCAGTAGTCCAAAGCCTTCACAGGCTCCACGGGCGTCCTGCTTCCACTTACCCTCTGAACGCGGCTTGCTACGTGGCGGCGGCGGCAGCACTCCACAGGGTTTGGGGGCAGAACTCCTACCACTCTCCTCACATAGGCAGTCAGTCCTCCGCCGGGCTTCCCGTAGCCTTTGCAGAGAGCACTGTCTGTGGCACACCTCTTTCTTCTCCCTGCACCCTTATCTGTATTTTCGCAGCTGGGGGCAACCGGCTTCTGCTGCTGTGGACGAGGCCTGCTTACTGCTTGGCAAACGCCAGAGAGAAATGAGCGCGGCTGCAGAGGACGAGTCCAAGGAGCTCTAGGACGTCACAGTCAACCAGTGGTCTTGCCACCGAGCTCAGAGGTCTCTTCCAGTCCAGGAAAGAATGCGCCGCTTTGGCGTTCTTTCCTAGGACAAGAAACGTTCGGTGACAGTGCGTCTGTCAAGCTCGTGCTGACCGCCGCAATCTCAGAGCCTTTCCCTGCCAATCATCTCCTTGCTTCTGCTTTCTGGCAGCAAGCTCACTTAAGAAGTACCCTTACCTACCCGAGGATTTCACTAAGGGACTCTATTCGGTATGCCCATCGCGTCTGCCAAGGCAACTGGGGCCAAAACATTGCAGTGGCTGCTGGATCCAACTCTCTCCGCCTCCCCGGGAGCCGCCCGAGCCTATGGGCTGTTGGAGAAGGTCTTCGTTATGGTCCAGGTCACTCCCTTGATTGGCGGAAAGTCTCCCCGCTGCCAGTGAGGACTTTAGTTTGAGAGCTCACCCTGTTGAGAACGCGTTGGTGCAGCCCTCGTTTCTCCTGCGTACCGGACCCCTGCAAGTAACGGAGGCCTTTCAACGTGCAAACTCCTTCCTGGGGAAATCGCATACTTGTGGAGCGAGGAAGCCTAGGCAGGCTGCTTGCAGCCAGTTCACGCTCCTTTGGCTCCTGAAGCGAAGGCTTCGGGCACCTCTCCTGGCAGCCTCGCAAGCCTTTGGCAGGACCTCTAAAACTTTACCAGGCACAGCGAGCGGTGGAAGCAAGTCCCACACACCGAAAGAGCCGTAGCTGAAAAATATTGTCGTTCCTTTGCAGCACCGTACAAGCCCTCTGCTTTTGGGGGAGAGGGCCTTTCTCTTCTCTTCTTTGGCACACAGGGAAATGCCTTCACGGTGTTCGGCCTTGATACACTCGAGTGAGTGCAGCTTCCCCTTAACTGTTGAGAGTGTACTAGTGCAGCGCTCTCGAACATGACTGTCCTTTGAACACACCAAAAGAAACTTTCCATTCGAGGAGGGAACGCGCTGCACGGGAACTCTTTGTTCTCTGAGCCAAGTGGGTGCTGCTACTGCGCCTGTGTGTTTGCTGGTTCACTGGCACTCTGAGATGTTTCTGCCTCGCCATTGCGGGGCCCACGCTGTGCAGCTAACCTCACTTAGGGATCACAGGGGCCCGCATTACTTTCCAGGGGAAGACAACGCTGCCCGGATCACCCTCCAGGTGTCACTTTCTTGGCACTGAGCTACCTTCCTCGAAAGCTGTGCGTTGGTAGCCTGCTCCCAATGTGTTCCTTTGGTGACTGGACGCTCTTTGAGATGCTGGTCGAGACGGCCTCTGCTTCTCTGCTCTTGGAGAAGGCTGCTTTGCGGAGACGCTCAGCGTGGCCTGCGCCAAGTTCAACCTTCTGCTGCTCTGAACTAACGACTTACCTGCCCTCGCCCCTGGCGCAAAGTGCCTAGGCACAAGGGCACGCTCTGGCCCCGATGCCCACACTCAGTAGTCCAAAGCCTTCACAGGCTCCACGGGCGTCCTGCTTCCACTTACCCTCTGAACGCGGCTTGCTACGTGGCGGCGGCGGCAGCACTCCACAGGGTTTGGGGGCAGAACTCCTACCACTCTCCTCACATAGGCAGTCAGTCCTCCGCCGGGCTTCCCGTAGCCTTTGCAGAGAGCACTGTCTGTGGCACACCTCTGTCTTCTCCCTGCACCCTTATCTGTATTTTCGCAGCTGGGGGCAACCGGCTTCTGCTGCTGTGGACGAGGCCTGCTTACTGCTTGGCAAACGCCAGGGAGAAATGAGCGCGGCTGTAGAGGACGAGTCCAAAGAGCTCTAGGACGTCACAGTCAACCAGTGGTCTTGCCACCGAGCTCAGAGGTCTCTTCCAGTCCAGGAAAGAATGCGCCGCTTTGGCGTTGTTTCCTAGGACAAGAAACGTTCGGTGACAGTGCGTCTGTCAAGCTCGTGCTGACCGCCGCAATCTCAGAGCCTTTCCCTGCCAATCATCTCCTTGCTTCTGCTTTCTGGCAGCAAGCTCACTTAAGAAGTACCCTTACCTACCCGAGGATTTCACTAAGGGACTCTATTCGGTATGCCCATCGCGTCTGCCAAGGCAACTGGGGCCAAAACATTGCAGTGGCTGCTGGATCCAACTCTCTCCGCCTCCCCGGGAGCCGCCCGAGCCTATGGGCTGTTGGAGAAGGTCTTCGTTATGGTCCAGGTCACTCCCTTGATTGGCGGAAAGTCTCCCCGCTGCCAGTGAGGACTTTAGTTTGAGAGCTCACCCTGTTGAGAACGCGTTGGTGCAGCCCTCGTTTCTCCTGCGTACCGGACCCCTGCAAGTAACGGAGGCCTTTCAACGTGCAAACTCCTTCCTGGGGAAATCGCATACTTGTGGAGCGAGGAAGCCTAGGCAGGCTGCTTGCAGCCAGTTCACGCTCCTTTGGCTCCTGAAGCGAAGGCTTCGGGCACCTCTCCTGGCAGCCTCGCAAGCCTTTGGCAGGACCTCTAAAACTTTACCAGGCACAGCGAGCGGTGGAAGCAAGTCCCACACACCGAAAGAGCCGTAGCTGAAAAATATTGTCGTTCCTTTGCAGCACCGTACAAGCCCTCTGCTTTTGGGGGAGAGGGCCTTTCTCTTCTCTTCTTTGGCACACAGGGAAATGCCTTCACGGTGTTCGGCCTTGATACACTCGAGTGAGTGCAGCTTCCCCTTAACTGTTGAGAGTGTACTAGTGCAGCGCTCTCGAACATGACTGTCCTTTGAACACACCAAAAGAAACTTTCCATTCGAGGAGGGAACGCGCTGCACGGGAACTCTTTGTTCTCTGAGCCAAGTGGGTGCTGCTACTGCGCCTGTGTGTTTGCTGGTTCACTGGCACTCTGAGATGTTTCTGCCTCGCCATTGCGGGGCCCACGCTGTGCAGCTAACCTCACTTAGGGATCACAGGGGCCCGCATTACTTTCCAGGGGAAGACAACGCTGCCCGGATCACCCTCCAGGTGTCACTTTCTTGGCACTGAGCTACCTTCCTCGAAAGCTGTGCGTTGGTAGCCTGCTCCCAATGTGTTCTTTTGGTGACTGGACGCTCTTTGAGATGCTGGTCGAGACGGCCTCTGCTTCTCTGCTCTTGGAGAAGGCTGCTTTGCGGAGACGCTCAGCGTGGCCTGCGCCAAGTTCAACCTTCTGCTGCTCTGAACTAACGACTTACCTGCCCTCGCCCCTGGCGCAAAGTGCCTAGGCACAAGGGCACGCTCTGGCCCCGATGCCCACACTCAGTAGTCCAAAGCCTTCACAGGCTCCACGGGCGTCCTGCTTCCACTTACCCTCTGAACGCGGCTTGCTACGTGGCGGCGGCGGCAGCACTCCACAGGGTTTGGGGGCAGAACTCCTACCACTCTCCTCACATAGGCAGTCAGTCCTCCGCCGGGCTTCCCGTAGCCTTTGCAGAGAGCACTGTCTGTGGCACACCTCTTTCTTCTCCCTGCACCCTTATCTGTATTTTCGCAGCTGGGGGCAACCGGCTTCTGCTGCTGTGGACGAGGCCTGCTTACTGCTTGGCAAACGCCAGAGAGAAATGAGCGCGGCTGCAGAGGACGAGTCCAAGGAGCTCTAGGACGTCACAGTCAACCAGTGGTCTTGCCACCGAGCTCAGAGGTCTCTTCCAGTCCAGGAAAGAATGCGCCGCTTTGGCGTTCTTTCCTAGGACAAGAAACGTTCGGTGACAGTGCGTCTGTCAAGCTCGTGCTGACCGCCGCAATCTCAGAGCCTTTCCCTGCCAATCATCTCCTTGCTTCTGCTTTCTGGCAGCAAGCTCACTTAAGAAGTACCCTTACCTACCCGAGGATTTCACTAAGGGACTCTATTCGGTATGCCCATCGCGTCTGCCAAGGCAACTGGGGCCAAAACATTGCAGTGGCTGCTGGATCCAACTCTCTCCGCCTCCCCGGGAGCCGCCCGAGCCTATGGGCTGTTGGAGAAGGTCTTCGTTATGGTCCAGGTCACTCCCTTGATTGGCGGAAAGTCTCCCCGCTGCCAGTGAGGACTTTAGTTTGAGAGCTCACCCTGTTGAGAACGCGTTGGTGCAGCCCTCGTTTCTCCTGCGTACCGGACCCCTGCAAGTAACGGAGGCCTTTCAACGTGCAAACTCCTTCCTGGGGAAATCGCATACTTGTGGAGCGAGGAAGCCTAGGCAGGCTGCTTGCAGCCAGTTCACGCTCCTTTGGCTCCTGAAGCGAAGGCTTCGGGCACCTCTCCTGGCAGCCTCGCAAGCCTTTGGCAGGACCTCTAAAACTTTACCAGGCACAGCGAGCGGTGGAAGCAAGTCCCACACACCGAAAGAGCCGTAGCTGAAAAATATTGTCGTTCCTTTGCAGCACCGTACAAGCCCTCTGCTTTTGGGGGAGAGGGCCTTTCTCTTCTCTTCTTTGGCACACAGGGAAATGCCTTCACGGTGTTCGGCCTTGATACACTCGAGTGAGTGCAGCTTCCCCTTAACTGTTGAGAGTGTACTAGTGCAGCGCTCTCGAACATGACTGTCCTTTGAACACACCAAAAGAAACTTTCCATTCGAGGAGGGAACGCGCTGCACGGGAACTCTTTGTTCTCTGAGCCAAGTGGGTGCTGCTACTGCGCCTGTGTGTTTGCTGGTTCACTGGCACTCTGAGATGTTTCTGCCTCGCCATTGCGGGGCCCACGCTGTGCAGCTAACCTCACTTAGGGATCACAGGGGCCCGCATTACTTTCCAGGGGAAGACAACGCTGCCCGGATCACCCTCCAGGTGTCACTTTCTTGGCACTGAGCTACCTTCCTCGAAAGCTGTGCGTTGGTAGCCTGCTCCCAATGTGTTCCTTTGGTGACTGGACGCTCTTTGAGATGCTGGTCGAGACGGCCTCTGCTTCTCTGCTCTTGGAGAAGGCTGCTTTGCGGAGACGCTCAGCGTGGCCTGCGCCAAGTTCAACCTTCTGCTGCTCTGAACTAACGACTTACCTGCCCTCGCCCCTGGCGCAAAGTGCCTAGGCACAAGGGCACGCTCTGGCCCCGATGCCCACACTCAGTAGTCCAAAGCCTTCACAGGCTCCACGGGCGTCCTGCTTCCACTTACCGTCTGAACGCGGCTTGCTACGTGGCGGCGGCGGCAGCACTCCACAGGGTTTGGGGGCAGAACTCCTACCACTCTCCTCACATAGGTAGTCAGTCCTCCGCCGGGCTTCCCGTAGCCTTTGCAGAGAGCACTGTCTGTGGCACACCTCTTTCTTCTCCCTGCACCCTTATCTGTATTTTCGCAGCTGGGGGCAACCGGCTTCTGCTGCTGTGGACGAGGCCTGCTTACTGCTTGGCAAACGCCAGGGAGAAATGAGCGCGGCTGTAGAGGACGAGTCCAAAGAGCTCTAGGACGTCACAGTCAACCAGTGGTCTTGCCACCGAGCTCAGAGGTCTCTTCCAGTCCAGGAAAGAATGCGCCGCTTTGGCGTTGTTTCCTAGGACAAGAAACGTTCGGTGACAGTGCGTCTGTCAAGCTCGTGCTGACCGCCGCAATCTCAGAGCCTTTCCCTGCCAATCATCTCCTTGCTTCTGCTTTCTGGCAGCAAGCTCACTTAAGAAGTACCCTTACCTACCCGAGGATTTCACTAAGGGACTCTATTCGGTATGCCCATCGCGTCTGCCAAGGCAACTGGGGCCAAAACATTGCAGTGGCTGCTGGATCCAACTCTCTCCGCCTCCCCGGGAGCCGCCCGAGCCTATGGGCTGTTGGAGAAGGTCTTCGTTATGGTCCAGGTCACTCCCTTGATTGGCGGAAAGTCTCCCCGCTGCCAGTGAGGACTTTAGTTTGAGAGCTCACCCTGTTGAGAACGCGTTGGTGCAGCCCTCGTTTCTCCTGCGTACCGGACCCCTGCAAGTAACGGAGGCCTTTCAACGTGCAAACTCCTTCCTGGGGAAATCGCATACTTGTGGAGCGAGGAAGCCTAGGCAGGCTGCTTGCAGCCAGTTCACGCTCCTTTGGCTCCTGAAGCGAAGGCTTCGGGCACCTCTCCTGGCAGCCTCGCAAGCCTTTGGCAGGACCTCTAAAACTTTACCAGGCACAGCGAGCGGTGGAAGCAAGTCCCACACACCGAAAGAGCCGTAGCTGAAAAATATTGTCGTTCCTTTGCAGCACCGTACAAGCCCTCTGCTTTTGGGGGAGAGGGCCTTTCTCTTCTCTTCTTTGGCACACAGGGAAATGCCTTCACGGTGTTCGGCCTTGATACACTCGAGTGAGTGCAGCTTCCCCTTAACTGTTGAGAGTGTGCTAGTGCAGCGCTCTCGAACATGACTGTCCTTTGAACACACCAAAAGAAACTTTCCATTCGAGGAGGGAACGCGCTGCACGGGAACTCTTTGTTCTCTGAGCCAAGTGGGTGCTGCTACTGCGCCTGTGTGTTTGCTGGTTCACTGGCACTCTGAGATGTTTCTGCCTCGCCATTGCGGGGCCCACGCTGTGCAGCTAACCTCACATAGGGATCACAGGGGCCCGCATTACTTTCCAGGGGAAGACAACGCTGCCCGGATCACCCTCCAGGTGTCACTTTCTTGGCACTGAGCTACCTTCCTCGAAAGCTGTGCATTGGTAGCCTGCTCCCAATGTGTTCCTTTGGTGACTGGACGCTCTTTGAGATGCTGGTCGAGACGGCCTCTGCTTCTCTGCTCTTGGAGAAGGCTGCTTTGCGGAGACGCTCAGCGTGGCCTGCGCCAAGTTCAACCTTCTGCTGCTCTGAACTAACGACTTACCTGCCCTCGCCCCTGGCGCAAAGTGCCTAGGCACAAGGGCACGCTCTGGCCCCGATGCCCACACTCAGTAGTCCAAAGCCTTCACAGGCTCCACGGGCGTCCTGCTTCCACTTACCCTCTGAACGCGGCTTGCTACGTGGCGGCGGCGGCAGCACTCCACAGGGTTTGGGGGCAGAACTCCTACCACTCTCCTCACATAGGCAGTCAGTCCTCCGCCGGGCTTCCCGTAGCCTTTGCAGAGAGCACTGTCTGTGGCACACCTCTGTCTTCTCCCTGCACCCTTATCTGTATTTTCGCAGCTGGGGGCAACCGGCTTCTGCTGCTGTGGACGAGGCCTGCTTACTGCTTGGCAAACGCCAGGGAGAAATGAGCGCGGCTGCAGAGGACGAGTCCAAGGAGCTCTAGGACGTCACAGTCAACCAGTGGTCTTGCCACCGAGCTCAGAGGTCTCTTCCAGTCCAGGAAAGAATGCGCCGCTTTGGCGTTGTTTCCTAGGACAAGAAACGTTCGGTGACAGTGCGTCTGTCAAGCTCGTGCTGACCGCCGCAATCTCAGAGCCTTTCCCTGCCAATCATCTCCTTGCTTCTGCTTTCTGGCAGCAAGCTCACTTAAGAAGTACCCTTACCTACCCGAGGATTTCACTAAGGGACTCTATTCGGTATGCCCATTGCGTCTGCCAAGGCAACTGGGGCCAAAACATTGCAGTGGCTGCTGGATCCAACTCTCTCCGCCTCCCCGGGAGCCGCCCGAGCCTATGGGCTGTTGGAGAAGGTCTTCGTTATGGTCCAGGTCACTCCCTTGATTGGCGGAAAGTCTCCCCGCTGCCAGTGAGGACTTTAGTTTGAGAGCTCACCCTGTTGAGAACGCGTTGGTGCAGCCCTCGTTTCTCCTGCGTACCGGACCCCTGCAAGTAACGGAGGCCTTTCAACGTGCAAACTCCTTCCTGGGGAATTCGCATACTTGTGGAGCGAGGAAGCCTAGGCAGGCTGCTTGCAGCCAGTTCACGCTCCTTTGGCTCCTGAAGCGAAGGCTTCGGGCACCTCTCCTGGCAGCCTCGCAAGCCTTTGGCAGGACCTCTAAAACTTTACCAGGCACAGCGAGCGGTGGAAGCAAGTCCCACACACCGAAAGAGCCGTAGCTGAAAAATATTGTCGTTCCTTTGCAGCACCGTACAAGCCCTCTGCTTTTGGGGGAGAGGGCCTTTCTCTTCTCTTCTTTGGCACACAGGGAAATGCCTTCATGGTGTTCGGCCTTGATACACTCGAGTGAGTGCAGCTTCCCCTTAACTGTTGAGAGTGTACTAGTGCAGCGCTCTCGAACATGACTGTCCTTTGAACACACCAAAAGAAACTTTCCATTCGAGGAGGGAACGCGCTGCACGGGAACTCTTTGTTCTCTGAGCCAAGTGGGTGCTGCTACTGCGCCTGTGTGTTTGCTGGTTCACTGGCACTCTGAGATGTTTCTGCCTCGCCATTGCGGGGCCCACGCTGTGCAGCTAACCTCACTTAGGGATCACAGGGGCCCGCATTACTTTCCAGGGGAAGACAACGCTGCCCGGATCACCCTCCAGGTGTCACTTTCTTGGCACTGAGCTACCTTCCTCGAAAGCTGTGCGTTGGTAGCCTGCTCCCAATGTGTTCCTTTGGTGACTGGACGCTCTTTGAGATGCTGGTCGAGACGGCCTCTGCTTCTCTGCTCTTGGAGAAGGCTGCTTTGCGGAGACGCTCAGCGTGGCCTGCGCCAAGTTCAACCTTCTGCTGCTCTGAACTAACGACTTACCTGCCCTCGCCCCTGGCGCAAAGTGCCTAGGCACAAGGGCACGCTCTGGCCCCGATGCCCACACTCAGTAGTCCAAAGCCTTCACAGGCTCCACGGGCGTCCTGCTTCCACTTACCCTCTGAACGCGGCTTGCTACGTGGCGGCGGCGGCAGCACTCCACAGGGTTTGGGGGCAGAACTCCTACCACTCTCCTCACATAGGCAGTCAGTCCTCCGCCGGGCTTCCCGTAGCCTTTGCAGAGAGCACTGTCTGTGGCACACCTCTGTCTTCTCCCTGCACCCTTATCTGTATTTTCGCAGCTGGGGGCAACCGGCTTCTGCTGCTGTGGACGAGGCCTGCTTACTGCTTGGCAAACGCCAGGGAGAAATGAGCGCGGCTGTAGAGGACGAGTCCAAAGAGCTCTAGGACGTCACAGTCAACCAGTGGTCTTGCCACCGAGCTCAGAGGTCTCTTCCAGTCCAGGAAAGAATGCGCCGCTTTGGCGTTGTTTCCTAGGACAAGAAACGTTCGGTGACAGTGCGTCTGTCAAGCTCGTGCTGACCGCCGCAATCTCAGAGCCTTTCCCTGCCAATCATCTCCTTGCTTCTGCTTTCTGGCAGCAAGCTCACTTAAGAAGTACCCTTACCTACCCGAGGATTTCACTAAGGGACTCTATTCGGTATGCCCATCGCGTCTGCCAAGGCAACTGGGGCCAAAACATTGCAGTGGCTGCTGGATCCAACTCTCTCCGCCTCCCCGGGAGCCGCCCGAGCCTATGGGCTGTTGGAGAAGGTCTTCGTTATGGTCCAGGTCACTCCCTTGATTGGCGGAAAGTCTCCCCGCTGCCAGTGAGGACTTTAGTTTGAGAGCTCACCCTGTTGAGAACGCGTTGGTGCAGCCCTCGTTTCTCCTGCGTACCGGACCCCTGCAAGTAACGGAGGCCTTTCAACGTGCAAACTCCTTCCTGGGGAAATCGCATACTTGTGGAGCGAGGAAGCCTAGGCAGGCTGCTTGCAGCCAGTTCACGCTCCTTTGGCTCCTGAAGCGAAGGCTTCGGGCACCTCTCCTGGCAGCCTCGCAAGCCTTTGGCAGGACCTCTAAAACTTTACCAGGCACAGCGAGCGGTGGAAGCAAGTCCCACACACCGAAAGAGCCGTAGCTGAAAAATATTGTCGTTCCTTTGCAGCACCGTACAAGCCCTCTGCTTTTGGGGGAGAGGGCCTTTCTCTTCTCTTCTTTGGCACACAGGGAAATGCCTTCACGGTGTTCGGCCTTGATACACTCGAGTGAGTGCAGCTTCCCCTTAACTGTTGAGAGTGTACTAGTGCAGCGCTCTCGAACATGACTGTCCTTTGAACACACCAAAAGAAACTTTCCATTCGAGGAGGGAACGCGCTGCACGGGAACTCTTTGTTCTCTGAGCCAAGTGGGTGCTGCTACTGCGCCTGTGTGTTTGCTGGTTCACTGGCACTCTGAGATGTTTCTGCCTCGCCATTGCGGGGCCCACGCTGTGCAGCTAACCTCACTTAGGGATCACAGGGGCCCGCATTACTTTCCAGGGGAAGACAACGCTGCCCGGATCACCCTCCAGGTGTCACTTTCTTGGCACTGAGCTACCTTCCTCGAAAGCTGTGCGTTGGTAGCCTGCTCCCAATGTGTTCTTTTGGTGACTGGACGCTCTTTGAGATGCTGGTCGAGACGGCCTCTGCTTCTCTGCTCTTGGAGAAGGCTGCTTTGCGGAGACGCTCAGCGTGGCCTGCGCCAAGTTCAACCTTCTGCTGCTCTGAACTAACGACTTACCTGCCCTCGCCCCTGGCGCAAAGTGCCTAGGCACAAGGGCACGCTCTGGCCCCGATGCCCACACTCAGTAGTCCAAAGCCTTCACAGGCTCCACGGGCGTCCTGCTTCCACTTACCCTCTGAACGCGGCTTGCTACGTGGCGGCGGCGGCAGCACTCCACAGGGTTTGGGGGCAGAACTCCTACCACTCTCCTCACATAGGCAGTCAGTCCTCCGCCGGGCTTCCCGTAGCCTTTGCAGAGAGCACTGTCTGTGGCACACCTCTTTCTTCTCCCTGCACCCTTATCTGTATTTTCGCAGCTGGGGGCAACCGGCTTCTGCTGCTGTGGACGAGGCCTGCTTACTGCTTGGCAAACGCCAGAGAGAAATGAGCGCGGCTGCAGAGGACGAGTCCAAGGAGCTCTAGGACGTCACAGTCAACCAGTGGTCTTGCCACCGAGCTCAGAGGTCTCTTCCAGTCCAGGAAAGAATGCGCCGCTTTGGCGTTCTTTCCTAGGACAAGAAACGTTCGGTGACAGTGCGTCTGTCAAGCTCGTGCTGACCGCCGCAATCTCAGAGCCTTTCCCTGCCAATCATCTCCTTGCTTCTGCTTTCTGGCAGCAAGCTCACTTAAGAAGTACCCTTACCTACCCGAGGATTTCACTAAGGGACTCTATTCGGTATGCCCATCGCGTCTGCCAAGGCAACTGGGGCCAAAACATTGCAGTGGCTGCTGGATCCAACTCTCTCCGCCTCCCCGGGAGCCGCCCGAGCCTATGGGCTGTTGGAGAAGGTCTTCGTTATGGTCCAGGTCACTCCCTTGATTGGCGGAAAGTCTCCCCGCTGCCAGTGAGGACTTTAGTTTGAGAGCTCACCCTGTTGAGAACGCGTTGGTGCAGCCCTCGTTTCTCCTGCGTACCGGACCCCTGCAAGTAACGGAGGCCTTTCAACGTGCAAACTCCTTCCTGGGGAAATCGCATACTTGTGGAGCGAGGAAGCCTAGGCAGGCTGCTTGCAGCCAGTTCACGCTCCTTTGGCTCCTGAAGCGAAGGCTTCGGGCACCTCTCCTGGCAGCCTCGCAAGCCTTTGGCAGGACCTCTAAAACTTTACCAGGCACAGCGAGCGGTGGAAGCAAGTCCCACACACCGAAAGAGCCGTAGCTGAAAAATATTGTCGTTCCTTTGCAGCACCGTACAAGCCCTCTGCTTTTGGGGGAGAGGGCCTTTCTCTTCTCTTCTTTGGCACACAGGGAAATGCCTTCACGGTGTTCGGCCTTGATACACTCGAGTGAGTGCAGCTTCCCCTTAACTGTTGAGAGTGTACTAGTGCAGCGCTCTCGAACATGACTGTCCTTTGAACACACCAAAAGAAACTTTCCATTCGAGGAGGGAACGCGCTGCACGGGAACTCTTTGTTCTCTGAGCCAAGTGGGTGCTGCTACTGCGCCTGTGTGTTTGCTGGTTCACTGGCACTCTGAGATGTTTCTGCCTCGCCATTGCGGGGCCCACGCTGTGCAGCTAACCTCACTTAGGGATCACAGGGGCCCGCATTACTTTCCAGGGGAAGACAACGCTGCCCGGATCACCCTCCAGGTGTCACTTTCTTGGCACTGAGCTACCTTCCTCGAAAGCTGTGCGTTGGTAGCCTGCTCCCAATGTGTTCCTTTGGTGACTGGACGCTCTTTGAGATGCTGGTCGAGACGGCCTCTGCTTCTCTGCTCTTGGAGAAGGCTGCTTTGCGGAGACGCTCAGCGTGGCCTGCGCCAAGTTCAACCTTCTGCTGCTCTGAACTAACGACTTACCTGCCCTCGCCCCTGGCGCAAAGTGCCTAGGCACAAGGGCACGCTCTGGCCCCGATGCCCACACTCAGTAGTCCAAAGCCTTCACAGGCTCCACGGGCGTCCTGCTTCCACTTACCGTCTGAACGCGGCTTGCTACGTGGCGGCGGCGGCAGCACTCCACAGGGTTTGGGGGCAGAACTCCTACCACTCTCCTCACATAGGTAGTCAGTCCTCCGCCGGGCTTCCCGTAGCCTTTGCAGAGAGCACTGTCTGTGGCACACCTCTTTCTTCTCCCTGCACCCTTATCTGTATTTTCGCAGCTGGGGGCAACCGGCTTCTGCTGCTGTGGACGAGGCCTGCTTACTGCTTGGCAAACGCCAGGGAGAAATGAGCGCGGCTGTAGAGGACGAGTCCAAAGAGCTCTAGGACGTCACAGTCAACCAGTGGTCTTGCCACCGAGCTCAGAGGTCTCTTCCAGTCCAGGAAAGAATGCGCCGCTTTGGCGTTGTTTCCTAGGACAAGAAACGTTCGGTGACAGTGCGTCTGTCAAGCTCGTGCTGACCGCCGCAATCTCAGAGCCTTTCCCTGCCAATCATCTCCTTGCTTCTGCTTTCTGGCAGCAAGCTCACTTAAGAAGTACCCTTACCTACCCGAGGATTTCACTAAGGGACTCTATTCGGTATGCCCATCGCGTCTGCCAAGGCAACTGGGGCCAAAACATTGCAGTGGCTGCTGGATCCAACTCTCTCCGCCTCCCCGGGAGCCGCCCGAGCCTATGGGCTGTTGGAGAAGGTCTTCGTTATGGTCCAGGTCACTCCCTTGATTGGCGGAAAGTCTCCCCGCTGCCAGTGAGGACTTTAGTTTGAGAGCTCACCCTGTTGAGAACGCGTTGGTGCAGCCCTCGTTTCTCCTGCGTACCGGACCCCTGCAAGTAACGGAGGCCTTTCAACGTGCAAACTCCTTCCTGGGGAAATCGCATACTTGTGGAGCGAGGAAGCCTAGGCAGGCTGCTTGCAGCCAGTTCACGCTCCTTTGGCTCCTGAAGCGAAGGCTTCGGGCACCTCTCCTGGCAGCCTCGCAAGCCTTTGGCAGGACCTCTAAAACTTTACCAGGCACAGCGAGCGGTGGAAGCAAGTCCCACACACCGAAAGAGCCGTAGCTGAAAAATATTGTCGTTCCTTTGCAGCACCGTACAAGCCCTCTGCTTTTGGGGGAGAGGGCCTTTCTCTTCTCTTCTTTGGCACACAGGGAAATGCCTTCACGGTGTTCGGCCTTGATACACTCGAGTGAGTGCAGCTTCCCCTTAACTGTTGAGAGTGTGCTAGTGCAGCGCTCTCGAACATGACTGTCCTTTGAACACACCAAAAGAAACTTTCCATTCGAGGAGGGAACGCGCTGCACGGGAACTCTTTGTTCTCTGAGCCAAGTGGGTGCTGCTACTGCGCCTGTGTGTTTGCTGGTTCACTGGCACTCTGAGATGTTTCTGCCTCGCCATTGCGGGGCCCACGCTGTGCAGCTAACCTCACATAGGGATCACAGGGGCCCGCATTACTTTCCAGGGGAAGACAACGCTGCCCGGATCACCCTCCAGGTGTCACTTTCTTGGCACTGAGCTACCTTCCTCGAAAGCTGTGCATTGGTAGCCTGCTCCCAATGTGTTCCTTTGGTGACTGGACGCTCTTTGAGATGCTGGTCGAGACGGCCTCTGCTTCTCTGCTCTTGGAGAAGGCTGCTTTGCGGAGACGCTCAGCGTGGCCTGCGCCAAGTTCAACCTTCTGCTGCTCTGAACTAACGACTTACCTGCCCTCGCCCCTGGCGCAAAGTGCCTAGGCACAAGGGCACGCTCTGGCCCCGATGCCCACACTCAGTAGTCCAAAGCCTTCACAGGCTCCACGGGCGTCCTGCTTCCACTTACCCTCTGAACGCGGCTTGCTACGTGGCGGCGGCGGCAGCACTCCACAGGGTTTGGGGGCAGAACTCCTACCACTCTCCTCACATAGGCAGTCAGTCCTCCGCCGGGCTTCCCGTAGCCTTTGCAGAGAGCACTGTCTGTGGCACACCTCTGTCTTCTCCCTGCACCCTTATCTGTATTTTCGCAGCTGGGGGCAACCGGCTTCTGCTGCTGTGGACGAGGCCTGCTTACTGCTTGGCAAACGCCAGGGAGAAATGAGCGCGGCTGCAGAGGACGAGTCCAAGGAGCTCTAGGACGTCACAGTCAACCAGTGGTCTTGCCACCGAGCTCAGAGGTCTCTTCCAGTCCAGGAAAGAATGCGCCGCTTTGGCGTTGTTTCCTAGGACAAGAAACGTTCGGTGACAGTGCGTCTGTCAAGCTCGTGCTGACCGCCGCAATCTCAGAGCCTTTCCCTGCCAATCATCTCCTTGCTTCTGCTTTCTGGCAGCAAGCTCACTTAAGAAGTACCCTTACCTACCCGAGGATTTCACTAAGGGACTCTATTCGGTATGCCCATTGCGTCTGCCAAGGCAACTGGGGCCAAAACATTGCAGTGGCTGCTGGATCCAACTCTCTCCGCCTCCCCGGGAGCCGCCCGAGCCTATGGGCTGTTGGAGAAGGTCTTCGTTATGGTCCAGGTCACTCCCTTGATTGGCGGAAAGTCTCCCCGCTGCCAGTGAGGACTTTAGTTTGAGAGCTCACCCTGTTGAGAACGCGTTGGTGCAGCCCTCGTTTCTCCTGCGTACCGGACCCCTGCAAGTAACGGAGGCCTTTCAACGTGCAAACTCCTTCCTGGGGAAATCGCATACTTGTGGAGCGAGGAAGCCTAGGCAGGCTGCTTGCAGCCAGTTCACGCTCCTTTGGCTCCTGAAGCGAAGGCTTCGGGCACCTCTCCTGGCAGCCTCGCAAGCCTTTGGCAGGACCTCTAAAACTTTACCAGGCACAGCGAGCGGTGGAAGCAAGTCCCACACACCGAAAGAGCCGTAGCTGAAAAATATTGTCGTTCCTTTGCAGCACCGTACAAGCCCTCTGCTTTTGGGGGAGAGGGCCTTTCTCTTCTCTTCTTTGGCACACAGGGAAATGCCTTCATGGTGTTCGGCCTTGATACACTCGAGTGAGTGCAGCTTCCCCTTAACTGTTGAGAGTGTACTAGTGCAGCGCTCTCGAACATGACTGTCCTTTGAACACACCAAAAGAAACTTTCCATTCGAGGAGGGAACGCGCTGCACGGGAACTCTTTGTTCTCTGAGCCAAGTGGGTGCTGCTACTGCGCCTGTGTGTTTGCTGGTTCACTGGCACTCTGAGATGTTTCTGCCTCGCCATTGCGGGGCCCACGCTGTGCAGCTAACCTCACTTAGGGATCACAGGGGCCCGCATTACTTTCCAGGGGAAGACAACGCTGCCCGGATCACCCTCCAGGTGTCACTTTCTTGGCACTGAGCTACCTTCCTCGAAAGCTGTGCGTTGGTAGCCTGCTCCCAATGTGTTCTTTTGGTGACTGGACGCTCTTTGAGATGCTGGTCGAGACGGCCTCTGCTTCTCTGCTCTTGGAGAAGGCTGCTTTGCGGAGACGCTCAGCGTGGCCTGCGCCAAGTTCAACCTTCTGCTGCTCTGAACTAACGACTTACCTGCCCTCGCCCCTGGCGCAAAGTGCCTAGGCACAAGGGCACGCTCTGGCCCCGATGCCCACACTCAGTAGTCCAAAGCCTTCACAGGCTCCACGGGCGTCCTGCTTCCACTTACCCTCTGAACGCGGCTTGCTACGTGGCGGCGGCGGCAGCACTCCACAGGGTTTGGGGGCAGAACTCCTACCACTCTCCTCACATAGGCAGTCAGTCCTCCGCCGGGCTTCCCGTAGCCTTTGCAGAGAGCACTGTCTGTGGCACACCTCTTTCTTCTCCCTGCACCCTTATCTGTATTTTCGCAGCTGGGGGCAACCGGCTTCTGCTGCTGTGGACGAGGCCTGCTTACTGCTTGGCAAACGCCAGAGAGAAATGAGCGCGGCTGCAGAGGACGAGTCCAAGGAGCTCTAGGACGTCACAGTCAACCAGTGGTCTTGCCACCGAGCTCAGAGGTCTCTTCCAGTCCAGGAAAGAATGCGCCGCTTTGGCGTTCTTTCCTAGGACAAGAAACGTTCGGTGACAGTGCGTCTGTCAAGCTCGTGCTGACCGCCGCAATCTCAGAGCCTTTCCCTGCCAATCATCTCCTTGCTTCTGCTTTCTGGCAGCAAGCTCACTTAAGAAGTACCCTTACCTACCCGAGGATTTCACTAAGGGACTCTATTCGGTATGCCCATCGCGTCTGCCAAGGCAACTGGGGCCAAAACATTGCAGTGGCTGCTGGATCCAACTCTCTCCGCCTCCCCGGGAGCCGCCCGAGCCTATGGGCTGTTGGAGAAGGTCTTCGTTATGGTCCAGGTCACTCCCTTGATTGGCGGAAAGTCTCCCCGCTGCCAGTGAGGACTTTAGTTTGAGAGCTCACCCTGTTGAGAACGCGTTGGTGCAGCCCTCGTTTCTCCTGCGTACCGGACCCCTGCAAGTAACGGAGGCCTTTCAACGTGCAAACTCCTTCCTGGGGAAATCGCATACTTGTGGAGCGAGGAAGCCTAGGCAGGCTGCTTGCAGCCAGTTCACGCTCCTTTGGCTCCTGAAGCGAAGGCTTCGGGCACCTCTCCTGGCAGCCTCGCAAGCCTTTGGCAGGACCTCTAAAACTTTACCAGGCACAGCGAGCGGTGGAAGCAAGTCCCACACACCGAAAGAGCCGTAGCTGAAAAATATTGTCGTTCCTTTGCAGCACCGTACAAGCCCTCTGCTTTTGGGGGAGAGGGCCTTTCTCTTCTCTTCTTTGGCACACAGGGAAATGCCTTCACGGTGTTCGGCCTTGATACACTCGAGTGAGTGCAGCTTCCCCTTAACTGTTGAGAGTGTACTAGTGCAGCGCTCTCGAACATGACTGTCCTTTGAACACACCAAAAGAAACTTTCCATTCGAGGAGGGAACGCGCTGCACGGGAACTCTTTGTTCTCTGAGCCAAGTGGGTGCTGCTACTGCGCCTGTGTGTTTGCTGGTTCACTGGCACTCTGAGATGTTTCTGCCTCGCCATTGCGGGGCCCACGCTGTGCAGCTAACCTCACTTAGGGATCACAGGGGCCCGCATTACTTTCCAGGGGAAGACAACGCTGCCCTGATCACCCTCCAGGTGTCACTTTCTTGGCACTGAGCTACCTTCCTCGAAAGCTGTGCGTTGGTAGCCTGCTCCCAATGTGTTCCTTTGGTGACTGGACGCTCTTTGAGATGCTGGTCGAGACGGCCTCTGCTTCTCTGCTCTTGGAGAAGGCTGCTTTGCGGAGACGCTCAGCGTGGCCTGCGCCAAGTTCAACCTTCTGCTGCTCTGAACTAACGACTTACCTGCCCTCACCCCTGGCGCAAAGTGCCTAGGCACAAGGGCACGCTCTGGCCCCGATGCCCACACTCAGTAGTCCAAAGCCTTCACAGGCTCCACGGGCGTCCTGCTTCCACTTACCCTCTGAACGCGGCTTGCTACGTGGCGGCGGCGGCAGCACTCCACAGGGTTTGGGGGCAGAACTCCTACCACTCTCCTCACATAGGCAGTCAGTCCTCCGCCGGGCTTCCCGTAGCCTTTGCAGAGAGCACTGTCTGTGGCACACCTCTGTCTTCTCCCTGCACCCTTATCTGTATTTTCGCAGCTGGGGGCAACCGGCTTCTGCTGCTGTGGACGAGGCCTGCTTACTGCTTGGCAAACGCCAGGGAGAAATGAGCGCGGCTGTAGAGGACGAGTCCAAAGAGCTCTAGGACGTCACAGTCAACCAGTGGTCTTGCCACCGAGCTCAGAGGTCTCTTCCAGTCCAGGAAAGAATGCGCCGCTTTGGCGTTGTTTCCTAGGACAAGAAACGTTCGGTGACAGTGCGTCTGTCAAGCTCGTGCTGACCGCCGCAATCTCAGAGCCTTTCCCTGCCAATCATCTCCTTGCTTCTGCTTTCTGGCAGCAAGCTCACTTAAGAAGTACCCTTACCTACCCGAGGATTTCACTAAGGGACTCTATTCGGTATGCCCATCGCGTCTGCCAAGGCAACTGGGGCCAAAACATTGCAGTGGCTGCTGGATCCAACTCTCTCCGCCTCCCCGGGAGCCGCCCGAGCCTATGGGCTGTTGGAGAAGGTCTTCGTTATGGTCCAGGTCACTCCCTTGATTGGCGGAAAGTCTCCCCGCTGCCAGTGAGGACTTTAGTTTGAGAGCTCACCCTGTTGAGAACGCGTTGGTGCAGCCCTCGTTTCTCCTGCGTACCGGACCCCTGCAAGTAACGGAGGCCTTTCAACGTGCAAACTCCTTCCTGGGGAAATCGCATACTTGTGGAGCGAGGAAGCCTAGGCAGGCTGCTTGCAGCCAGTTCACGCTCCTTTGGCTCCTGAAGCGAAGGCTTCGGGCACCTCTCCTGGCAGCCTCGCAAGCCTTTGGCAGGACCTCTAAAACTTTACCAGGCACAGCGAGCGGTGGAAGCAAGTCCCACACACCGAAAGAGCCGTAGCTGAAAAATATTGTCGTTCCTTTGCAGCACCGTACAAGCCCTCTGCTTTTGGGGGAGAGGGCCTTTCTCTTCTCTTCTTTGGCACACAGGGAAATGCCTTCACGGTGTTCGGCCTTGATACACTCGAGTGAGTGCAGCTTCCCCTTAACTGTTGAGAGTGTACTAGTGCAGCGCTCTCGAACATGACTGTCCTTTGAACACACCAAAAGAAACTTTCCATTCGAGGAGGGAACGCGCTGCACGGGAACTCTTTGTTCTCTGAGCCAAGTGGGTGCTGCTACTGCGCCTGTGTGTTTGCTGGTTCACTGGCACTCTGAGATGTTTCTGCCTCGCCATTGCGGGGCCCACGCTGTGCAGCTAACCTCACATAGGGATCACAGGGGCCCGCATTACTTTCCAGGGGAAGACAACGCTGCCCGGATCACCCTCCAGGTGTCACTTTCTTGGCACTGAGCTACCTTCCTCGAAAGCTGTGCGTTGGTAGCCTGCTCCCAATGTGTTCCTTTGGTGACTGGACGCTCTTTGAGATGCTGGTCGAGACGGCCTCTGCTTCTCTGCTCTTGGAGAAGGCTGCTTTGCGGAGACGCTCAGCGTGGCCTGCGCCAAGTTCAACCTTCTGCTGCTCTGAACTAACGACTTACCTGCCCTCGCCGCTGGCGCAAAGTGCCTAGGCACAAGGGCACGCTCTGGCCCCGATGCCCACACTCAGTAGTCCAAAGCCTTCACAGGCTCCACGGGCGTCCTGCTTCCACTTACCCTCTGAACGCGGCTTGCTACGTGGCGGCGGCGGCAGCACTCCACAGGGTTTGGGGGCAGAACTCCTACCACTCTCCTCACATAGGCAGTCAGTCCTCCGCCGGGCTTCCCGTAGCCTTTGCAGAGAGCACTGTCTGTGGCACACCTCTGTCTTCTCCCTGCACCCTTATCTGTATTTTCGCAGCTGGGGGCAACCGGCTTCTGCTGCTGTGGACGAGGCCTGCTTACTGCTTGGCAAACGCCAGAGAGAAATGAGCGCGGCTGCAGAGGACGAGTCCAAGGAGCTCTAGGACGTCACAGTCAACCAGTGGTCTTGCCACCGAGCTCAGAGGTCTCTTCCAGTCCAGGAAAGAATGCGCCGCTTTGGCGTTGTTTCCTAGGACAAGAAACGTTCGGTGACAGTGCGTCTGTCAAGCTCGTGCTGACCGCCGCAATCTCAGAGCCTTTCCCTGCCAATCATCTCCTTGCTTCTGCTTTCTGGCAGCAAGCTCACTTAAGAAGTACCCTTACCTACCCGAGGATTTCACTAAGGGACTCTATTCGGTATGCCCATTGCGTCTGCCAAGGCAACTGGGGCCAAAACATTGCAGTGGCTGCTGGATCCAACTCTCTCCGCCTCCCCGGGAGCCGCCCGAGCCTATGGGCTGTTGGAGAAGGTCTTCGTTATGGTCCAGGTCACTCCCTTGATTGGCGGAAAGTCTCCCCGCTGCCAGTGAGGACTTTAGTTTGAGAGCTCACCCTGTTGAGAACGCGTTGGTGCAGCCCTCGTTTCTCCTGCGTACCGGACCCCTGCAAGTAACGGAGGCCTTTCAACGTGCAAACTCCTTCCTGGGGAAATCGCATACTTGTGGAGCGAGGAAGCCTAGGCAGGCTGCTTGCAGCCAGTTCACGCTCCTTTGGCTCCTGAAGCGAAGGCTTCGGGCACCTCTCCTGGCAGCCTCGCAAGCCTTTGGCAGGACCTCTAAAACTTTACCAGGCACAGCGAGCGGTGGAAGCAAGTCCCACACACCGAAAGAGCCGTAGCTGAAAAATATTGTCGTTCCTTTGCAGCACCGTACAAGCCCTCTGCTTTTGGGGGAGAGGGCCTTTCTCTTCTCTTCTTTGGCACACAGGGAAATGCCTTCATGGTGTTCGGCCTTGATACACTCGAGTGAGTGCAGCTTCCCCTTAACTGTTGAGAGTGTACTAGTGCAGCGCTCTCGAACATGACTGTCCTTTGAACACACCAAAAGAAACTTTCCATTCGAGGAGGGAACGCGCTGCACGGGAACTCTTTGTTCTCTGAGCCAAGTGGGTGCTGCTACTGCGCCTGTGTGTTTGCTGGTTCACTGGCACTCTGAGATGTTTCTGCCTCGCCATTGCGGGGCCCACGCTGTGCAGCTAACCTCACATAGGGATCACAGGGGCCGCATTACTTTCCAGGGGAAGACAACGCTGCCCGGATCACCCTCCAGGTGTCACTTTCTTGGCACTGAGCTACCTTCCTCGAAAGCTGTGCATTGGTAGCCTGCTCCCAATGTGTTCCTTTGGTGACTGGACGCTCTTTGAGATGCTGGTCGAGACGGCCTCTGCTTCTCTGCTCTTGGAGAAGGCTGCTTTGCGGAGACGCTCAGCGTGGCCTGCGCCAAGTTCAACCTTCTGCTGCTCTGAACTAACGACTTACCTGCCCTCGCCCCTGGCGCAAAGTGCCTAGGCACAAGGGCACGCTCTGGCCCCGATGCCCACACTCAGTAGTCCAAAGCCTTCACAGGCTCCACGGGCGTCCTGCTTCCACTTACCCTCTGAACGCGGCTTGCTACGTGGCGGCGGCGGCAGCATTCCACAGGGTTTGGGGGCAGAATTCCTACCACTCTCCTCACATAGGCAGTCAGTCCTCCGCCGGGCTTCCCGTAGCCTTTGCAGAGAGCACTGTCTGTGGCACACCTCTGTCTTCTCCCTGCACCCTTATCTGTATTTTCGCAGCTGGGGGCAACCGGCTTCTGCTGCTGTGGACGAGGCCTGCTTACTGCTTGGCAAACGCCAGAGTGAAATGAGCGCGGCTGCAGAGGACGAGTCCAAGGAGCTCTAGGACGTCACAGTCAACCAGTGGTCTTGCCACCGAGCTCAGAGGTCTCTTCCAGTCCAGGAAAGAATGCGCCGCTTTGGCGTTGTTTCCTAGGACAAGAAACGTTCGGTGACAGTGCGTCTGTCAAGCTCGTGCTGACCGCCGCAATCTCAGAGCCTTTCCCTGCCAATCATCTCCTTGCTTCTGCTTTCTGGCAGCAAGCTCACTTAAGAAGTACCCTTACCTACCCGAGGATTTCACTAAGGGACTCTATTCGGTATGCCCATCGCGTCTGCCAAGGCAACTGGGGCCAAAACATTGCAGTGGCTGCTGGATCCAACTCTCTCCGCCTCCCCGGGAGCCGCCCGAGCCTATGGGCTGTTGGAGAAGGTCTTCGTTATGGTCCAGGTCACTCCCTTGATTGGCGGAAAGTCTCCCCGCTGCCAGTGAGGACTTTAGTTTGAGAGCTCACCCTGTTGAGAACGCGTTGGTGCAGCCCTCGTTTCTCCTGCGTACCGGACCCCTGCAAGTAACGGAGGCCTTTCAACGTGCAAACTCCTTCCTGGGGAAATCGCATACTTGTGGAGCGAGGAAGCCTAGGCAGGCTGCTTGCAGCCAGTTCACGCTCCTTTGGCTCCTGAAGCGAAGGCTTCGGGCACCTCTCCTGGCAGCCTCGCAAGCCTTTGGCAGGACCTCTAAAACTTTACCAGGCACAGCGAGCGGTGGAAGCAAGTCCCACACACCGAAAGAGCCGTAGCTGAAAAATATTGTCGTTCCTTTGCAGCACCGTACAAGCCCTCTGCTTTTGGGGGAGAGGGCCTTTCTCTTCTCTTCTTTGGCACACAGGGAAATGCCTTCACGGTGTTCGGCCTTGATACACTCGAGTGAGTGCAGCTTCCCCTTAACTGTTGAGAGTGTACTAGTGCAGCGCTCTCGAACATGACTGTCCTTTGAACACACCAAAAGAAACTTTCCATTCGAGGAGGGAACGCGCTGCACGGGAACTCTTTGTTCTCTGAGCCAAGTGGGTGCTGCTACTGCGCCTGTGTGTTTGCTGGTTCACTGGCACTCTGAGATGTTTCTGCCTCGCCATTGCGGGGCCCACGCTGTGCAGCTAACCTCACTTAGGGATCACAGGGGCCCGCATTACTTTCCAGGGGAAGACAACGCTGCCCGGATCACCCTCCAGGTGTCACTTTCTTGGCACTGAGCTACCTTCCTCGAAAGCTGTGCGTTGGTAGCCTGCTCCCAATGTGTTCTTTTGGTGACTGGACGCTCTTTGAGATGCTGGTCGAGACGGCCTCTGCTTCTCTGCTCTTGGAGAAGGCTGCTTTGCGGAGACGCTCAGCGTGGCCTGCGCCAAGTTCAACCTTCTGCTGCTCTGAACTAACGACTTACCTGCCCTCGCCCCTGGCGCAAAGTGCCTAGGCACAAGGGCACGCTCTGGCCCCGATGCCCACACTCAGTAGTCCAAAGCCTTCACAGGCTCCACGGGCGTCCTGCTTCCACTTACCCTCTGAACGCGGCTTGCTACGTGGCGGCGGCGGCAGCACTCCACAGGGTTTGGGGGCAGAACTCCTACCACTCTCCTCACATAGGCAGTCAGTCCTCCGCCGGGCTTCCCGTAGCCTTTGCAGAGAGCACTGTCTGTGGCACACCTCTTTCTTCTCCCTGCACCCTTATCTGTATTTTCGCAGCTGGGGGCAACCGGCTTCTGCTGCTGTGGACGAGGCCTGCTTACTGCTTGGCAAACGCCAGAGAGAAATGAGCGCGGCTGCAGAGGACGAGTCCAAGGAGCTCTAGGACGTCACAGTCAACCAGTGGTCTTGCCACCGAGCTCAGAGGTCTCTTCCAGTCCAGGAAAGAATGCGCCGCTTTGGCGTTCTTTCCTAGGACAAGAAACGTTCGGTGACAGTGCGTCTGTCAAGCTCGTGCTGACCGCCGCAATCTCAGAGCCTTTCCCTGCCAATCATCTCCTTGCTTCTGCTTTCTGGCAGCAAGCTCACTTAAGAAGTACCCTTACCTACCCGAGGATTTCACTAAGGGACTCTATTCGGTATGCCCATCGCGTCTGCCAAGGCAACTGGGGCCAAAACATTGCAGTGGCTGCTGGATCCAACTCTCTCCGCCTCCCCGGGAGCCGCCCGAGCCTATGGGCTGTTGGAGAAGGTCTTCGTTATGGTCCAGGTCACTCCCTTGATTGGCGGAAAGTCTCCCCGCTGCCAGTGAGGACTTTAGTTTGAGAGCTCACCCTGTTGAGAACGCGTTGGTGCAGCCCTCGTTTCTCCTGCGTACCGGACCCCTGCAAGTAACGGAGGCCTTTCAACGTGCAAACTCCTTCCTGGGGAAATCGCATACTTGTGGAGCGAGGAAGCCTAGGCAGGCTGCTTGCAGCCAGTTCACGCTCCTTTGGCTCCTGAAGCGAAGGCTTCGGGCACCTCTCCTGGCAGCCTCGCAAGCCTTTGGCAGGACCTCTAAAACTTTACCAGGCACAGCGAGCGGTGGAAGCAAGTCCCACACACCGAAAGAGCCGTAGCTGAAAAATATTGTCGTTCCTTTGCAGCACCGTACAAGCCCTCTGCTTTTGGGGGAGAGGGCCTTTCTCTTCTCTTCTTTGGCACACAGGGAAATGCCTTCACGGTGTTCGGCCTTGATACACTCGAGTGAGTGCAGCTTCCCCTTAACTGTTGAGAGTGTACTAGTGCAGCGCTCTCGAACATGACTGTCCTTTGAACACACCAAAAGAAACTTTCCATTCGAGGAGGGAACGCGCTGCACGGGAACTCTTTGTTCTCTGAGCCAAGTGGGTGCTGCTACTGCGCCTGTGTGTTTGCTGGTTCACTGGCACTCTGAGATGTTTCTGCCTCGCCATTGCGGGGCCCACGCTGTGCAGCTAACCTCACATAGGGATCACAGGGGCCCGCATTACTTTCCAGGGGAAGACAACGCTGCCCGGATCACCCTCCAGGTGTCACTTTCTTGGCACTGAGCTACCTTCCTCGAAAGCTGTGCGTTGGTAGCCTGCTCCCAATGTGTTCCTTTGGTGACTGGACGCTCTTTGAGATGCTGGTCGAGACGGCCTCTGCTTCTCTGCTCTTGGAGAAGGCTGCTTTGCGGAGACGCTCAGCGTGGCCTGCACCAAGTTCAACCTTCTGCTGCTCTGAACTAACGACTTACCTGCCCTCACCCCTGGCGCAAAGTGCCTAGGCACAAGGGCACGCTCTGGCCCCGATGCCCACACTCAGTAGTCCAAAGCCTTCACAGGCTCCACGGGCGTCCTGCTTCCACTTACCCTCTGAACGCGGCTTGCTACGTGGCGGCGGCGGCAGCACTCCACAGGGTTTGGGGGCAGAACTCCTACCACTCTCCTCACATAGGCAGTCAGTCCTCCGCCGGGCTTCCCGTAGCCTTTGCAGAGAGCACTGTCTGTGGCACACCTCTGTCTTCTCCCTGCACCCTTATCTGTATTTTCGCAGCTGGGGGCAACCGGCTTCTGCTGCTGTGGACGAGGCCTGCTTACTGCTTGGCAAACGCCAGGGAGAAATGAGCGCGGCTGTAGAGGACGAGTCCAAAGAGCTCTAGGACGTCACAGTCAACCAGTGGTCTTGCCACCGAGCTCAGAGGTCTCTTCCAGTCCAGGAAAGAATGCGCCGCTTTGGCGTTGTTTCCTAGGACAAGAAACGTTCGGTGACAGTGCGTCTGTCAAGCTCGTGCTGACCGCCGCAATCTCAGAGCCTTTCCCTGCCAATCATCTCCTTGCTTCTGCTTTCTGGCAGCAAGCTCACTTAAGAAGTACCCTTACCTACCCGAGGATTTCACTAAGGGACTCTATTCGGTATGCCCATCGCGTCTGCCAAGGCAACTGGGGCCAAAACATTGCAGTGGCTGCTGGATCCAACTCTCTCCGCCTCCCCGGGAGCCGCCCGAGCCTATGGGCTGTTGGAGAAGGTCTTCGTTATGGTCCAGGTCACTCCCTTGATTGGCGGAAAGTCTCCCCGCTGCCAGTGAGGACTTTAGTTTGAGAGCTCACCCTGTTGAGAACGCGTTGGTGCAGCCCTCGTTTCTCCTGCGTACCGGACCCCTGCAAGTAACGGAGGCCTTTCAACGTGCAAACTCCTTCCTGGGGAAATCGCATACTTGTGGAGCGAGGAAGCCTAGGCAGGCTGCTTGCAGCCAGTTCACGCTCCTTTGGCTCCTGAAGCGAAGGCTTCGGGCACCTCTCCTGGCAGCCTCGCAAGCCTTTGGCAGGACCTCTAAAACTTTACCAGGCACAGCGAGCGGTGGAAGCAAGTCCCACACACCGAAAGAGCCGTAGCTGAAAAATATTGTCGTTCCTTTGCAGCACCGTACAAGCCCTCTGCTTTTGGGGGAGAGGGCCTTTCTCTTCTCTTCTTTGGCACACAGGGAAATGCCTTCACGGTGTTCGGCCTTGATACACTCGAGTGAGTGCAGCTTCCCCTTAACTGTTGAGAGTGTACTAGTGCAGCGCTCTCGAACATGACTGTCCTTTGAACACACCAAAAGAAACTTTCCATTCGAGGAGGGAACGCGCTGCACGGGAACTCTTTGTTCTCTGAGCCAAGTGGGTGCTGCTACTGCGCCTGTGTGTTTGCTGGTTCACTGGCACTCTGAGATGTTTCTGCCTCGCCATTGCGGGGCCCACGCTGTGCAGCTAACCTCACATAGGGATCACAGGGGCCCGCATTACTTTCCAGGGGAAGACAACGCTGCCCGGATCACCCTCCAGGTGTCACTTTCTTGGCACTGAGCTACCTTCCTCGAAAGCTGTGCGTTGGTAGCCTGCTCCCAATGTGTTCCTTTGGTGACTGGACGCTCTTTGAGATGCTGGTCGAGACGGCCTCTGCTTCTCTGCTCTTGGAGAAGGCTGCTTTGCGGAGACGCTCAGCGTGGCCTGCGCCAAGTTCAACCTTCTGCTGCTCTGAACTAACGACTTACCTGCCCTCGCCGCTGGCGCAAAGTGCCTAGGCACAAGGGCACGCTCTGGCCCCGATGCCCACACTCAGTAGTCCAAAGCCTTCACAGGCTCCACGGGCGTCCTGCTTCCACTTACCCTCTGAACGCGGCTTGCTACGTGGCGGCGGCGGCAGCACTCCACAGGGTTTGGGGGCAGAACTCCTACCACTCTCCTCACATAGGCAGTCAGTCCTCCGCCGGGCTTCCCGTAGCCTTTGCAGAGAGCACTGTCTGTGGCACACCTCTGTCTTCTCCCTGCACCCTTATCTGTATTTTCGCAGCTGGGGGCAACCGGCTTCTGCTGCTGTGGACGAGGCCTGCTTACTGCTTGGCAAACGCCAGAGAGAAATGAGCGCGGCTGCAGAGGACGAGTCCAAGGAGCTCTAGGACGTCACAGTCAACCAGTGGTCTTGCCACCGAGCTCAGAGGTCTCTTCCAGTCCAGGAAAGAATGCGCCGCTTTGGCGTTGTTTCCTAGGACAAGAAACGTTCGGTGACAGTGCGTCTGTCAAGCTCGTGCTGACCGCCGCAATCTCAGAGCCTTTCCCTGCCAATCATCTCCTTGCTTCTGCTTTCTGGCAGCAAGCTCACTTAAGAAGTACCCTTACCTACCCGAGGATTTCACTAAGGGACTCTATTCGGTATGCCCATTGCGTCTGCCAAGGCAACTGGGGCCAAAACATTGCAGTGGCTGCTGGATCCAACTCTCTCCGCCTCCCCGGGAGCCGCCCGAGCCTATGGGCTGTTGGAGAAGGTCTTCTTTATGGTCCAGGTCACTCCCTTGATTGGCGGAAAGTCTCCCCGCTGCCAGTGAGGACTTTAGTTTGAGAGCTCACCCTGTTGAGAACGCGTTGGTGCAGCCCTCGTTTCTCCTGCGTACCGGACCCCTGCAAGTAACGGAGGCCTTTCAACGTGCAAACTCCTTCCTGGGGAAATCGCATACTTGTGGAGCGAGGAAGCCTAGGCAGGCTGCTTGCAGCCAGTTCACGCTCCTTTGGCTCCTGAAGCGAAGGCTTCGGGCACCTCTCCTGGCAGCCTCGCAAGCCTTTGGCAGGACCTCTAAAACTTTACCAGGCACAGCGAGCGGTGGAAGCAAGTCCCACACACCGAAAGAGCCGTAGCTGAAAAATATTGTCGTTCCTTTGCAGCACCGTACAAGCCCTCTGCTTTTGGGGGAGAGGGCCTTTCTCTTCTCTTCTTTGGCACACAGGGAAATGCCTTCATGGTGTTCGGCCTTGATACACTCGAGTGAGTGCAGCTTCCCCTTAACTGTTGAGAGTGTACTAGTGCAGCGCTCTCGAACATGACTGTCCTTTGAACACACCAAAAGAAACTTTCCATTCGAGGAGGGAACGCGCTGCACGGGAACTCTTTGTTCTCTGAGCCAAGTGGGTGCTGCTACTGCGCCTGTGTGTTTGCTGGTTCACTGGCACTCTGAGATGTTTCTGCCTCGCCATTGCGGGGCCCACGCTGTGCAGCTAACCTCACATAGGGATCACAGGGGCCGCATTACTTTCCAGGGGAAGACAACGCTGCCCGGATCACCCTCCAGGTGTCACTTTCTTGGCACTGAGCTACCTTCCTCGAAAGCTGTGCATTGGTAGCCTGCTCCCAATGTGTTCCTTTGGTGACTGGACGCTCTTTGAGATGCTGGTCGAGACGGCCTCTGCTTCTCTGCTCTTGGAGAAGGCTGCTTTGCGGAGACGCTCAGCGTGGCCTGCGCCAAGTTCAACCTTCTGCTGCTCTGAACTAACGACTTACCTGCCCTCGCCCCTGGCGCAAAGTGCCTAGGCACAAGGGCACGCTCTGGCCCCGATGCCCACACTCAGTAGTCCAAAGCCTTCACAGGCTCCACGGGCGTCCTGCTTCCACTTACCCTCTGAACGCGGCTTGCTACGTGGCGGCGGCGGCAGCATTCCACAGGGTTTGGGGGCAGAATTCCTACCACTCTCCTCACATAGGCAGTCAGTCCTCCGCCGGGCTTCCCGTAGCCTTTGCAGAGAGCACTGTCTGTGGCACACCTCTGTCTTCTCCCTGCACCCTTATCTGTATTTTCGCAGCTGGGGGCAACCGGCTTCTGCTGCTGTGGACGAGGCCTGCTTACTGCTTGGCAAACGCCAGAGTGAAATGAGCGCGGCTGCAGAGGACGAGTCCAAGGAGCTCTAGGACGTCACAGTCAACCAGTGGTCTTGCCACCGAGCTCAGAGGTCTCTTCCAGTCCAGGAAAGAATGCGCCGCTTTGGCGTTGTTTCCTAGGACAAGAAACGTTCGGTGACAGTGCGTCTGTCAAGCTCGTGCTGACCGCCGCAATCTCAGAGCCTTTCCCTGCCAATCATCTCCTTGCTTCTGCTTTCTGGCAGCAAGCTCACTTAAGAAGTACCCTTACCTACCCGAGGATTTCACTAAGGGACTCTATTCGGTATGCCCATCGCGTCTGCCAAGGCAACTGGGGCCAAAACATTGCAGTGGCTGCTGGATCCAACTCTCTCCGCCTCCCCGGGAGCCGCCCGAGCCTATGGGCTGTTGGAGAAGGTCTTCGTTATGGTCCAGGTCACTCCCTTGATTGGCGGAAAGTCTCCCCGCTGCCAGTGAGGACTTTAGTTTGAGAGCTCACCCTGTTGAGAACGCGTTGGTGCAGCCCTCGTTTCTCCTGCGTACCGGACCCCTGCAAGTAACGGAGGCCTTTCAACGTGCAAACTCCTTCCTGGGGAAATCGCATACTTGTGGAGCGAGGAAGCCTAGGCAGGCTGCTTGCAGCCAGTTCACGCTCCTTTGGCTCCTGAAGCGAAGGCTTCGGGCACCTCTCCTGGCAGCCTCGCAAGCCTTTGGCAGGACCTCTAAAACTTTACCAGGCACAGCGAGCGGTGGAAGCAAGTCCCACACACCGAAAGAGCCGTAGCTGAAAAATATTGTCGTTCCTTTGCAGCACCGTACAAGCCCTCTGCTTTTGGGGGAGAGGGCCTTTCTCTTCTCTTCTTTGGCACACAGGGAAATGCCTTCACGGTGTTCGGCCTTGATACACTCGAGTGAGTGCAGCTTCCCCTTAACTGTTGAGAGTGTACTAGTGCAGCGCTCTCGAACATGACTGTCCTTTGAACACACCAAAAGAAACTTTCCATTCGAGGAGGGAACGCGCTGCACGGGAACTCTTTGTTCTCTGAGCCAAGTGGGTGCTGCTACTGCGCCTGTGTGTTTGCTGGTTCACTGGCACTCTGAGATGTTTCTGCCTCGCCATTGCGGGGCCCACGCTGTGCAGCTAACCTCACTTAGGGATCACAGGGGCCCGCATTACTTTCCAGGGGAAGACAACGCTGCCCGGATCACCCTCCAGGTGTCACTTTCTTGGCACTGAGCTACCTTCCTCGAAAGCTGTGCGTTGGTAGCCTGCTCCCAATGTGTTCCTTTGGTGACTGGACGCTCTTTGAGATGCTGGTCGAGACGGCCTCTGCTTCTCTGCTCTTGGAGAAGGCTGCTTTGCGGAGACGCTCAGCGTGGCCTGCGCCAAGTTCAACCTTCTGCTGCTCTGAACTAACGACTTACCTGCCCTCGCCCCTGGCGCAAAGTGCCTAGGCACAAGGGCACGCTCTGGCCCCGATGCCCACACTCAGTAGTCCAAAGCCTTCACAGGCTCCACGGGCGTCCTGCTTCCACTTACCCTCTGAACGCGGCTTGCTACGTGGCGGCGGCGGCAGCACTCCACAGGGTTTGGGGGCAGAACTCCTACCACTCTCCTCACATAGGCAGTCAGTCCTCCGCCGGGCTTCCCGTAGCCTTTGCAGAGAGCACTGTCTGTGGCACACCTCTGTCTTCTCCCTGCACCCTTATCTGTATTTTCACAGCTGGGGGCAACCGGCTTCTGCTGCTGTGGACGAGGCCTGCTTACTGCTTGGCAAACGCCAGGGAGAAATGAGCGCGGCTGTAGAGGACGAGTCCAAAGAGCTCTAGGACGTCACAGTCAACCAGTGGTCTTGCCACCGAGCTCAGAGGTGTCTTCCAGTCCAGGAAAGAATGCGCCGCTTTGGCGTTGTTTCCTAGGACAAGAAACGTTCGGTGACAGTGCGTCTGTCAAGCTGGTGCTGACCGCCGCAATCTCAGAGCCTTTCCCTGCCAATCATCTCCTTGCTTCTGCTTTCTGGCAGCAAGCTCACTTAAGAAGTACCCTTACCTACCCGAGGATTTCACTAAGGGACTCTATTCGGTATGCCCATCGCGTCTGCCAAGGCAACTGGGGCCAAAACATTGCAGTGGCTGCTGGATCCAACTCTCTGCGCCTCCCCGGGAGCCGCCCGAGCCTATGGGCTGTTGGAGAAGGTCTTCGTTATGGTCCAGGTCACTCCCTTGATTGGCGGAAAGTCTCCCCGCTGCCAGTGAGGACTTTAGTTTGAGAGCTCACCCTGTTGAGAACGCGTTGGTGCAGCCCTCGTTTCTCCTGCGTACCGGACCCCTGCAAGTAACGGAGGCCTTTCAAAGTGCAAACTCCTTCCTGGGGAAATCGCATACTTGTGGAGCGAGGAAGCCTAGGCAGGCTGCTTGCAGCCAGTTCACGCTCCTTTGGCTCCTGAAGCGAAGGCTTCGGGCACCTCTCCTGGCAGCCTCGCAAGCCTTTGGCAGGACCTCTAAAACTTTACCAGGCACAGCGAGCGGTGGAAGCAAGTCCCACACACCGAAAGAGCCGTAGCTGAAAAATATTGTCGTTCCTTTGCAGCACCGTACAAGCCCTCTGCTTTTGGGGGAGAGGGCCTTTCTCTTCTCTTCTTTGGCACACAGGGAAATGCCTTCACGGTGTTCGGCCTTGATACACTCGAGTGAGTGCAGCTTCCCCTTAACTGTTGAGAGTGTACTAGTGCAGCGCTCTCGAACATGACTGTCCTTTGAACACACCAAAAGAAACTTTCCATTCGAGGAGGGAACGCGCTGCACGGGAACTCTTTGTTCTCTGAGCCAAGTGGGTGCTGCTACTGCGCCTGTGTGTTTGCTGGTTCACTGGCACTCTGAGATGTTTCTGCCTCGCCATTGCGGGGCCCACGCTGTGCAGCTAACCTCACTTAGGGATCACAGGGGCCCGCATTACTTTCCAGGGGAAGACAACGCTGCCCGGATCACCCTCCAGGTGTCACTTTCTTGGCACTGAGCTACCTTCCTCGAAAGCTGTGCGTTGGTAGCCTGCTCCCAATGTGTTCCTTTGGTGACTGGACGCTCTTTGAGATGCTGGTCGAGACGGCCTCTGCTTCTCTGCTCTTGGAGAAGGCTGCTTTGCGGAGACGCTCAGCGTGGCCTGCGCCAAGTTCAACCTTCTGCTGCTCTGAACTAACGACTTACCTGCCCTCGCCCCTGGCGCAAAGTGCCTAGGCACAAGGGCACGCTCTGGCCCCGATGCCCACACTCAGTAGTCCAAAGCCTTCACAGGCTCCACGGGCGTCCTGCTTCCACTTACCCTCTGAACGCGGCTTGCTACGTGGCGGCGGCGGCAGCACTCCACAGGGTTTGGGGGCAGAACTCCTACCACTCTCCTCACATAGGCAGTCAGTCCTCCGCCGGGCTTCCCGTAGCCTTTGCAGAGAGCACTGTCTGTGGCACACCTCTTTCTTCTCCCTGCACCCTTATCTGTATTTTCGCAGCTGGGGGCAACCGGCTTCTGCTGCTGTGGACGAGGCCTGCTTACTGCTTGGCAAACGCCAGGGAGAAATGAGCGCGGCTGTAGAGGACGAGTCCAAAGAGCTCTAGGACGTCACAGTCAACCAGTGGTCTTGCCACCGAGCTCAGAGGTCTCTTCCAGTCCAGGAAAGAATGCGCCGCTTTGGCGTTGTTTCCTAGGACAAGAAACGTTCGGTGACAGTGCGTCTGTCAAGCTCGTGCTGACCGCCGCAATCTCAGAGCCTTTCCCTGCCAATCATCTCCTTGCTTCTGCTTTCTGGCAGCAAGCTCACTTAAGAAGTACCCTTACCTACCCGAGGATTTCACTAAGGGACTCTATTCGGTATGCCCATCGCGTCTGCCAAGGCAACTGGGGCCAAAACATTGCAGTGGCTGCTGGATCCAACTCTCTCCGCCTCCCCGGGAGCCGCCCGAGCCTATGGGCTGTTGGAGAAGGTCTTCGTTATGGTCCAGGTCACTCCCTTGATTGGCGGAAAGTCTCCCCGCTGCCAGTGAGGACTTTAGTTTGAGAGCTCACCCTGTTGAGAACGCGTTGGTGCAGCCCTCGTTTCTCCTGCGTACCGGACCCCTGCAAGTAACGGAGGCCTTTCAACGTGCAAACTCCTTCCTGGGGAAATCGCATACTTGTGGAGCGAGGAAGCCTAGGCAGGCTGCTTGCAGCCAGTTCACGCTCCTTTGGCTCCTGAAGCGAAGGCTTCGGGCACCTCTCCTGGCAGCCTCGCAAGCCTTTGGCAGGACCTCTAAAACTTTACCAGGCACAGCGAGCGGTGGAAGCAAGTCCCACACACCGAAAGAGCCGTAGCTGAAAAATATTGTCGTTCCTTTGCAGCACCGTACAAGCCCTCTGCTTTTGGGGGAGAGGGCCTTTCTCTTCTCTTCTTTGGCACACAGGGAAATGCCTTCACGGTGTTCGGCCTTGATACACTCGAGTGAGTGCAGCTTCCCCTTAACTGTTGAGAGTGTACTAGTGCAGCGCTCTCGAACATGACTGTCCTTTGAACACACCAAAAGAAACTTTCCATTCGAGGAGGGAACGCGCTGCACGGGAACTCTTTGTTCTCTGAGCCAAGTGGGTGCTGCTACTGCGCCTGTGTGTTTGCTGGTTCACTGGCACTCTGAGATGTTTCTGCCTCGCCATTGCGGGGCCCACGCTGTGCAGCTAACCTCACTTAGGGATCACAGGGGCCCGCATTACTTTCCAGGGGAAGACAACGCTGCCCGGATCACCCTCCAGGTGTCACTTTCTTGGCACTGAGCTACCTTCCTCGAAAGCTGTGCGTTGGTAGCCTGCTCCCAATGTGTTCCTTTGGTGACTGGACGCTCTTTGAGATGCTGGTCGAGACGGCCTCTGCTTCTCTGCTCTTGGAGAAGGCTGCTTTGCGGAGACGCTCAGCGTGGCCTGCGCCAAGTTCAACCTTCTGCTGCTCTGAACTAACGACTTACCTGCCCTCGCCCCTGGCGCAAAGTGCCTAGGCACAAGGGCACGCTCTGGCCCCGATGCCCACACTCAGTAGTCCAAAGCCTTCACAGGCTCCACGGGCGTCCTGCTTCCACTTACCCTCTGAACGCGGCTTGCTACGTGGCGGCGGCTGCAGCACTCCACAGGGTTTGGGGGCAGAACTCCTACCACTCTCCTCACATGGGCAGTCAGTCCTCCGCCGGGCTTCCCGTAGCCTTTGCAGAGAGCACTGTCTGTGGCACACCTCTGTCTTCTCCCTTCACCCTTATCTGTATTTTCGCAGCTGGGGGCAACCGGCTTCTGCTGCTGTGGACGAGGCCTGCTTACTGCTTGGCAAACGCCAGGGAGAAATGAGCGCGGCTGTAGAGGACGAGTCCAAAGAGCTCTAGGACGTCACAGTCAACCAGTGGTCTTGCCACCGAGCTCAGAGGTCTCTTCCAGTCCAGGAAAGAATGCGCCGCTTTGGCGTTGTTTCCTAGGACAAGAAACGTTCGGTGACAGTGCGTCTGTCAAGCTCGTGCTGACCGCCGCAATCTCAGAGCCTTTCCCTGCCAATCATCTCCTTGCTTCTGCTTTCTGGCAGCAAGTTCACTTAAGAAGTACCCTTACCTACCCGAGGATTTCACTAAGGGACTCTATTCGGTATGCCCATCGCGTCTGCCAAGGCAACTGGGGCCAAAACATTGCAGTGGCTGCTGGATCCAACTCTCTCCGCCTCCCCGGGAGCCGCCCGAGCCTATGGGCTGTTGGAGAAGGTCTTCGTTATGGTCCAGGTCACTCCCTTGATTGGCGGAAAGTCTCCCCGCTGCCAGTGAGGACTTTAGTTTGAGAGCTCACCCTGTTGAGAACGCGTTGGTGCAGCCCTCGTTTCTCCTGCGTACCGGACCCCTGCAAGTAACGGAGGCCTTTCAACGTGCAAACTCCTTCCTGGGGAAATCGCATACTTGTGGAGCGAGGAAGCCTAGGCAGGCTGCTTGCAGCCAGTTCACGCTCCTTTGGCTCCTGAAGCGAAGGCTTCGGGCACCTCTCCTGGCAGCCTCGCAAGCCTTTGGCAGGACCTCTAAAACTTTACCAGGCACAGCGAGCGGTGGAAGCAAGTCCCACACACCGAAAGAGCCGTAGCTGAAAAATATTGTCGTTCCTTTGCAGCACCGTACAAGCCCTCTGCTTTTGGGGGAGAGGGCCTTTCTCTTCTCTTCTTTGGCACACAGGGAAATGCCTTCACAGTGTTCGGCCTTGATACACTCGAGTGAGTGCAGCTTCCCCTTAACTGTTGAGAGTGTACTAGTGCAGCGCTCTCGAACATGACTGTCCTTTGAACACACCAAAAGAAACTTTCCATTCGAGGAGGGAACGCGCTGCACGGGAACTCTTTGTTCTCTGAGCCAAGTGGGTGCTGCTACTGCGCCTGTGTGTTTGCTGGTTCACTGGCACTCTGAGATGTTTCTGCCTCGCCATTGCGGGGCCCACGCTGTGCAGCTAACCTCACTTAGGGATCACAGGGGCCCGCATTACTTTCCAGGGGAAGACAACGCTGCCCGGATCACCCTCCAGGTGTCACTTTCTTGGCACTGAGCTACCTTCCTCGAAAGCTGTGCGTTGGTAGCCTGCTCCCAATGTGTTCCTTTGGTGACTGGACGCTCTTTGAGATGCTGGTCGAGACGGCCTCTGCTTCTCTGCTCTTGGAGAAGGCTGCTTTGCGGAGACGCTCAGCGTGGCCTGCGCCAAGTTCAACCTTCTGCTGCTCTGAACTAACGACTTACCTGCCCTCGCCCCTGGCGCAAAGTGCCTAGGCACAAGGGCACGCTCTGGCCCCGATGCCCACACTCAGTAGTCCAAAGCCTTCACAGGCTCCACGGGCGTCCTGCTTCCACTTACCCTCTGAACGCGGCTTGCTACGTGGCGGCGGCTGCAGCACTCCACAGGGTTTGGGGGCAGAACTCCTACCACTCTCCTCACATAGGCAGTCAGTCCTCCGCCGGGCTTCCCGTAGCCTTTGCAGAGAGCACTGTCTGTGGCACACCTCTTTCTTCTCCCTGCACCCTTATCTGTATTTTCGCAGCTGGGGGCAACCGGCTTCTGCTGCTGTGGACGAGGCCTGCTTACTGCTTGGCAAACGCCAGAGAGAAATGAGCGCGGCTGCAGAGGACGAGTCCAAGGAGCTCTAGGACGTCACAGTCAACCAGTGGTCTTGCCACCGAGCTCAGAGGTCTCTTCCAGTCCAGGAAAGAATGCGCCGCTTTGGCGTTGTTTCCTAGGACAAGAAACGTTCGGTGACAGTGCATCTGTCAAGCTCGTGCTGACCGCCGCAATCTCAGAGCCTTTCCCTGCCAATCATCTCCTTGCTTCTGCTTTCTGGCAGCAAGCTCACTTAAGAAGTACCCTTACCTACCCGAGGATTTCACTAAGGGACTCTATTCGGTATGCCCATCGCGTCTGCCAAGGCAACTGGGGCCAAAACATTGCAGTGGCTGCTGGATCCAACTCTCTCCGCCTCCCCGGGAGCCGCCCGAGCCTATGGGCTGTTGGAGAAGGTCTTCGTTATGGTCCAGGTCACTCCCTTGATTGGCGGAAAGTCTCCCCGCTGCCAGTGAGGACTTTAGTTTGAGAGCTCACTCTGTTGAGAACGCGTTGGTGCAGCCCTCGTTTCTCCTGCGTACCGGACCCCTGCAAGTAACGGAGGCCTTTCAACGTGCAAACTCCTTCCTGGGGAAAACGCATACTTGTGGAGCGAGGAAGCCTAGGCAGGCTGCTTGCAGCCAGTTCACGCTCCTTTGGCTCCTGAAGCGAAGGCTTCGGGCACCTCTCCTGGCAGCCTCGCAAGCCTTTGGCAGGACCTCTAAAACTTTACCAGGCACAGCGAGCGGTGGAAGCAAGTCCCACACACCGAAAGAGCCGTAGCTGAAAAATATTGTCGTTCCTTTGCAGCACCGTACAAGCCCTCTGCTTTTGGGGGAGAGGGCCTTTCTCTTCTCTTCTTTGGCACACAGGGAAATGCCTTCACGGTGTTCGGCCTTGATACACTCGAGTGAGTGCAGCTTCCCCTTAACTGTTGAGAGTGTACTAGTGCAGCGCTCTCGAACATGACTGTCCTTTGAACACACCAAAAGAAACTTTCCATTCGAGGAGGGAACGCGCTGCACGGGAACTCTTTGTTCTCTGAGCCAAGTGGGTGCTGCTACTGCGCCTGTGTGTTTGCTGGTTCACGGGCACTCTGAGATGTTTCTGCCTCGCCATTGCGGGGCCCACGCTGTGCAGCTAACCTCACTTAGGGATCACAGGGGCCCGCATTACTTTCCAGGGGAAGACAACGCTGCCCGGATCACCCTCCAGGTGTCACTTTCTTGGCACTGAGCTACCTTCCTCGAAAGCTGTGCGTTGGTAGCCTGCTCCCAATGTGTTCCTTTGGTGACTGGACGCTCTTTGAGATGCTGGTCGAGACGGCCTCTGCTTCTCTGCTCTTGGAGAAGGCTGCTTTGCGGAGACGCTCAGCGTGGCCTGCGCCAAGTTCAACCTTCTGCTGCTCTGAACTAACGACTTACCTGCCCTCGCCCCTGGCGCAAAGTGCCTAGGCACAAGGGCACGCTCTGGCCCCGATGCCCACACTCAGTAGTCCAAAGCCTTCACAGGCTCCACGGGCGTCCTGCTTCCACTTACCCTCTGAACGCGGCTTGCTACGTGGCGGCGGCGGCAGCACTCCACAGGGTTTGGGGGCAGAACTCCTACCACTCTCCTCACATAGGTAGTCAGTCCTCCGCCGGGCTTCCCGTAGCCTTTGCAGAGAGCACTGTCTGTGGCACACCTCTGTCTTCTCCCTTCACCCTTATCTGTATTTTCGCAGCTGGGGGCAACCGGCTTCTGCTGCTGTGGACGAGGCCTGCTTACTGCTTGGCAAACGCCAGGGAGAAATGAGCGCGGCTGTAGAGGACGAGTCCAAATAGCTCTAGGACGTCACAGTCAACCAGTGGTCTTGCCACCGAGCTCAGAGGTCTCTTCCAGTCCAGGAAAGAATGCGCCGCTTTGGCGTTGTTTCCTAGGACAAGAAACGTTCGGTGACAGTGCGTCTGTCAAGCTCGTGCTGACCGCCGCAATCTCAGAGCCTTTCCCTGCCAATCATCTCCTTGCTTCTGCTTTCTGGCAGCAAGCTCACTTAAGAAGTACCCTTACCTACCCGAGGATTTCACTCAGGGACTCTATTCGGTATGCCCATCGCGTCTGCCAAGGCAACTGGGGCCAAAACATTGCAGTGGCTGCTGGATCCAACTCTCTCCGCCTCCCCGGGAGCCGCCCGAGCCTATGGGCTGTTGGAGAAGGTCTTCGTTATGGTCCAGGTCACTCCCTTGATTGGCGGAAAGTCTCCCCGCTGCCAGTGAGGACTTTAGTTTGAGAGCTCACTCTGTTGAGAACGCGTTGGTGCAGCCCTCGTTTCTCCTGCGTACCGGACCCCTGCAAGTAACGGAGGCCTTTCAACGTGCAAACTCCTTCCTGGGGAAAACGCATACTTGTGGAGCGAGGAAGCCTAGGCAGGCTGCTTGCACCCAGTTCACGCTCCTTTGGCTCCTGAAGCGAAGGCTTCCGGCACCTCTCCTGGCAGCCTCGCAAGCCTTTGGCAGGACCTCTAAAACTTTACCAGGCACAGCGAGCGGTGGAAGCAAGTCCCACACACCGAAAGAGCCGTAGCTGAAAAATATTGTCGTTCCTTTGCAGCACCGTACAAGCCCTCTGCTTTTGGGGGAGAGGGCCTTTCTCTTCTCTTCTTTGGCACACAGGGAAATGCCTTCACAGTGTTCGGCCTTGATACACTCGAGTGAGTGCAGCTTCCCCTTAACTGTTGAGAGTGTACTAGTGCAGCGCTCTCGAACATGACTGTCCTTTGAACACACCAAAAGAAACTTTCCATTCGAGGAGGGAACGCGCTGCACGGGAACTCTTTGTCCTCTGAGCCAAGTGGGTGCTGCTACTGCGCCTGTGTGTTTGCTGGTTCACTGGCACTCTGAGATGTTTCTGCCTCGCCATTGCGGGGCCCACGCTGTGCAGCTAACCTCACTTAGGGATCACAGGGGCCCGCATTACTTTCCAGGGGAAGACAACGCTGCCCGGATCACCCTCCAGGTGTCACTTTCTTGGCACTGAGCTACCTTCCTCGAAAGCTGTGCGTTGGTAGCCTGCTCCCAATGTGTTCCTTTGGTGACTGGACGCTCTTTGAGATGCTGGTCGAGACGGCCTCTGCTTCTCTGCTCTTGGAGAAGGCTGCTTTGCGGAGACGCTCAGCGTGGCCTGCGCCAAGTTCAACCTTCTGCTGCTCTGAACTAACGACTTACCTGCCCTCGCCCCTGGCGCAAAGTGCCTAGGCACAAGGGCACGCTCTGGCCCCGATGCCCACACTCAGTAGTCCAAAGCCTTCACAGGCTCCACGGGCGTCCTGCTTCCACTTACCCTCTGAACGCGGCTTGCTACGTGGCGGCGGCGGCAGCACTCCACAGGGTTTGGGGGCAGAACTCCTACCACTCTCCTCACATAGGTAGTCAGTCCTCCGCCGGGCTTCCCGTAGCCTTTGCAGAGAGCACTGTCTGTGGCACACCTCTTTCTTCTTCCTTCACCCTTATCTGTATTTTCGCAGCTGGGGGCAACCGGCTTCTGCTGCTGTGGACGAGGCCTGCTTACTGCTTGGCAAACGCCAGGGAGAAATGAGCGCGGCTGTAGAGGACGAGTCCAAAGAGCTCTAGGACGTCACAGTCAACCAGTGGTCTTGCCACCGAGCTCAGAGGTGTCTTCCAGTCCAGGAAAGAATGCGCCGCTTTGGCGTTGTTTCCTAGGACAAGAAACGTTCGGTGACAGTGCGTCTGTCAAGCTCGTGCTGACCGCCGCAATCTCAGAGCCTTTCCCTGCCAATCATCTCCTTGCTTCTGCTTTCCGGCAGCAAGCTCACTTAAGAAGTACCCTTACCTACCCGAGGATTTCACTCAGGGACTCTATTCGGTATGCCCATCGCGTCTGCCAAGGCAACTGGGGCCAAAACATTGCAGTGGCTGCTGGATCCAACTCTCTCCGCCTCCCCGGGAGCCGCCCGAGCCTACGGGCTGTTGGAGAAGGTCTTCGTTATGGTCCAGGTCACTCCCTTGATTGGCGGAAAGTCTCCCCGCTGCCAGTGAGGACTTTAGTTTGAGAGCTCACTCTGTTGAGAACGCGTTGGTGCAGCCCTCGTTTCTCCTGCGTACCGGACCCCTGCAAGTAACGGAGGCCTTTCAACGTGCAAACTCCTTCCTGGGGAAAACGCATACTTGTGGAGCGAGGAAGCCTAGGCAGGCTGCTTGCAGCCAGTTCACGCTCCTTTGGCTCCTGAAGCGAAGGCTTCGGGCACCTCTCCTGGCAGCCTCGCAAGCCTTTGGCAGGACCTCTAAAACTTTACCAGGCACAGCGAGCGGTGGAAGCAAGTCCCACACACCGAAAGAGCCGTAGCTGAAAAATATTGTCGTTCCTTTGCAGCACCGTACAAGCCCTCTGCTTTTGGGGGAGAGGGCCTTTCTCTTCTCTTCTTTGGCACACAGGGAAATGCCTTCACAGTGTTCGGCCTTGATACACTCGAGTGAGTGCAGCTTCCCCTTAACTGTTGAGAGTGTACTAGTGCAGCGCTCTCGAACATGACTGTCCTTTGAACACACCAAAAGAAACTTTCCATTCGAGGAGGGAACGCGCTGCACGGGAACTCTTTGTCCTCTGAGCCAAGTGGGTGCTGCTACTGCGCCTGTGTGTTTGCTGGTTCACTGGCACTCTGAGATGTTTCTGCCTCGCCATTGCGGGGCCCACGCTGTGCAGCTAACCTCACTTAGGGATCACAGGGGCCCGCATTACTTTCCAGGGGAAGACAACGCTGCCCGGATCACCCTCCAGGTGTCACTTTCTTGGCACTGAGCTACCTTCCTCGAAAGCTGTGCGTTGGTAGCCTGCTCCCAATGTGTTCCTTTGGTGACTGGACGCTCTTTGAGATGCTGGTCGAGACGGCCTCTGCTTCTCTGCTCTTGGAGAAGGCTGCTTTGCGGAGACGCTCAGCGTGGCCTGCGCCAAGTTCAACCTTCTGCTGCTCTGAACTAACGACTTACCTGCCCTCGCCCCTGGCGCAAAGTGCCTAGGCACAAGGGCACGCTCTGGCCCCGATGCCCACACTCAGTAGTCCAAAGCCTTCACAGGCTCCACGGGCGTCCTGCTTCCACTTACCCTCTGAACGCTGCTTGCTACGTGGCGGCGGCGGCAGCACTCCACAGGGTTTGGGGGCAGAACTCCTACCACTCTCCTCACATAGGTAGTCAGTCCTCCGCCGGGCTTCCCGTAGCCTTTGCAGAGAGCACTGTCTGTGGCACACCTCTGTCTTCTTCCTTCACCCTTATCTGTATTTTCGCAGCTGGGGGCAACCGGCTTCTGCTGCTGTGGACGAGGCCTGCTTACTGCTTGGCAAACGCCAGGGAGAAATGAGCGCGGCTGTAGAGGACGAGTCCAAAGAGCTCTAGGACGTCACAGTCAACCAGTGGTCTTGCCACCGAGCTCAGAGGTGTCTTCCAGTCCAGGAAAGAATGCGCCGCTTTGGCGTTGTTTCCTAGGACAAGAAACGTTCGGTGACAGTGCGTCTGTCAAGCTCGTGCTGACCGCCGCAATCTCAGAGCCTTTCCCTGCCAATCATCTCCTTGCTTCTGCTTTCTGGCAGCACGCTCACTTAAGAAGTACCCTTACCTACCCGAGGATTTCACTAAGGGACTCTATTCGGTATGCCCATCGCGTCTGCCAAGGCAACTGGGGCCAAAACATTGCAGTGGCTGCTGGATCCAACTCTCTCCGCCTCCCCGGGAGCCGCCCGAGCCTATGGGCTGTTGGAGAAGGTCTTCGTTATGGTCCAGGTCACTCCCTTGATTGGCGGAAAGTCTCCCCGCTGCCAGTGAGGACTTTAGTTTGAGAGCTCACTCTGTTGAGAACGCGTTGGTGCAGCCCTCGTTTCTCCTGCGTACCGGACCCCTGCAAGTAACGGAGGCCTTTCAACGTGCAAACTCCTTCCTGGGGAAAACGCATATTGTGGAGCGAGGAAGCCTAGGCAGGCTACTTGCAGCCAGTCCACGCTCCTTTGGCTCCTGAAGCGAAGGCTTCGGGCACCTCTCCTGGCAGCCTCGCAAGCCTTTGGCAGGACCTCTAAAACTTTAGCAGGCACAGCGAGCGGTGGAAGCAAGTCCCACACACCGAAAGAGCCGTAGCTGAAAAACATTGTCGTTCCTTTGCAGCACCGTACAAGCCCTCTGCTTTTGGGGGAGAGGGCCTTTCTCTTCTCTTCTTTGGCACACAGGGAAATGCCTTCACGGTGTTCGGCCTTGATACACTCGAGTGAGTGCAGCTTCCCCTTAACTGTTGAGAGTGTACTAGTGCAGCGCTCTCGAACATGACTGTCCTTTGAACACACCAAAAGAAACTTTCCATTCGAGGAGGGAACGCGCTGCACGGGAACTCTTTGTCCTCTGAGCCAAGTGGGTGCTGCTACTGCGCCTGTGTGTTTGCTGGTTCACTGGCACTCTGAGATGTTTCTGCCTCGCCATTGCGGGGCCCACGCTGTGCAGCTAACCTCACTTAGGGATCACAGGGGCCCGCATTACTTTCCAGGGGAAGACAACGCTGCCCGGATCACCCTCCAGGTGTCACTTTCTTGGCACTGAGCTACCTTCCTCGAAAGCTGTGCGTTGGTAGCCTGCTCCCAATGTGTTCCTTTGGTGACTGGACGCTCTTTGAGATGCTGGTCGAGACGGCCTCTGCTTCTCTGCTCTTGGAGAAGGCTGCTTTGCGGAGACGCTCAGCGTGGCCTGCGCCAAGTTCAACCTTCTGCTGCTCTGAACTAACGACTTACCTGCCCTCGCCCCTGGCGCAAAGTGCCTAGGCACAAGGGCACGCTCTGGCCCCGATGCCCACACTCAGTAGTCCAAAGCCTTCACAGGCTCCACGGGCGTCCTGCTTCCACTTACCCTCTGAACGCGGCTTGCTACGTGGCGGCGGCGGCAGCACTCCACAGGGTTTGGGGGCAGAACTCCTACCACTCTCCTCACATAGGTAGTCAGTCCTCCGCCGGGCTTCCCGTAGCCTTTGCAGAGAGCACTGTCTGTGGCACACCTCTTTCTTCTCCCTGCACCCTTATCTGTATTTTCGCAGCTGGGGGCAACCGGCTTCTGCTGCTGTGGACGAGGCCTGCTTACTGCTTGGCAAACGCCAGGGAGAAATGAGCGCGGCTGTAGAGGACGAGTCCAAAGAGCTCTAGGACGTCACAGTCAACCAGTGGTCTTGCCACCGAGCTCAGAGGTGTCTTCCAGTCCAGGAAAGAATGCGCCGCTTTGGCGTTGTTTCCTAGGACAAGAAACGTTCGGTGACAGTGCGTCTGTCAAGCTCGTGCTGACCGCCGCAATCTCAGAGCCTTTCCCTGCCAATCATCTCCTTGCTTCTGCTTTCTGGCAGCAAGCTCACTTAAGAAGTACCCTTACCTACCCGAGGATTTCACTCAGGGACTCTATTCGGTATGCCCATCGCATCTGCCAAGGCAACTGGGGCCAAAACATTGCAGTGGCTGCTGGATCCAACTCTCTCCGCCTCCCCGGGAGCCGCCCGAGCCTACGGGCTGTTGGAGAAGGTCTTCGTTATGGTCCAGTTCACTCCCTTGATTGGCGGAAAGTCTCCCCGCTGCCAGTGAGGACTTTAGTTTGAGAGCTCACTCTGTTGAGAACGCGTTGGTGCAGCCCTCGTTTCTCCTGCGTACCGGACCCCTGCAAGTAACGGAGGCCTTTCAACGTGCAAACTCCTTCCTGGGGAAAACGCATACTTGTGGAGCGAGGAAGCCTAGGCAGGCTGCTTGCAGCCAGTCCACGCTCCTTTGGCTCCTGAAGCGAAGGCCTCCGGCACCTCTCCTGGCAGCCTCGCAAGCCTTTGGCCGGACCTCTAAAACTTTAGCAGGCACAGCGAGCGGTGGAAGCAAGTCCCACACACCGAAAGAGCCGTAGCTGAAAAACATTGTCGTTCCTTTGCAGCACCGTACAAGCCCTCTGCTTTTGGGGGAGAGGGCCTTTCTCTTCTCTTCTTTGGCACACAGGGAAATGCCTTCACGGTGTTCGGCCTTGATACACTCGAGTGAGTGCAGCTTCCCCTTAACTGTTGAGAGTGTACTAGTGCAGCGCTCTCGAACATGACTGTCCTTTGAACACACCAAAAGAAACTTTCCATTCGAGGAGGGAACGCGCTGCACGGGAACTCTTTGTCCTCTGAGCCAAGTGGGTGCTGCTACTGCGCCTGTGTGTTTGCTGGTTCACTGGCACTCTGAGATGTTTCTGCCTCGCCATTGCGGGGCCCACGCTGTGCAGCTAACCTCACTTAGGGATCACAGGGGCCCGCATTACTTTCCAGGGGAAGACAACGCTGCCCGGATCACCCTCCAGGTGTCACTTTCTTGGCACTGAGCTACCTTCCTCGAAAGCTGTGCGTTGGTAGCCTGCTCCCAATGTGTTCCTTTGGTGACTGGACGCTCTTTGAGATGCTGGTCGAGACGGCCTCTGCTTCTCTGCTCTTGGAGAAGGCTGCTTTGCGGAGACGCTCAGCGTGGCCTGCGCCAAGTTCAACCTTCTGCTGCTCTGAACTAACGACTTACCTGCCCTCGCCCCTGGCGCAAAGTGCCTAGGCACAAGGGCACGCTCTGGCCCCGATGCCCACACTCAGTAGTCCAAAGCCTTCACAGGCTCCACGGGCGTCCTGCTTCCACTTACCCTCTGAACGCGGCTTGCTACGTGGCGGCGGCGGCAGCACTCCACAGGGTTTGGGGGCAGAACTCCTACCACTCTCCTCACATAGGTAGTCAGTCCTCCGCCGGGCTTCCCGTAGCCTTTGCAGAGAGCACTGTCTGTGGCACACCTCTTTCTTCTCCCTGCACCCTTATCTGTATTTTCGCAGCTGGGGGCAACCGGCTTCTGCTGCTGTGGACGAGGCCTGCTTACTGCTTGGCAAACGCCAGGGAGAAATGAGCGCGGCTGTAGAGGACGAGTCCAAAGAGCTCTAGGACGTCACAGTCAACCAGTGGTCTTGCCACCGAGCTCAGAGGTGTCTTCCAGTCCAGGAAAGAATGCGCCGCTTTGGCGTTGTTTCCTAGGACAAGAAACGTTCGGTGACAGTGCGTCTGTCAAGCTCGTGCTGACCGCCGCAATCTCAGAGCCTTTCCCTGCCAATCATCTCCTTGCTTCTGCTTTCTGGCAGCAAGCTCACTTAAGAAGTACCCTTACCTACCCGAGGATTTCACTCAGGGACTCTATTCGGTATGCCCATCGCGTCTGCCAAGGCAACTGGGGCCAAAACATTGCAGTGGCTGCTGGATCCAACTCTCTCCGCCTCCCCGGGAGCCGCCCGAGCCTACGGGCTGTTGGAGAAGGTCTTCGTTATGGTCCAGGTCACTCCCTTGATTGGCGGAAAGTCTCACCGCTGCCAGTGAGGACTTTAGTTTGAGAGCTCACTCTGTTGAGAACGCGTTGGTGCAGCCCTCGTTTCTCCTGCGTACCGGACCCCTGCAAGTAACGGAGGCCTTTCAACGTGCAAACTCCTTCCTGGGGAAAACGCATACTTGTGGAGCGAGGAAGCCTAGGCAGGCTGCTTGCAGCCAGTTCACGCTCCTTTGGCTCCTGAAGCGAAGGCTTCGGGCACCTCTCCTGGCAGCCTCGCAAGCCTTTGGCAGGACCTCTAAAACTTTAGCAGGCACAGCGAGCGGTGGAAGCAAGTCCCACACACCGAAAGAGCCGTAGCTGAAAAACATTGTCGTTCCTTTGCAGCACCGTACAAGCCCTCTGCTTTTGGGGGAGAGGGCCTTTCTCTTCTCTTCTTTGGCACACAGGGAAATGCCTTCACGGTGTTCGGCCTTGATACACTCGAGTGAGTGCAGCTTCCCCTTAACTGTTGAGAGTGTACTAGTGCAGCGCTCTCGAACATGACTGTCCTTTGAACACACCAAAAGAAACTTTCCATTCGAGGAGGGAACGCGCTGCACGGGAACTCTTTGTCCTCTGAGCCAAGTGGGTGCTGCTACTGCGCCTGTGTGTTTGCTGGTTCACTGGCACTCTGAGATGTTTCTGCCTCGCCATTGCGGGGCCCACGCTGTGCAGCTAACCTCACTTAGGGATCACAGGGGCCCGCATTACTTTCCAGGGGAAGACAACGCTGCCCGGATCACCCTCCAGGTGTCACTTTCTTGGCACTGAGCTACCTTCCTCGAAAGCTGTGCGTTGGTAGCCTGCTCCCAATGTGTTCCTTTGGTGACTGGACGCTCTTTGAGATGCTGGTCGAGACGGCCTCTGCTTCTCTGCTCTTGGAGAAGGCTGCTTTGCGGAGACGCTCAGCGTGGCCTGCGCCAAGTTCAACCTTCTGCTGCTCTGAACTAACGACTTACCTGCCCTCGCCCCTGGCGCAAAGTGCCTAGGCACAAGGGCACGCTCTGGCCCCGATGCCCACACTCAGTAGTCCAAAGCCTTCACAGGCTCCACGGGCGTCCTGCTTCCACTTACCCTCTGAACGCGGCTTGCTACGTGGCGGCGGCGGCAGCACTCCACAGGGTTTGGGGGCAGAATTCCTACCACTCTCCTCACATAGGTAGTCAGTCCTCCGCCGGGCTTCCCGTAGCCTTTGCAGAGAGCACTGTCTGTGGCACACCTCTGTCTTCTTCCTTCACCCTTATCTGTATTTTCGCAGCTGGGGGCAACCGGCTTCTGCTGCTGTGGACGAGGCCTGCTTACTGCTTGGCAAACGCCAGGGAGAAATGAGCGCGGCTGTAGAGGACGAGTCCAAAGAGCTCTAGGACGTCACAGTCAACCAGTGGTCTTGCCACCGAGCTCAGAGGTGTCTTCCAGTCCAGGAAAGAATGCGCCGCTTTGGCGTTGTTTCCTAGGACAAGAAACGTTCGGTGACAGTGCGTCTGTCAAGCTCGTGCTGACCGCCGCAATCTCAGAGCCTTTCCCTGCCAATCATCTCCTTGCTTCTGCTTTCTGGCAGCAAGCTCACTTAAGAAGTACCCTTACCTACCCGAGGATTTCACTCAGGGACTCTATTCGGTATGCCCATCGCGTCTGCCAAGGCAACTGGGGCCAAAACATTGCAGTGGCTGCTGGAACCAACTCTCTCCGCCTCCCCGGGAGCCGCCCGAGCCTATGGGCTGTTGGAGAAGGTCTTCGTTATGGTCCAGGTCACTCCCTTGATTGGCGGAAAGTCTCCCCGCTGCCAGTGAGGACTTTAGTTTGAGAGCTCACTCTGTTGAGAACGCGTTGGTGCAGCCCTCGTTTCTCCTGCGTACCGGACCCCTGCAAGTAACGGAGGCCTTTCAACGTGCAAACTCCTTCCTGGAGAAAACGCATACTTGTGGAGCGAGGAAGCCTAGGCAGGCTGCTTGCAGCCAGTTCACGCTCCTTTGGCTCCTGAAGCGAAGGCTTCCGGCACCTCTCCTGGCAGCCTCGCAAGCCTTTGGCAGGACCTCTAAAACTTTACCAGGCACAGCGAGCGGTGGAAGCAAGTCCCACACACCGAAAGATCCGTAGCTGAAAAATATTGTCGCTCCTTTGCAGCACCGTACAAGCCCTCTGCTTTTGGGGGAGAGGGCCTTTCTCTTCTCTTCTTTGGCACACAGGGAAATGCCTTCACAGTGTTCGGCCTTGATACACTCGAGTGAGTGCAGCTTCCCCTTAACTGTTGAGAGTGTACTAGTGCAGCGCTCTCGAACATGACTGTCTTTTGAACACACCAAAAGAAACTTTCCATTCGAGGAGGGAACGCGCTGCACGGGAACTCTTTGTCCTCTGAGCCAAGTGGGTGCTGCTACTGCACCTGTGTGTTTGCTGGTTCACTGGCACTCTGAGATGTTTCTGCCTCGCCATTGCGGGGCCCACGCTGTGCAGCTAACCTCACTTAGGGATCACAGGGGCCCGCATTACTTTCCAGGGGAAGACAACGCTGCCCGGATCACCCTCCAGGTGTCACTTTCTTGGCACTGAGCTACCTTCCTCGAAAGCTGTGCGTTGGTAGCCTGCTCCCAATGTGTTCCTTTGGTGACTGGACGCTCTTTGAGATGCTGGTCGAGACGGCCTCTGCTTCTCTGCTCTTGGAGAAGGCTGCTTTGCGGAGACGCTCAGCGTGGCCTGCGCCAAGTTCAACCTTCTGCTGCTCTGAACTAACGACTTACCTGCCCTCGCCCCTGGCGCAAAGTGCCTAGGCACAAGGGCACGCTCTGGCCCCGATGCCCACACTCAGTAGTCCAAAGCCTTCACAGGCTCCACGGGCGTCCTGCTTCCACTTACCCTCTGAACGCGGCTTGCTACGTGGCGGCGGCGGCAGCACTCCACAGGGTTTGGGGGCAGAACTCCTACCACTCTCCTCACATAGGTAGTCAGTCCTCCGCCGGGCTTCCCGTAGCCTTTGCAGAGAGCACTGTCTGTGGCACACCTCTGTCTTCTTCCTTCACCCTTATCTGTATTTTCGCAGCTGGGGGCAACCGGCTTCTGCTGCTGTGGACGAGGCCTGCTTACTGCTTGGCAAACGCCAGGGAGAAATGAGCGCGGCTGTAGAGGACGAGTCCAAAGAGCTCTAGGACGTCACAGTCAACCAGTGGTCTTGCCACCGAGCTCAGAGGTGTCTTCCAGTCCAGGAAAGAATGCGCCGCTTTGGCGTTGTTTCCTAGGACAAGAAACGTTCGGTGACAGTGCGTCTGTCAAGCTCGTGCTGACCGCCGCAATCTCAGAGCCTTTCCCTGCCAATCATCTCCTTGCTTCTGCTTTCTGGCAGCAAGCTCACTTAAGAAGTACCCTTACCTACCCGAGGATTTCACTCAGGGACTCTATTCGGTATGCCCATCGCGTCTGCCAAGGCAACTGGGGCCAAAACATTGCAGTGGCTGCTGGATCCAACTCTCTCCGCCTCCCCGGGAGCCGCCCGAGCCTATGGGCTGTTGGAGAAGGTCTTCGTTATGGTCCAGGTCACTCCCTTGATTGGCGGAAAGTCTCCCCGCTGCCAGTGAGGACTTTAGTTTGAGAGCTCACTCTGTTGAGAACGCGTTGGTGCAGCCCTCGTTTCTCCTGCGTACCGGACCCCTGCAAGTAACGGAGGCCTTTCAACGTGCAAACTCCTTCCTGGGGAAAACGCATACTTGTGGAGCGAGGAAGCCTAGGCAGGCTGCTTGCAGCCAGTCCACGCTCCTTTGGCTCCTGAAGCGAAGGCCTCCGGCACCTCTCCTGGCAGCCTCGCAAGCCTTTGGCAGGACCTCTAAAACTTTAGCAGGCACAGCGAGCGGTGGAAGCAAGTCCCACACACCGAAAGAGCCGTAGCTGAAAAACATTGTCGTTCCTTTGCAGCACCGTACAAGCCCTCTGCTTTTGGGGGAGAGGGCCTTTCTCTTCTCTTCTTTGGCACACAGGGAAATGCCTTCACGGTGTTCGGCCTTGATACACTCGAGTGAGTGCAGCTTCCCCTTAACTGTTGAGAGTGTACTAGTGCAGCGCTCTCGAACATGACTGTCCTTTGAACACACCAAAAGAAACTTTCCATTCGAGGAGGGAACGCGCTGCACGGGAACTCTTTGTCCTCTGAGCCAAGTGGGTGCTGCTACTGCGCCTGTGTGTTTGCTGGTTCACTGGCACTCTGAGATGTTTCTGCCTCGCCATTGCGGGGCCCACGCTGTGCAGCTAACCTCACTTAGGGATCACAGGGTCCCGCATTACTTTCCAGGGGAAGACAACGCTGCCCGGATCACCCTCCAGGTGTCACTTTCTTGGCACTGAGCTACCTTCCTCGAAAGCTGTGCGTTGGTAGCCTGCTCCCAATGTGTTCCTTTGGTGACTGGACGCTCTTTGAGATGCTGGTCGAGACGGCCTCTGCTTCTCTGCTCTTGGAGAAGGCTGCTTTGCGGAGACGCTCAGCGTGGCCTGCGCCAAGTTCAACCTTCTGCTGCTCTGAACTAACGACTTACCTGCCCTCGCCCCTGGCGCAAAGTGCCTAGGCACAAGGGCACGCTCTGGCCCCGATGCCCACACTCAGTAGTCCAAAGCCTTCACAGGCTCCACGGGCGTCCTGCTTCCACTTACCCTCTGAACGCGGCTTGCTACGTGGCGGCGGCGGCAGCACTCCACAGGGTTTGGGGGCAGAACTCCTACCACTCTCCTCACATAGGTAGTCAGTCCTCCGCCGGGCTTCCCGTAGCCTTTGCAGAGAGCACTGTCTGTGGCACACCTCTTTCTTCTTCCTTCACCCTTATCTGTATTTTCGCAGCTGGGGGCAACCGGCTTCTGCTGCTGTGGACGAGGCCTGCTTACTGCTTGGCAAACGCCAGGGAGAAATGAGCGCGGCTGTAGAGGATGAGTCCAAAGAGCTCTAGGACGTCACAGTCAACCAGTGGTCTTGCCACCGAGCTCAGAGGTGTCTTCCAGTCCAGGAAAGAATGCGCCGCTTTGGCGTTGTTTCCTAGGACAAGAAACGTTCGGTGACAGTGCGTCTGTCAAGCTCGTGCTGACCGCCGCAATCTCAGAGCCTTTCCCTGCCAATCATCTCCTTGCTTCTGCTTTCTGGCAGCAAGCTCACTTAAGAAGTACCCTTACCTACCCGAGGATTTCACTCAGGGACTCTATTCGGTATGCCCATCGCGTCTGCCAAGGCAACTGGGGCCAAAACATTGCAGTGGCTGCTGGATCCAACTCTCTCCGCCTCCCCGGGAGCCGCCCGAGCCTACGGGCTGTTGGAGAAGGTCTTCGTTATGGTCCAGGTCACTCCCTTGATTGGCGGAAAGTCTCCCCGCTGCCAGTGAGGACTTTAGTTTGAGAGCTCACTGTGTTGAGAACGCGTTGGTGCAGCCCTCGTTTCTCCTGCGTACCGGACCCCTGCAAGTAACGGAGGCCTTTCAACGTGCAAACTCCTTCCTGGGGAAAACGCATACTTGTGGAGCGAGGAAGCCTAGGCAGGCTGCTTGCAGCCAGTCCACGCTCCTTTGGCTCCTGAAGCGAAGGCCTCCGGCACCTCTCCTGGCAGCCTCGCAAGCCTTTGGCCGGACCTCTAAAACTTTAGCAGGCACAGCGAGCGGTGGAAGCAAGTCCCACACACCGAAAGAGCCGTAGCTGAAAAACATTGTCGTTCCTTTGCAGCACCGTACAAGCCCTCTGCTTTTGGGGGAGAGGGCCTTTCTCTTCTCTTCTTTGGCACACAGGGAAATGCCTTCACGGTGTTCGGCCTTGATACACTCGAGTGAGTGCAGCTTCCCCTTAACTGTTGAGAGTGTACTAGTGCAGCGCTCTCGAACATGACTGTCCTTTGAACACACCAAAAGAAACTTTCCATTCGAGGAGGGAACGCGCTGCACGGGAACTCTTTGTCCTCTGAGCCAAGTGGGTGCTGCTACTGCGCCTGTGTGTTTGCTGGTTCACTGGCACTCTGAGATGTTTCTGCCTCGCCATTGCGGGGCCCACGCTGTGCAGCTAACCTCACTTAGGGATCACAGGGTCCCGCATTACTTTCCAGGGGAAGACAACGCTGCCCGGATCACCCTCCAGGTGTCACTTTCTTGGCACTGAGCTACCTTCCTCGAAAGCTGTGCGTTGGTAGCCTGCTCCCAATGTGTTCCTTTGGTGACTGGACGCTCTTTGAGATGCTGGTCGAGACGGCCTCTGCTTCTCTGCTCTTGGAGAAGGCTGCTTTGCGGAGACGCTCAGCGTGGCCTGCGCCAAGTTCAACCTTCTGCTGCTCTGAACTAACGACTTACCTGCCCTCGCCCCTGGCGCAAAGTGCCTAGGCACAAGGGCACGCTCTGGCCCCGATGCCCACACTCAGTAGTCCAAAGCCTTCACAGGCTCCACGGGCGTCCTGCTTCCACTTACCCTCTGAACGCGGCTTGCTACGTGGCGGCGGCGGCAGCACTCCACAGGGTTTGGGGGCAGAACTCCTACCACTCTCCTCACATAGGTAGTCAGTCCTCCGCCGGGCTTCCCGTAGCCTTTGCAGAGAGCACTGTCTGTGGCACACCTCTTTCTTCTCCCTGCACCCTTATCTGTATTTTCGCAGCTGGGGGCAACCGGCTTCTGCTGCTGTGGACGAGGCCTGCTTACTGCTTGGCAAACGCCAGGGAGAAATGAGCGCGGCTGTAGAGGATGAGTCCAAAGAGCTCTAGGACGTCACAGTCAACCAGTGGTCTTGCCACCGAGCTCAGAGGTGTCTTCCAGTCCAGGAAAGAATGCGCCGCTTTGGCGTTGTTTCCTAGGACAAGAAACGTTCGGTGACAGTGCGTCTGTCAAGCTCGTGCTGACCGCCGCAATCTCAGAGCCTTTCCCTGCCAATCATCTCCTTGCTTCTGCTTTCTGGCAGCAAGCTCACTTAAGAAGTACCCTTACCTACCCGAGGATTTCACTCAGGGACTCTATTCGGTATGCCCATCGCGTCTGCCAAGGCAACTGGGGCCAAAACATTGCAGTGGCTGCTGGATCCAACTCTCTCCGCCTCCCCGGGAGCCGCCCGAGCCTACGGGCTGTTGGAGAAGGTCTTCGTTATGGTCCAGGTCACTCCCTTGATTGGCGGAAAGTCTCCCCGCTGCCAGTGAGGACTTTAGTTTGAGAGCTCACTGTGTTGAGAACGCGTTGGTGCAGCCCTCGTTTCTCCTGCGTACCGGACCCCTGCAAGTAACGGAGGCCTTTCAACGTGCAAACTCCTTCCTGGGGAAAACGCATACTTGTGGAGCGAGGAAGCCTAGGCAGGCTGCTTGCAGCCAGTCCACGCTCCTTTGGCTCCTGAAGCGAAGGCCTCCGGCACCTCTCCTGGCAGCCTCGCAAGCCTTTGGCCGGACCTCTAAAACTTTAGCAGGCACAGCGAGCGGTGGAAGCAAGTCCCACACACCGAAAGAGCCGTAGCTGAAAAACATTGTCGTTCCTTTGCAGCACCGTACAAGCCCTCTGCTTTTGGGGGAGAGGGCCTTTCTCTTCTCTTCTTTGGCACACAGGGAAATGCCTTCACGGTGTTCGGCCTTGATACACTCGAGTGAGTGCAGCTTCCCCTTAACTGTTGAGAGTGTACTAGTGCAGCGCTCTCGAACATGACTGTCCTTTGAACACACCAAAAGAAACTTTCCATTCGAGGAGGGAACGCGCTGCACGGGAACTCTTTGTCCTCTGAGCCAAGTGGGTGCTGCTACTGCACCTGTGTGTTTGCTGGTTCACTGGCACTCTGAGATGTTTCTGCCTCGCCATTGCGGGGCCCACGCTGTGCAGCTAACCTCACTTAGGGATCACAGGGGCCCGCATTACTTTCCAGGGGAAGACAACGCTGCCCGGATCACCCTCCAGGTGTCACTTTCTTGGCACTGAGCTACCTTCCTCGAAAGCTGTGCGTTGGTAGCCTGCTCCCAATGTGTTCCTTTGGTGACTGGACGCTCTTTGAGATGCTGGTCGAGACGGCCTCTGCTTCTCTGCTCTTGGAGAAGGCTGCTTTGCGGAGACGCTCAGCGTGGCCTGCGCCAAGTTCAACCTTCTGCTGCTCTGAACTAACGACTTACCTGCCCTCGCCCCTGGCGCAAAGTGCCTAGGCACAAGGGCACGCTCTGGCCCCGATGCCCACACTCAGTAGTCCAAAGCCTTCACAGGCTCCACGGGCGTCCTGCTTCCACTTACCCTCTGAACGCGGCTTGCTACGTGGCGGCGGCGGCAGCACTCCACAGGGTTTGGGGGCAGAACTCCTACCACTCTCCTCACATAGGTAGTCAGTCCTCCGCCGGGCTTCCCGTAGCCTTTGCAGAGAGCACTGTCTGTGGCACACCTCTTTCTTCTCCCTGCACCCTTATCTGTATTTTCGCAGCTGGGGGCAACCGGCTTCTGCTGCTGTGGACGAGGCCTGCTTACTGCTTGGCAAACGCCAGGGAGAAATGAGCGCGGCTGTAGAGGACGAGTCCAAAGAGCTCTAGGACGTCACAGTCAACCAGTGGTCTTGCCACCGAGCTCAGAGGTGTCTTCCAGTCCAGGAAAGAATGCGCCGCTTTGGCGTTGTTTCCTAGGACAAGAAACGTTCGGTGACAGTGCGTCTGTCAAGCTCGTGCTGACCGCCGCAATCTCAGAGCCTTTCCCTGCCAATCATCTCCTTGCTTCTGCTTTCTGGCAGCAAGCTCACTTAAGAAGTACCCTTACCTACCCGAGGATTTCACTCAGGGACTCTATTCGGTATGCCCATCGCGTCTGCCAAGGCAACTGGGGCCAAAACATTGCAGTGGCTGCTGGATCCAACTCTCTCCGCCTCCCCGGGAGCCGCCCGAGCCTACGGGCTGTTGGAGAAGGTCTTCGTTATGGTCCAGGTCACTCCCTTGATTGGCGGAAAGTCTCACCGCTGCCAGTGAGGACTTTAGTTTGAGAGCTCACTCTGTTGAGAACGCGTTGGTGCAGCCCTCGTTTCTCCTGCGTACCGGACCCCTGCAAGTAACGGAGGCCTTTCAACGTGCAAACTCCTTCCTGGGGAAAACGCATACTTGTGGAGCGAGGAAGCCTAGGCAGGCTGCTTGCAGCCAGTTCACGCTCCTTTGGCTCCTGAAGCGAAGGCTTCGGGCACCTCTCCTGGCAGCCTCGCAAGCCTTTGGCAGGACCTCTAAAACTTTACCAGGCACAGCGAGCGGTGGAAGCAAGTCCCACACACCGAAAGAGCCGTAGCTGAAAAATATTGTCGTTCCTTTGCAGCACCGTACAAGCCCTCTGCTTTTGGGGGAGAGGGCCTTTCTCTTCTCTTCTTTGGCACACAGGGAAATGCCTTCACAGTGTTCGGCCTTGATACACTCGAGTGAGTGCAGCTTCCCCTTAACTGTTGAGAGTGTACTAGTGCAGCGCTCTCGAACATGACTGTCCTTTGAACACACCAAAAGAAACTTTCCATTCGAGGAGGGAACGCGCTGCACGGGAACTCTTTGTTCTCTGAGCCAAGTGGGTGCTGCTACTGCGCCTGTGTGTTTGCTGGTTCACTGGCACTCTGAGATGTTTTTGCCTCGCCATTGCGGGGCCCACGCTGTGCAGCTAACCTCACTTAGGGATCACAGGGGCCCGCATTACTTTCCAGGGGAAGACAACGCTGCCCGGATCACCCTCCAGGTGTCACTTTCTTGGCACTGAGCTACCTTCCTCGAAAGCTGTGCGTTGGTAGCCTGCTCCCAATGTGTTCCTTTGGTGACTGGACGCTCTTTGAGATGCTGGTCGAGACGGCCTCTGCTTCTCTGCTCTTGGAGAAGGCTGCTTTGCGGAGACGCTCAGCGTGGCCTGCGCCAAGTTCAACCTTCTGCTGCTCTGAACTAACGACTTACCTGCCCTCGCCCCTGGCGCAAAGTGCCTAGGCACAAGGGCACGCTCTGGCCCCGATGCCCACACTCAGTAGTCCAAAGCCTTCACAGGCTCCACGGGCGTCCTGCTTCCACTTACCCTCTGAACGCGGCTTGCTACGTGGCGGCGGCGGCAGCACTCCACAGGGTTTGGGGGCAGAACTCCTACCACTCTCCTCACATAGGTAGTCAGTCCTCCGCCGGGCTTCCCGTAGCCTTTGCAGAGAGCACTGTCTGTGGCACACCTCTTTCTTCTCCCTGCACCCTTATCTGTATTTTCGCAGCTGGGGGCAACCGGCTTCTGCTGCTGTGGACGAGGCCTGCTTACTGCTTGGCAAACGCCAGGGAGAAATGAGCGCGGCTGTAGAGGACGAGTCCAAAGAGCTCTAGGACGTCACAGTCAACCAGTGGTCTTGCCACCGAGCTCAGAGGTCTCTTCCAGTCCAGGAAAGAATGCGCCGCTTTGGCCTTGTTTCCTAGGACAAGAAACGTTCGGTGACAGTGCGTCTGTCAAGCTCGTGCTGACCGCCGCAATCTCAGAGCCTTTCCCTGCCAATCATCTCCTTGCTTCTGCTTTCTGGCAGCAAGCTCACTTAAGAAGTACCCTTACCTACCCGAGGATTTCACTCAGGGACTCTATTCGGTATGCCCATCGCGTCTGCCAAGGCAACTGGGGCCAAAACATTGCAGTGGCTGCTGGATCCAACTCTCTCCGCCTCCCCGGGAGCCGCCCGAGCCTACGGGCTGTTGGAGAAGGTCTTCGTTATGGTCCAGGTCACTCCCTTGATTGGCGGAAAGTCTCACCGCTGCCAGTGAGGACTTTAGTTTGAGAGCTCACTCTGTTGAGAACGCGTTGGTGCAGCCCTCGTTTCTCCTGCGTACCGGACCCCTGCAAGTAACGGAGGCCTTTCAACGTGCAAACTCCTTCCTGGGGAAAACGCATACTTGTGGAGCGAGGAAGCCTAGGCAGGCTGCTTGCAGCCAGTTCACGCTCCTTTGGCTCCTGAAGCGAAGGCTTCTGGCACCTCTCCTGGCAGCCTCGCAAGCCTTTGGCAGGACCTCTAAAACTTTACCAGGCACAGCGAGCGGTGGAAGCAAGTCCCACACACCGAAAGAGCCGTAGCTGAAAAATATTGTCGTTCCTTTGCAGCACCGTACAAGCCCTCTGCTTTTGGGGGAGAGGGCCTTTCTCTTCTCTTCTTTGGCACACAGGGAAATGCCTTCACAGTGTTCGGCCTTGATACACTCGAGTGAGTGCAGCTTCCCCTTAACTGTTGAGAGTGTACTAGTGCAGCGCTCTCGAACATGACTGTCCTTTGAACACACCAAAAGAAACTTTCCATTCGAGGAGGGAACGCGCTGCACGGGAACTCTTTGTTCTCTGAGCCAAGTGGGTGCTGCTACTGCGCCTGTGTGTTTGCTGGTTCACTGGCACTCTGAGATGTTTTTGCCTCGCCATTGCGGGGCCCACGCTGTGCAGCTAACCTCACTTAGGGATCACAGGGGCCCGCATTACTTTCCAGGGGAAGACAACGCTGCCCGGATCACCCTCCAGGTGTCACTTTCTTGGCACTGAGCTACCTTCCTCGAAAGCTGTGCGTTGGTAGCCTGCTCCCAATGTGTTCCTTTGGTGACTGGACGCTCTTTGAGATGCTGGTCGAGACGGCCTCTGCTTCTCTGCTCTTGGAGAAGGCTGCTTTGCGGAGACGCTCAGCGTGGCCTGCGCCAAGTTCAACCTTCTGCTGCTCTGAACTAACGACTTACCTGCCCTCGCCCCTGGCGCAAAGTGCCTAGGCACAAGGGCACGCTCTGGCCCCGATGCCCACACTCAGTAGTCCAAAGCCTTCACAGGCTCCACGGGCGTCCTGCTTCCACTTACCCTCTGAACGCGGCTTGCTACGTGGCGGCGGCGGCAGCACTCCACAGGGTTTGGGGGCAGAACTCCTACCACTCTCCTCACATAGGTAGTCAGTCCTCCGCCGGGCTTCCCGTAGCCTTTGCAGAGAGCACTGTCTGTGGCACACCTCTTTCTTCTCCCTGCACCCTTATCTGTATTTTCGCAGCTGGGGGCAACCGGCTTCTGCTGCTGTGGACGAGGCCTGCTTACTGCTTGGCAAACGCCAGGGAGAAATGAGCGCGGCTGTAGAGGACGAGTCCAAAGAGCTCTAGGACGTCACAGTCAACCAGTGGTCTTGCCACCGAGCTCAGAGGTGTCTTCCAGTCCAGGAAAGAATGCGCCGCTTTGGCGTTCTTTCCTAGGACAAGAAACGTTCGGTGACAGTGCGTCTGTCAAGCTCGTGCTGACCGCCGCAATCTCAGAGCCTTTCCCTGCCAATCATCTCCTTGCTTCTGCTTTCTGGCAGCAAGCTCACTTAAGAAGTACCCTTACCTACCCGAGGATTTCACTCAGGGACTCTATTCGGTATGCCCATCGCGTCTGCCAAGGCAACTGGGGCCAAAACATTGCAGTGGCTGCTGGATCCAACTCTCTCCGCCTCCCCGGGAGCCGCCCGAGCCTACGGGCTGTTGGAGAAGGTCTTCGTTATGGTCCAGGTCACTCCCTTGATTGGCGGAAAGTCTCACCGCTGCCAGTGAGGACTTTAGTTTGAGAGCTCACTCTGTTGAGAACGCGTTGGTGCAGCCCTCGTTTCTCCTGCGTACCGGACCCCTGCAAGTAACGGAGGCCTTTCAACGTGCAAACTCCTTCCTGGGGAAAACGCATACTTGTGGAGCGAGGAAGCCTAGGCAGGCTGCTTGCAGCCAGTTCACGCTCCTTTGGCTCCTGAAGCGAAGGCTTCCGGCACCTCTCCTGGCAGCCTCGCAAGCCTTTGGCAGGACCTCTAAAACTTTACCAGGCACAGCGAGCGGTGGAAGCAAGTCCCACACACCGAAAGAGCCGTAGCTGAAAAATATTGTCATTCCTTTGCAGCACCGTACAAGCCCTCTGCTTTTGGGGGAGAGGGCCTTTCTCTTCTCTTCTTTGGCACACAGGGAAATGCCTTCACAGTGTTCGGCCTTGATACACTCGAGTGAGTGCAGCTTCCCCTTAACTGTTGAGAGTGTACTAGTGCAGCGCTCTCGAACATGACTGTCCTTTGAACACACCAAAAGAAACTTTCCATTCGAGGAGGGAACGCGCTGCACGGGAACTCTTTGTTCTCTGAGCCAAGTGGGTGCTGCTACTGCGCCTGTGTGTTTGCTGGTTCACTGGCACTCTGAGATGTTTTTGCCTCGCCATTGCGGGGCCCACGCTGTGCAGCTAACCTCACTTAGGGATCACAGGGGCCCGCATTACTTTCCAGGGGAAGACAACGCTGCCCGGATCACCCTCCAGGTGTCACTTTCTTGGCACTGAGCTACCTTCCTCGAAAGCTCTGCGTTGGTAGCCTGCTCCCAATGTGTTCCTTTGGTGACTGGACGCTCTTTGAGATGCTGGTCGAGACGGCCTCTGCTTCTCTGCTCTTGGAGAAGGCTGTTTTGCGGAGACGCTCAGCGTGGCCTGCGCCAAGTTCAACCTTCTGCTGCTCTGAACTAACGACTTACCTGCCCTCGCCCCTGGCGCAAAGTGCCTAGGCACAAGGGCACGCTCTGGCCCCGATGCCCACACTCAGTAGTCCAAAGCATTCACAGGCTCCACGGGCGTCCTGCTTCCACTTACCCTCTGAACGCGGCTTGCTACGTGGCAGCGGCGGCAGCACTCCACAGGGTTTGGGGGCAGAACTCCTACCACTCTCCTCACATAGGTAGTCAGTCCTCCGCCGGGCTTCCCGTAGCCTTTGCAGAGAGCTCTGTCTGTGGCACACCTCTTTCTTCTCCCTGCACCCTTATCTGTATTTTCGCAGCTGGGGGCAACCGGCTTCTGCTGCTGTGGACGAGGCCTGCTTACTGCTTGGCAAACGCCAGGGAGAAATGAGCGCGGCTGTAGAGGACGAGTCCAAAGAGCTCTAGGACGTCACAGTCAACCAGTGGTCTTGCCACCGAGCTCAGAGGTGTCTTCCAGTCCAGGAAAGAATGCGCCGCTTTGGCGTTGTTTCCTAGGACAAGAAACGTTCGGTGACAGTGCGTCTGTCAAGCTCGTGCTGACCGCCGCAATCTCAGAGCCTTTCCCTGCCAATCATCTCCTTGCTTCTGCTTTCTGGCAGCAAGCTCACTTAAGAAGTACCCTTACCTACCCGAGGATTTCACTCAGGGACTCTATTCGGTATGCCCATCGCGTCTGCCAAGGCAACTGGGGCCAAAACATTGCAGTGGCTGCTGGATCCAACTCTCTCCGCCTCCCCGGGAGCCGCCCGAGCCTACGGGCTGTTGGAGAAGGTCTTCGTTATGGTCCAGGTCACTCCCTTGTTTGGCGGAAAGTCTCACCGCTGCCAGTGAGGACTTTAGTTTGAGAGCTCACTCTGTTGAGAACGCGTTGGTGCAGCCCTCGTTTCTCCTGCGTACCGGACCCCTGCAAGTAACGGAGGCCTTTCAACGTGCAAACTCCTTCCTGGGGAAAACGCATACTTGTGGAGCGAGGAAGCCTAGGCAGGCTGCTTGCAGCCAGTTCACGCTCCTTTGGCTCCTGAAGCGAAGGCTTCCGGCACCTCTCCTGGCAGCCTCGCAAGCCTTTGGCAGGACCTCTAAAACTTTACCAGGCACAGCGAGCGGTGGAAGCAAGTCCCACACACCGAAAGAGCCGTAGCTGAAAAATATTGTCGTTCCTTTGCAGCACCGTACAAGCCCTCTGCTTTTGGGGGAGAGAGCCTTTCTCTTCTCTTCTTTGGCACACAGGGAAATGCCTTCACAGTGTTCGGCCTTGATACACTCGAGTGAGTGCAGCTTCCCCTTAACTGTTGAGAGTGTACTAGTGCAGCGCTCTCGAACATGACTGTCCTTTGAACACACCAAAAGAAACTTTCCATTCGAGGAGGGAACGCGCTGCACGGGAACTCTTTGTTCTCTGAGCCAAGTGGGTGCTGCTACTGCGCCTGTGTGTTTGCTGGTTCACTGGCACTCTGAGATGTTTTTGCCTCGCCATTGCGGGGCCCACGCTGTGCAGCTAACCTCACTTAGGGATCACAGGGGCCCGCATTACTTTCCAGGGGAAGACAACGCTGCCCGGATCACCCTCCAGGTGTCACTTTCTTGGCACTGAGCTACCTTCCTCGAAAGCTGTGCGTTGGTAGCCTGCTCCCAATGTGTTCCTTTGGTGACTGGACGCTCTTTGAGATGCTGGTCGAGACGGCCTCTGCTTCTCTGCTCTTGGAGAAGGCTGCTTTGCGGAGACGCTCAGCGTGGCCTGCGCCAAGTTCAACCTTCTGCTGCTCTGAACTAACGACTTACCTGCCCTCGCCCCTGGCGCAAAGTGCCTAGGCACAAGGGCACGCTCTGGCCCCGATGCCCACACTCAGTAGTCCAAAGCCTTCACAGGCTCCACGGGCGTCCTGCTTCCACTTACCCTCTGAACGCGGCTTGCTACGTGGCGGCGGCGGCAGCACTCCACAGGGTTTGGGGGCAGAACTCCTACCACTCTCCTCACATAGGTAGTCAGTCCTCCGCCGGGCTTCCCGTAGCCTTTGCAGAGAGCACTGTCTGTGGCACACCTCTTTCTTCTCCCTGCACCCTTATCTGTATTTTCGCAGCTGGGGGCAACCGGCTTCTGCTGCTGTGGACGAGGCCTGCTTACTGCTTGGCAAACGCCAGGGAGAAATGAGCGCGGCTGTAGAGGACGAGTCCAAAGAGCTCTAGGACGTCACAGTCAACCAGTGGTCTTGCCACCGAGCTCAGAGGTGTCTTCCAGTCCAGGAAAGAATGCGCCGCTTTGGCGTTCTTTCCTAGGACAAGAAACGTTCGGTGACAGTGCGTCTGTCAAGCTCGTGCTGACCGCCGCAATCTCAGAGCCTTTCCCTGCCAATCATCTCCTTGCTTCTGCTTTCTGGCAGCAAGCTCACTTAAGAAGTACCCTTACCTACCCGAGGATTTCACTCAGGGACTCTATTCGGTATGCCCATCGCGTCTGCCAAGGCAACTGGGGCCAAAACATTGCAGTGGCTGCTGGATCCAACTCTCTCCGCCTCCCCGGGAGCCGCCCGAGCCTACGGGCTGTTGGAGAAGGTCTTCGTTATGGTCCAGGTCACTCCCTTGATTGGCGGAAAGTCTCACCGCTGCCAGTGAGGACTTTAGTTTGAGAGCTCACTCTGTTGAGAACGCGTTGGTGCAGCCCTCGTTTCTCCTGCGTACCGGACCCCTGCAAGTAACGGAGGCCTTTCAACGTGCAAACTCCTTCCTGGGGAAAACGCATACTTGTGGAGCGAGGAAGCCTAGGCAGGCTGCTTGCAGCCAGTTCACGCTCCTTTGGCTCCTGAAGCGAAGGCTTCCGGCACCTCTCCTGGCAGCCTCGCAAGCCTTTGGCAGGACCTCTAAAACTTTACCAGGCACAGCGAGCGGTGGAAGCAAGTCCCACACACCGAAAGAGCCGTAGCTGAAAAATATTGTCGTTCCTTTGCAGCACCGTACAAGCCCTCTGCTTTTGGGGGAGAGGGCCTTTCTCTTCTCTTCTTTGGCACACAGGGAAATGCCTTCACAGTGTTCGGCCTTGATACACTCGAGTGAGTGCAGCTTCCCCTTAACTGTTGAGAGTGTACTAGTGCAGCGCTCTCGAACATGACTGTCCTTTGAACACACCAAAAGAAACTTTCCATTCGAGGAGGGAACGCGCTGCACGGGAACTCTTTGTTCTCTGAGCCAAGTGGGTGCTGCTACTGCGCCTGTGTGTTTGCTGGTTCACTGGCACTCTGAGATGTTTTTGCCTCGCCATTGCGGGGCCCACGCTGTGCAGCTAACCTCACTTAGGGATCACAGGGGCCCGCATTACTTTCCAGGGGAAGACAACGCTGCCCGGATCACCCTCCAGGTGTCACTTTCTTGGCACTGAGCTACCTTCCTCGAAAGCTGTGCGTTGGTAGCCTGCTCCCAATGTGTTCCTTTGGTGACTGGACGCTCTTTGAGATGCTGGTCGAGACGGCCTCTGCTTCTCTGCTCTTGGAGAAGGCTGCTTTGCGGAGACGCTCAGCGTGGCCTGCGCCAAGTTCAACCTTCTGCTGCTCTGAACTAACGACTTACCTGCCCTCGCCCCTGGCGCAAAGTGCCTAGGCACAAGGGCATGCTCTGGCCCCGATGCCCACACTCAGTAGTCCAAAGCCTTCACAGGCTCCACGGGCGTCCTGCTTCCACTTACCCTCTGAACGCGGCTTGCTACGTGGCGGCGGCGGCAGCACTCCACAGGGTTTGGGGGCAGAACTCCTACCACTCTCCTCACATAGGTAGTCAGTCCTCCGCCGGGCTTCCCGTAGCCTTTGCAGAGAGCACTGTCTGTGGCACACCTCTTTCTTCTCCCTGCACCCTTATCTGTATTTTCGCAGCTGGGGGCAACCGGCTTCTGCTGCTGTGGACGAGGCCTGCTTACTGCTTGGCAAACGCCAGGGAGAAATGAGCGCGGCTGTAGAGGACGAGTCCAAAGAGCTCTAGGACGTCACAGTCAACCAGTGGTCTTGCCACCGAGCTCAGAGGTGTCTTCCAGTCCAGGAAAGAATGCGCCGCTTTGGCGTTCTTTCCTAGGACAAGAAACGTTCGGTGACAGTGCGTCTGTCAAGCTCGTGCTGACCGCCGCAATCTCAGAGCCTTTCCCTGCCAATCATCTCCTTGCTTCTGCTTTCTGGCAGCAAGCTCACTTAAGAAGTACCCTTACCTACCCGAGGATTTCACTCAGGGACTCTATTCGGTATGCCCATCGCGTCTGCCAAGGCAACTGGGGCCAAAACATTGCAGTGGCTGCTGGATCCAACTCTCTCCGCCTCCCCGGGAGCCGCCCGAGCCTACGGGCTGTTGGAGAAGGTCTTCGTTATGGTCCAGGTCACTCCCTTGTTTGGCGGAAAGTCTCACCGCTGCCAGTGAGGACTTTAGTTTGAGAGCTCACTCTGTTGAGAACGCGTTGGTGCAGCCCTCGTTTCTCCTGCGTACCGGACCCCTGCAAGTAACGGAGGCCTTTCAACGTGCAAACTCCTTCCTGGGGAAAACGCATACTTGTGGAGCGAGGAAGCCTAGGCAGGCTGCTTGCAGCCAGTTCACGCTCCTTTGGCTCCTGAAGCGAAGGCTTCCGGCACCTCTCCTGGCAGCCTCGCAAGCCTTTGGCAGGACCTCTAAAACTTTACCAGGCACAGCGAGCGGTGGAAGCAAGTCCCACACACCGAAAGAGCCGTAGCTGAAAAATATTGTCGTTCCTTTGCAGCACCGTACAAGCCCTCTGCTTTTGGGGGAGAGAGCCTTTCTCTTCTCTTCTTTGGCACACAGGGAAATGCCTTCACAGTGTTCGGCCTTGATACACTCGAGTGAGTGCAGCTTCCCCTTAACTGTTGAGAGTGTACTAGTGCAGCGCTCTCGAACATGACTGTCCTTTGAACACACCAAAAGAAACTTTCCATTCGAGGAGGGAACGCGCTGCACGGGAACTCTTTGTTCTCTGAGCCAAGTGGGTGCTGCTACTGCGCCTGTGTGTTTGCTGGTTCACTGGCACTCTGAGATGTTTTTGCCTCGCCATTGCGGGGCCCACGCTGTGCAGCTAACCTCACTTAGGGATCACAGGGGCCCGCATTACTTTCCAGGGGAAGACAACGCTGCCCGGATCACCCTCCAGGTGTCACTTTCTTGGCACTGAGCTACCTTCCTCGAAAGCTGTGCGTTGGTAGCCTGCTCCCAATGTGTTCCTTTGGTGACTGGACGCTCTTTGAGATGCTGGTCGAGACGGCCTCTGCTTCTCTGCTCTTGGAGAAGGCTGCTTTGCGGAGACGCTCAGCGTGGCCTGCGCCAAGTTCAACCTTCTGCTGCTCTGAACTAACGACTTACCTGCCCTCGCCCCTGGCGCAAAGTGCCTAGGCACAAGGGCACGCTCTGGCCCCGATGCCCACACTCAGTAGTCCAAAGCCTTCACAGGCTCCACGGGCGTCCTGCTTCCACTTACCCTCTGAACGCGGCTTGCTACGTGGCGGCGGCGGCAGCACTCCACAGGGTTTGGGGGCAGAACTCCTACCACTCTCCTCACATAGGTAGTCAGTCCTCCGCCGGGCTTCCCGTAGCCTTTGCAGAGAGCACTGTCTGTGGCACACCTCTTTCTTCTCCCTGCACCCTTATCTGTATTTTCGCAGCTGGGGGCAACCGGCTTCTGCTGCTGTGGACGAGGCCTGCTTACTGCTTGGCAAACGCCAGGGAGAAATGAGCGCGGCTGTAGAGGACGAGTCCAAAGAGCTCTAGGACGTCACAGTCAACCAGTGGTCTTGCCACCGAGCTCAGAGGTGTCTTCCAGTCCAGGAAAGAATGCGCCGCTTTGGCGTTCTTTCCTAGGACAAGAAACGTTCGGTGACAGTGCGTCTGTCAAGCTCGTGCTGACCGCCGCAATCTCAGAGCCTTTCCCTGCCAATCATCTCCTTGCTTCTGCTTTCTGGCAGCAAGCTCACTTAAGAAGTACCCTTACCTACCCGAGGATTTCACTCAGGGACTCTATTCGGTATGCCCATCGCGTCTGCCAAGGCAACTGGGGCCAAAACATTGCAGTGGCTGCTGGATCCAACTCTCTCCGCCTCCCCGGGAGCCGCCCGAGCCTACGGGCTGTTGGAGAAGGTCTTCGTTATGGTCCAGGTCACTCCCTTGATTGGCGGAAAGTCTCACCGCTGCCAGTGAGGACTTTAGTTTGAGAGCTCACTCTGTTGAGAACGCGTTGGTGCAGCCCTCGTTTCTCCTGCGTACCGGACCCCTGCAAGTAACGGAGGCCTTTCAACGTGCAAACTCCTTCCTGGGGAAAACGCATACTTGTGGAGCGAGGAAGCCTAGGCAGGCTGCTTGCAGCCAGTTCACGCTCCTTTGGCTCCTGAAGCGAAGGCTTCCGGCACCTCTCCTGGCAGCCTCGCAAGCCTTTGGCAGGACCTCTAAAACTTTACCAGGCACAGCGAGCGGTGGAAGCAAGTCCCACACACCGAAAGAGCCGTAGCTGAAAAATATTGTCGTTCCTTTGCAGCACCGTACAAGCCCTCTGCTTTTGGGGGAGAGGGCCTTTCTCTTCTCTTCTTTGGCACACAGGGAAATGCCTTCACAGTGTTCGGCCTTGATACACTCGAGTGAGTGCAGCTTCCCCTTAACTGTTGAGAGTGTACTAGTGCAGCGCTCTCGAACATGACTGTCCTTTGAACACACCAAAAGAAACTTTCCATTCGAGGAGGGAACGCGCTGCACGGGAACTCTTTGTTCTCTGAGCCAAGTGGGTGCTGCTACTGCGCCTGTGTGTTTGCTGGTTCACTGGCACTCTGAGATGTTTTTGCCTCGCCATTGCGGGGCCCACGCTGTGCAGCTAACCTCACTTAGGGATCACAGGGGCCCGCATTACTTTCCAGGGGAAGACAACGCTGCCCGGATCACCCTCCAGGTGTCACTTTCTTGGCACTGAGCTACCTTCCTCGAAAGCTGTGCGTTGGTAGCCTGCTCCCAATGTGTTCCTTTGGTGACTGGACGCTCTTTGAGATGCTGGTCGAGACGGCCTCTGCTTCTCTGCTCTTGGAGAAGGCTGCTTTGCGGAGACGCTCAGCGTGGCCTGCGCCAAGTTCAACCTTCTGCTGCTCTGAACTAACGACTTACCTGCCCTCGCCCCTGGCGCAAAGTGCCTAGGCACAAGGGCACGCTCTGGCCCCGATGCCCACACTCAGTAGTCCAAAGCCTTCACAGGCTCCACGGGCGTCCTGCTTCCACTTACCCTCTGAACGCGGCTTGCTACGTGGCGGCGGCGGCAGCACTCCACAGGGTTTGGGGGCAGAACTCCTACCACTCTCCTCACATAGGTAGTCAGTCCTCCGCCGGGCTTCCCGTAGCCTTTGCAGAGAGCACTGTCTGTGGCACACCTCTTTCTTCTCCCTGCACCCTTATCTGTATTTTCGCAGCTGGGGGCAACCGGCTTCTGCTGCTGTGGACGAGGCCTGCTTACTGCTTGGCAAACGCCAGGGAGAAATGAGCGCGGCTGTAGAGGACGAGTCCAAAGAGCTCTAGGACGTCACAGTCAACCAGTGGTCTTGCCACCGAGCTCAGAGGTGTCTTCCAGTCCAGGAAAGAATGCGCCGCTTTGGCGTTCTTTCCTAGGACAAGAAACGTTCGGTGACAGTGCGTCTGTCAAGCTCGTGCTGACCGCCGCAATCTCAGAGCCTTTCCCTGCCAATCATCTCCTTGCTTCTGCTTTCTGGCAGCAAGCTCACTTAAGAAGTACCCTTACCTACCCGAGGATTTCACTCAGGGACTCTATTCGGTATGCCCATCGCGTCTGCCAAGGCAACTGGGGCCAAAACATTGCAGTGGCTGCTGGATCCAACTCTCTCCGCCTCCCCGGGAGCCGCCCGAGCCTACGGGCTGTTGGAGAAGGTCTTCGTTATGGTCCAGGTCACTCCCTTGATTGGCGGAAAGTCTCACCGCTGCCAGTGAGGACTTTAGTTTGAGAGCTCACTCTGTTGAGAACGCGTTGGTGCAGCCCTCGTTTCTCCTGCGTACCGGACCCCTGCAAGTAACGGAGGCCTTTCAACATGCAAACTCCTTCCTGGGGAAAACGCATACTTGTGGAGCGAGGAAGCCTAGGCAGGCTGCTTGCAGCCAGTTCACGCTCCTTTGGCTCCTGAAGCGAAGGCTTCCGGCACCTCTCCTGGCAGCCTCGCAAGCCTTTGGCAGGACCTCTAAAACTTTACCAGGCACAGCGAGCGGTGGAAGCAAGTCCCACACACCGAAAGAGCCGTAGCTGAAAAATATTGTCGTTCCTTTGCAGCACCGTACAAGCCCTCTGCTTTTGGGGGAGAGGGCCTTTCTCTTCTCTTCTTTGGCACACAGGGAAATGCCTTCACAGTGTTCGGCCTTGATACACTCGAGTGAGTGCAGCTTCCCCTTAACTGTTGAGAGTGTACTAGTGCAGCGCTCTCGAACATGACTGTCCTTTGAACACACCAAAAGAAACTTTCCATTCGAGGAGGGAACGCGCTGCACGGGAACTCTTTGTTCTCTGAGCCAAGTGGGTGCTGCTACTGCGCCTGTGTGTTTGCTGGTTCACTGGCACTCTGAGATGTTTTTGCCTCGCCATTGCGGGGCCCACGCTGTGCAGCTAACCTCACTTAGGGATCACAGGGGCCCGCATTACTTTCCAGGGGAAGACAACGCTGCCCGGATCACCCTCCAGGTGTCACTTTCTTGGCACTGAGCTACCTTCCTCGAAAGCTGTGCGTTGGTAGCCTGCTCCCAATGTGTTCCTTTGGTGACTGGACGCTCTTTGAGATGCTGGTCGAGACGGCCTCTGCTTCTCTGCTCTTGGAGAAGGCTGCTTTGCGGAGACGCTCAGCGTGGCCTGCGCCAAGTTCAACCTTCTGCTGCTCTGAACTAACGACTTACCTGCCCTCGCCCCTGGCGCAAAGTGCCTAGGCACAAGGGCACGCTCTGGCCCCGATGCCCACACTCAGTAGTCCAAAGCCTTCACAGGCTCCACGGGCGTCCTGCTTCCACTTACCCTCTGAACGCGGCTTGCTACGTGGCGGCGGCGGCAGCACTCCACAGGGTTTGGGGGCAGAACTCCTACCACTCTCCTCACATAGGTAGTCAGTCCTCCGCCGGGCTTCCCGTAGCCTTTGCAGAGAGCACTGTCTGTGGCACACCTCTTTCTTCTCCCTGCACCCTTATCTGTATTTTCGCAGCTGGGGGCAACCGGCTTCTGCTGCTGTGGACGAGGCCTGCTTACTGCTTGGCAAACGCCAGGGAGAAATGAGCGCGGCTGTAGAGGACGAGTCCAAAGAGCTCTAGGACGTCACAGTCAACCAGTGGTCTTGCCACCGAGCTCAGAGGTGTCTTCCAGTCCAGGAAAGAATGCGCCGCTTTGGCGTTCTTTCCTAGGACAAGAAACGTTCGGTGACAGTGCGTCTGTCAAGCTCGTGCTGACCGCCGCAATCTCAGAGCCTTTCCCTGCCAATCATCTCCTTGCTTCTGCTTTCTGGCAGCAAGCTCACTTAAGAAGTACCCTTACCTACCCGAGGATTTCACTCAGGGACTCTATTCGGTATGCCCATCGCGTCTGCCAAGGCAACTGGGGCCAAAACATTGCAGTGGCTGCTGGATCCAACTCTCTCCGCCTCCCCGGGAGCCGCCCGAGCCTACGGGCTGTTGGAGAAGGTCTTCGTTATGGTCCAGGTCACTCCCTTGTTTGGCGGAAAGTCTCACCGCTGCCAGTGAGGACTTTAGTTTGAGAGCTCACTCTGTTGAGAACGCGTTGGTGCAGCCCTCGTTTCTCCTGCGTACCGGACCCCTGCAAGTAACGGAGGCCTTTCAACGTGCAAACTCCTTCCTGGGGAAAACGCATACTTGTGGAGCGAGGAAGCCTAGGCAGGCTGCTTGCAGCCAGTTCACGCTCCTTTGGCTCCTGAAGCGAAGGCTTCTGGCACCTCTCCTGGCAGCCTCGCAAGCCTTTGGCAGGACCTCTAAAACTTTACCAGGCACAGCGAGCGGTGGAAGCAAGTCCCACACACCGAAAGAGCCGTAGCTGAAAAATATTGTCGTTCCTTTGCAGCACCGTACAAGCCCTCTGCTTTTGGGGGAGAGGGCCTTTCTCTTCTCTTCTTTGGCACACAGGGAAATGCCTTCACAGTGTTCGGCCTTGATACACTCGAGTGAGTGCAGCTTCCCCTTAACTGTTGAGAGTGTACTAGTGCAGCGCTCTCGAACATGACTGTCCTTTGAACACACCAAAAGAAACTTTCCATTCGAGGAGGGAACGCGCTGCACGGGAACTCTTTGTTCTCTGAGCCAAGTGGGTGCTGCTACTGCGCCTGTGTGTTTGCTGGTTCACTGGCACTCTGAGATGTTTTTGCCTCGCCATTGCGGGGCCCACGCTGTGCAGCTAACCTCACTTAGGGATCACAGGGGCCCGCATTACTTTCCAGGGGAAGACAACGCTGCCCGGATCACCCTCCAGGTGTCACTTTCTTGGCACTGAGCTACCTTCCTCGAAAGCTGTGCGTTGGTAGCCTGCTCCCAATGTGTTCCTTTGGTGACTGGACGCTCTTTGAGATGCTGGTCGAGACGGCCTCTGCTTCTCTGCTCTTGGAGAAGGCTGCTTTGCGGAGACGCTCAGCGTGGCCTGCGCCAAGTTCAACCTTCTGCTGCTCTGAACTAACGACTTACCTGCCCTCGCCCCTGGCGCAAAGTGCCTAGGCACAAGGGCACGCTCTGGCCCCGATGCCCACACTCAGTAGTCCAAAGCCTTCACAGGCTCCACGGGCGTCCTGCTTCCACTTACCCTCTGAACGCGGCTTGCTACGTGGCGGCGGCGGCAGCACTCCACAGGGTTTGGGGGCAGAACTCCTACCACTCTCCTCACATAGGTAGTCAGTCCTCCGCCGGGCTTCCCGTAGCCTTTGCAGAGAGCACTGTCTGTGGCACACCTCTTTCTTCTCCCTGCACCCTTATCTGTATTTTCGCAGCTGGGGGCAACCGGCTTCTGCTGCTGTGGACGAGGCCTGCTTACTGCTTGGCAAACGCCAGGGAGAAATGAGCGCGGCTGTAGAGGACGAGTCCAAAGAGCTCTAGGACGTCACAGTCAACCAGTGGTCTTGCCACCGAGCTCAGAGGTGTCTTCCAGTCCAGGAAAGAATGCGCCGCTTTGGCGTTTCCTAGGACAAGAAACGTTCGGTGACAGTGCGTCTGTCAAGCTCGTGCTGACCGCCGCAATCTCAGAGCCTTTCCCTGCCAATCATCTCCTTGCTTCTGCTTTCTGGCAGCAAGCTCACTTAAGAAGTACCCTTACCTACCCGAGGATTTCACTCAGGGACTCTATTCGGTATGCCCATCGCGTCTGCCAAGGCAACTGGGGCCAAAACATTGCAGTGGCTGCTGGATCCAACTCTCTCCGCCTCCCCGGGAGCCGCCCGAGCCTACGGGCTGTTGGAGAAGGTCTTCGTTATGGTCCAGGTCACTCCCTTGTTTGGCGGAAAGTCTCACCGCTGCCAGTGAGGACTTTAGTTTGAGAGCTCACTCTGTTGAGAACGCGTTGGTGCAGCCCTCGTTTCTCCTGCGTACCGGACCCCTGCAAGTAACGGAGGCCTTTCAACGTGCAAACTCCTTCCTGGGGAAAACGCATACTTGTGGAGCGAGGAAGCCTAGGCAGGCTGCTTGCAGCCAGTTCACGCTCCTTTGGCTCCTGAAGCGAAGGCTTCCGGCACCTCTCCTGGCAGCCTCGCAAGCCTTTGGCAGGACCTCTAAAACTTTACCAGGCACAGCGAGCGGTGGAAGCAAGTCCCACACACCGAAAGAGCCGTAGCTGAAAAATATTGTCGTTCCTTTGCAGCACCATACAAGCCCTCTGCTTTTGGGGGAGAGGGCCTTTCTCTTCTCTTCTTTGGCACACAGGGAAATGCCTTCACAGTGTTCGGCCTTGATACACTCGAGTGAGTGCAGCTTCCCCTTAACTGTTGAGAGTGTACTAGTGCAGCGCTCTCGAACATGACTGTCCTTTGAACACACCAAAAGAAACTTTCCATTCGAGGAGGGAACGCGCTGCACGGGAACTCTTTGTTCTCTGAGCCAAGTGGGTGCTGCTACTGCGCCTGTGTGTTTGCTGGTTCACTGGCACTCTGAGATGTTTTTGCCTCGCCATTGCGGGGCCCACGCTGTGCAGCTAACCTCACTTAGGGATCACAGGGGCCCGCATTACTTTCCAGGGGAAGACAACGCTGCCCGGATCACCCTCCAGGTGTCACTTTCTTGGCACTGAGCTACCTTCCTCGAAAGCTGTGCGTTGGTAGCCTGCTCCCAATGTGTTCCTTTGGTGACTGGACGCTCTTTGAGATGCTGGTCGAGACGGCCTCTGCTTCTCTGCTCTTGGAGAAGGCTGCTTTGCGGAGACGCTCAGCGTGGCCTGCGCCAAGTTCAACCTTCTGCTGCTCTGAACTAACGACTTACCTGCCCTCGCCCCTGGCGCAAAGTGCCTAGGCACAAGGGCACGCTCTGGCCCCGATGCCCACACTCAGTAGTCCAAAGCCTTCACAGGCTCCACGGGCGTCCTGCTTCCACTTACCCTCTGAACGCGGCTTGCTACGTGGCGGCGGCGGCAGCACTCCACAGGGTTTGGGGGCAGAACTCCTACCACTCTCCTCACATAGGTAGTCAGTCCTCCGCCGGGCTTCCCGTAGCCTTTGCAGAGAGCACTGTCTGTGGCACACCTCTTTCTTCTCCCTGCACCCTTATCTGTATTTTCGCAGCTGGGGGCAACCGGCTTCTGCTGCTGTGGACGAGGCCTGCTTACTGCTTGGCAAACGCCAGGGAGAAATGAGCGCGGCTGTAGAGGACGAGTCCAAAGAGCTCTAGGACGTCACAGTCAACCAGTGGTCTTGCCACCGAGCTCAGAGGTGTCTTCCAGTCCAGGAAAGAATGCGCCGCTTTGGCGTTCTTTCCTAGGACAAGAAACGTTCGGTGACAGTGCGTCTGTCAAGCTCGTGCTGACCGCCGCAATCTCAGAGCCTTTCCCTGCCAATCATCTCCTTGCTTCTGCTTTCTGGCAGCAAGCTCACTTAAGAAGTACCCTTACCTACCCGAGGATTTCACTCAGGGACTCTATTCGGTATGCCCATCGCGTCTGCCAAGGCAACTGGGGCCAAAACATTGCAGTGGCTGCTGGATCCAACTCTCTCCGCCTCCCCGGGAGCCGCCCGAGCCTACGGGCTGTTGGAGAAGGTCTTCGTTATGGTCCAGGTCACTCCCTTGATTGGCGGAAAGTCTCACCGCTGCCAGTGAGGACTTTAGTTTGAGAGCTCACTCTGTTGAGAACGCGTTGGTGCAGCCCTCGTTTCTCCTGCGTACCGGACCCCTGCAAGTAACGGAGGCCTTTCAACGTGCAAACTCCTTCCTGGGGAAAACGCATACTTGTGGAGCGAGGAAGCCTAGGCAGGCTGCTTGCAGCCAGTTCACGCTCCTTTGGCTCCTGAAGCGAAGGCTTCGGGCACCTCTCCTGGCAGCCTCGCAAGCCTTTGGCAGGACCTCTAAAACTTTACCAGGCACAGCGAGCGGTGGAAGCAAGTCCCACACACCGAAAGAGCCGTAGCTGAAAAATATTGTCGTTCCTTTGCAGCACCGTACAAGCCCTCTGCTTTTGGGGGAGAGGGCCTTTCTCTTCTCTTCTTTGGCACACAGGGAAATGCCTTCACAGTGTTCGGCCTTGATACACTCGAGTGAGTGCAGCTTCCCCTTAACTGTTGAGAGTGTACTAGTGCAGCGCTCTCGAACATGACTGTCCTTTGAACACACCAAAAGAAACTTTCCATTCGAGGAGGGAACGCGCTGCACGGGAACTCTTTGTTCTCTGAGCCAAGTGGGTGCTGCTACTGCGCCTGTGTGTTTGCTGGTTCACTGGCACTCTGAGATGTTTTTGCCTCGCCATTGCGGGGCCCACGCTGTGCAGCTAACCTCACTTAGGGATCACAGGGGCCCGCATTACTTTCCAGGGGAAGACAACGCTGCCCGGATCACCCTCCAGGTGTCACTTTCTTGGCACTGAGCTACCTTCCTCGAAAGCTGTGCGTTGGTAGCCTGCTCCCAATGTGTTCCTTTGGTGACTGGACGCTCTTTGAGATGCTGGTCGAGACGGCCTCTGCTTCTCTGCTCTTGGAGAAGGCTGCTTTGCGGAGACGCTCAGCGTGGCCTGCGCCAAGTTCAACCTTCTGCTGCTCTGAACTAACGACTTACCTGCCCTCGCCCCTGGCGCAAAGTGCCTAGGCACAAGGGCACGCTCTGGCCCCGATGCCCACACTCAGTAGTCCAAAGCCTTCACAGGCTCCACGGGCGTCCTGCTTCCACTTACCCTCTGAACGCGGCTTGCTACGTGGCGGCGGCGGCAGCACTCCACAGGGTTTGGGGGCAGAACTCCTACCACTCTCCTCACATAGGTAGTCAGTCCTCCGCCGGGCTTCCCGTAGCCTTTGCAGAGAGCACTGTCTGTGGCACACCTCTTTCTTCTCCCTGCACCCTTATCTGTATTTTCGCAGCTGGGGGCAACCGGCTTCTGCTGCTGTGGACGAGGCCTGCTTACTGCTTGGCAAACGCCAGGGAGAAATGAGCGCGGCTGTAGAGGACGAGTCCAAAGAGCTCTAGGACGTCACAGTCAACCAGTGGTCTTGCCACCGAGCTCAGAGGTGTCTTCCAGTCCAGGAAAGAATGCGCCGCTTTGGCGTTGTTTCCTAGGACAAGAAACGTTCGGTGACAGTGCGTCTGTCAAGCTCGTGCTGACCGCCGCAATCTCAGAGCCTTTCCCTGCCAATCATCTCCTTGCTTCTGCTTTCTGGCAGCAAGCTCACTTAAGAAGTACCCTTACCTACCCGAGGATTTCACTCAGGGACTCTATTCGGTATGCCCATCGCGTCTGCCAAGGCAACTGGGGCCAAAACATTGCAGTGGCTGCTGGATCCAACTCTCTCCGCCTCCCCGGGAGCCGCCCGAGCCTACGGGCTGTTGGAGAAGGTCTTCGTTATGGTCCAGGTCACTCCCTTGATTGGCGGAAAGTCTCACCGCTGCCAGTGAGGACTTTAGTTTGAGAGCTCACTCTGTTGAGAACGCGTTGGTGCAGCCCTCGTTTCTCCTGCGTACCGGACCCCTGCAAGTAACGGAGGCCTTTCAACGTGCAAACTCCTTCCTGGGGAAAACGCATACTTGTGGAGCGAGGAAGCCTAGGCAGGCTGCTTGCAGCCAGTTCACGCTCCTTTGGCTCCTGAAGCGAAGGCTTCCGGCACCTCTCCTGGCAGCCTCGCAAGCCTTTGGCAGGACCTCTAAAACTTTACCAGGCACAGCGAGCGGTGGAAGCAAGTCCCACACACCGAAAGAGCCGTAGCTGAAAAATATTGTCGTTCCTTTGCAGCACCATACAAGCCCTCTGCTTTTGGGGGAGAGGGCCTTTCTCTTCTCTTCTTTGGCACACAGGGAAATGCCTTCACAGTGTTCGGCCTTGATACACTCGAGTGAGTGCAGCTTCCCCTTAACTGTTGAGAGTGTACTAGTGCAGCGCTCTCGAACATGACTGTCCTTTGAACACACCAAAAGAAACTTTCCATTCGAGGAGGGAACGCGCTGCACGGGAACTCTTTGTTCTCTGAGCCAAGTGGGTGCTGCTACTGCGCCTGTGTGTTTGCTGGTTCACTGGCACTCTGAGATGTTTTTGCCTCGCCATTGCGGGGCCCACGCTGTGCAGCTAACCTCACTTAGGGATCACAGGGGCCCGCATTACTTTCCAGGGGAAGACAACGCTGCCCGGATCACCCTCCAGGTGTCACTTTCTTGGCACTGAGCTACCTTCCTCGAAAGCTGTGCGTTGGTAGCCTGCTCCCAATGTGTTCCTTTGGTGACTGGACGCTCTTTGAGATGCTGGTCGAGACGGCCTCTGCTTCTCTGCTCTTGGAGAAGGCTGCTTTGCGGAGACGCTCAGCGTGGCCTGCGCCAAGTTCAACCTTCTGCTGCTCTGAACTAACGACTTACCTGCCCTCGCCCCTGGCGCAAAGTGCCTAGGCACAAGGGCACGCTCTGGCCCCGATGCCCACACTCAGTAGTCCAAAGCCTTCACAGGCTCCACGGGCGTCCTGCTTCCACTTACCCTCTGAACGCGGCTTGCTACGTGGCGGCGGCGGCAGCACTCCACAGGGTTTGGGGGCAGAACTCCTACCACTCTCCTCACATAGGTAGTCAGTCCTCCGCCGGGCTTCCCGTAGCCTTTGCAGAGAGCACTGTCTGTGGCACACCTCTTTCTTCTCCCTGCACCCTTATCTGTATTTTCGCAGCTGGGGGCAACCGGCTTCTGCTGCTGTGGACGAGGCCTGCTTACTGCTTGGCAAACGCCAGGGAGAAATGAGCGCGGCTGTAGAGGACGAGTCCAAAGAGCTCTAGGACGTCACAGTCAACCAGTGGTCTTGCCACCGAGCTCAGAGGTCTCTTCCAGTCCAGGAAAGAATGCGCCGCTTTGGCGTTGTTTCCTAGGACAAGAAACGTTCGGTGACAGTGCGTCTGTCAAGCTCGTGCTGACCGCCGCAATCTCAGAGCCTTTCCCTGCCAATCATCTCCTTGCTTCTGCTTTCTGGCAGCAAGCTCACTTAAGAAGTACCCTTACCTACCCGAGGATTTCACTCAGGGACTCTATTCGGTATGCCCATCGCGTCTGCCAAGGCAACTGGGGCCAAAACATTGCAGTGGCTGCTGGATCCAACTCTCTACGCCTCCCCGGGAGCCGCCCGAGCCTACGGGCTGTTGGAGAAGGTCTTCGTTATGGTCCAGGTCACTCCCTTGATTGGCGGAAAGTCTCACCGCTGCCAGTGAGGACTTTAGTTTGAGAGCTCACTCTGTTGAGAACGCGTTGGTGCAGCCCTCGTTTCTCCTGCGTACCGGACCCCTGCAGGTAACGGAGGCCTTTCAACGTGCAAACTCCTTCCTGGGGAAAACGCATACTTGTGGAGCGAGGAAGCCTAGGCAGGCTGCTTGCAGCCAGTTCACGCTCCTTTGGCTCCTGAAGCGAAGGCTTCGGGCACCTCTCCTGGCAGCCTCGCAAGCCTTTGGCAGGACCTCTAAAACTTTACCAGGCACAGCGAGCGGTGGAAGCAAGTCCCACACACCGAAAGAGCCGTAGCTGAAAAATATTGTCGTTCCTTTGCAGCACCGTACAAGCCCTCTGCTTTTGGGGGAGAGGGCCTTTCTCTTCTCTTCTTTGGCACACAGGGAAATGCCTTCACAGTGTTCGGCCTTGATACACTCGAGTGAGTGCAGCTTCCCCTTAACTGTTGAGAGTGTACTAGTGCAGCGCTCTCGAACATGACTGTCCTTTGAACACACCAAAAGAAACTTTCCATTCGAGGAGGGAACACGCTGCACGGGAACTCTTTGTTCTCTGAGCCAAGTGGGTGCTGCTACTGCGCCTGTGTGTTTGCTGGTTCACTGGCACTCTGAGATGTTTTTGCCTCGCCATTGCGGGGCCCACGCTGTGCAGCTAACCTCACTTAGGGATCACAGGGGCCCGCATTACTTTCCAGGGGAAGACAACGCTGCCCGGATCACCCTCCAGGTGTCACTTTCTTGGCACTGAGCTACCTTCCTCGAAAGCTCTTCGTTGGTAGCCTGCTCCCAATGTGTTCCTTTGGTGACTGGACGCTCTTTGAGATGCTGGTCGAGACGGCCTCTGCTTCTCTGCTCTTGGAGAAGGCTGCTTTGCGGAGACGCTCAGCGTGGCCTGCGCCAAGTTCAACCTTCTGCTGCTCTGAACTAACGACTTACCTGCCCTCGCCCCTGGCGCAAAGTGCCTAGGCACAAGGGCACGCTCTGGCCCCGATGCCCACACTCAGTAGTCCAAAGCCTTCACAGGCTCCACGGGCGTCCTGCTTCCACTTACCCTCTGAACGCGGCTTGCTACGTGGCGGCGGCGGCAGCACTCCACAGGGTTTGGGGGCAGAACTCCTACCACTCTCCTCACATAGGTAGTCAGTCCTCCGCCGGGCTTCCCGTAGCCTTTGCAGAGAGCACTGTCTGTGGCACACCTCTTTCTTCTCCCTGCACCCTTATCTGTATTTTCGCAGCTGGGGGCAACCGGCTTCTGCTGCTGTGGACGAGGCCTGCTTACTGCTTGGCAAACGCCAGGGAGAAATGAGCGCGGCTGTAGAGGACGAGTCCAAAGAGCTCTAGGACGTCACAGTCAACCAGTGGTCTTGCCACCGAGCTCAGAGGTCTCTTCCAGTCCAGGAAAGAATGCGCCGCTTTGGCGTTGTTTCCTAGGACAAGAAACGTTCGGTGACAGTGCGTCTGTCAAGCTCGTGCTGACCGCCGCAATCTCAGAGCCTTTCCCTGCCAATCATCTCCTTGCTTCTGCTTTCTGGCAGCAAGCTCACTTAAGAAGTACCCTTACCTACCCGAGGATTTCACTCAGGGACTCTATTCGGTATGCCCATCGCGTCTGCCAAGGCAACTGGGGCCAAAACATTGCAGTGGCTGCTGGATCCAACTCTCTCCGCCTCCCCGGGAGCCGCCCGAGCCTACGGGCTGTTGGAGAAGGTCTTCGTTATGGTCCAGGTCACTCCCTTGATTGGCGGAAAGTCTCACCACTGCCAGTGAGGACTTTAGTTTGAGAGCTCACTCTGTTGAGAACGCGTTGGTGCAGCCCTCGTTTCTCCTGCGTACCTGACCCCTGCAGGTAACGGAGGCCTTTCAACGTGCAAACTCCTTCCTGGGGAAAACGCATACTTGTGGAGCGAGGAAGCCTAGGCAGGCTGCTTGCAGCCAGTTCACGCTCCTTTGGCTCCTGAAGCGAAGGCTTCGGGCACCTCTCCTGGCAGCCTCGCAAGCCTTTGGCAGGACCTCTAAAACTTTACCAGGCACAGCGAGCGGTGGAAGCAAGTCCCACACACCGAAAGAGCCGTAGCTGAAAAATATTGTCGTTCCTTTGCAGCACCGTACAAGCCCTCTGCTTTTGGGGGAGAGGGCCTTTCTCTTCTCTTCTTTGGCACACAGGGAAATGCCTTCACAGTGTTCGGCCTTGATACACTCGAGTGAGTGCAGCTTCCCCTTAACTGTTGAGAGTGTACTAGTGCAGCGCTCTCGAACATGACTGTCCTTTGAACACACCAAAAGAAACTTTCCATTCGAGGAGGGAACGCGCTGCACGGGAACTCTTTGTTCTCTGAGCCAAGTGGGTGCTGCTACTGCGCCTGTGTGTTTGCTGGTTCACTGGCACTCTGAGATGTTTTTGCCTCGCCATTGCGGGGCCCACGCTGTGCAGCTAACCTCACTTAGGGATCACAGGGGCCCGCATTACTTTCCAGGGGAAGACAACGCTGCCCGGATCACCCTCCAGGTGTCACTTTCTTGGCACTGAGCTACCTTCCTCGAAAGCTCTTCGTTGGTAGCCTGCTCCCAATGTGTTCCTTTGGTGACTGGACGCTCTTTGAGATGCTGGTCGAGACGGCCTCTGCTTCTCTGCTCTTGGAGAAGGCTGCTTTGCGGAGACGCTCAGCGTGGCCTGCGCCAAGTTCAACCTTCTGCTGCTCTGAACTAACGACTTACCTGCCCTCGCCCCTGGCGCAAAGTGCCTAGGCACAAGGGCACGCTCTGGCCCCGATGCCCACACTCAGTAGTCCAAAGCCTTCACAGGCTCCACGGGCGTCCTGCTTCCACTTACCCTCTGAACGCGGCTTGCTACGTGGCGGCGGCGGCAGCACTCCACAGGGTTTGGGGGCAGAACTCCTACCACTCTCCTCACATAGGTAGTCAGTCCTCCGCCGGGCTTCCCGTAGCCTTTGCAGAGAGCACTGTCTGTGGCACACCTCTTTCTTCTCCCTGCACCCTTATCTGTATTTTCGCAGCTGGGGGCAACCGGCTTCTGCTGCTGTGGACGAGGCCTGCTTACTGCTTGGCAAATGCCAGGGAGAAATGAGCGCGGCTGTAGAGGACGAGTCCAAAGAGCTCTAGGACGTCACAGTCAACCAGTGGTCTTGCCACCGAGCTCAGAGGTGTCTTCCAGTCCAGGAAAGAATGTGCCGCTTTGGCGTTCTTTCCTAGGACAAGAAACGTTCGGTGACAGTGCGTCTGTCAAGCTCGTGCTGACCGCCGCAATCTCAGAGCCTTTCCCTGCCAATCATCTCCTTGCTTCTGCTTTCTGGCAGCAAGCTCACTTAAGAAGTACCCTTACCTACCCGAGGATTTCACTCAGGGACTCTATTCGGTATGCCCATCGCGTCTGCCAAGGCAACTGGGGCCAAAACATTGCAGTGGCTGCTGGATCCAACTCTCTCCGCCTCCCCGGGAGCCGCCCGAGCCTACGGGCTGTTGGAGAAGGTCTTCGTTATGGTCCAGGTCACTCCCTTGATTGGCGGAAAGTCTCACCGCTGCCAGTGAGGACTTTAGTTTGAGAGCTCACTCTGTTGAGAACGCGTTGGTGCAGCCCTCGTTTCTCCTGCGTACCGGACCCCTGCAAGTAACGGAGGCCTTTCAACGTGCAAACTCCTTCCTGGGGAAAACGCATACTTGTGGAGCGAGGAAGCCTAGGCAGGCTGCTTGCAGCCAGTTCACGCTCCTTTGGCTCCTGAAGCGAAGGCTTCCGGCACCTCTCCTGGCAGCCTCGCAAGCCTTTGGCAGGACCTCTAAAACTTTACCAGGCACAGCGAGCGGTGGAAGCAAGTCCCACACACCGAAAGAGCCGTAGCTGAAAAATATTGTCGTTCCTTTGCAGCACCGTACAAGCCCTCTGCTTTTGGGGGAGAGGGCCTTTCTCTTCTCTTCTTTGGCACACAGGGAAATGCCTTCACAGTGTTCGGCCTTGATACACTCGAGTGAGTGCAGCTTCCCCTTAACTGTTGAGAGTGTACTAGTGCAGCGCTCTCGAACATGACTGTCCTTTGAACACACCAAAAGAAACTTTCCATTCGAGGAGGGAACGCGCTGCACGGGAACTCTTTGTTCTCTGAGCCAAGTGGGTGCTGCTACTGCGCCTGTGTGTTTGCTGGTTCACTGGCACTCTGAGATGTTTTTGCCTCGCCATTGCGGGGCCCACGCTGTGCAGCTAACCTCACTTAGGGATCACAGGGGCCCGCATTACTTTCCAGGGGAAGACAACGCTGCCCGGATCACCCTCCAGGTGTCACTTTCTTGGCACTGAGCTACCTTCCTCGAAAGCTGTGCGTTGGTAGCCTGCTCCCAATGTGTTCCTTTGGTGACTGGACGCTCTTTGAGATGCTGGTTGAGACGGCCTCTGCTTCTCTGCTCTTGGAGAAGGCTGCTTTGCGGAGACGCTCAGCGTGGCCTGCGCCAAGTTCAACCTTCTGCTGCTCTGAACTAACGACTTACCTGCCCTCGCCCCTGGCGCAAAGTGCCTAGGCACAAGGGCACGCTCTGGCCCCGATGCCCACACTCAGTAGTCCAAAGCCTTCACAGGCTCCACGGGCGTCCTGCTTCCACTTACCCTCTGAACGCGGCTTGCTACGTGGCGGCGGCGGCAGCACTCCACAGGGTTTGGGGGCAGAACTCCTACCACTCTCCTCACATAGGTAGTCAGTCCTCCGCCGGGCTTCCCGTAGCCTTTGCAGAGAGCACTGTCTGTGGCACACCTCTTTCTTCTCCCTGCACCCTTATCTGTATTTTCGCAGCTGGGGGCAACCGGCTTCTGCTGCTGTGGACGAGGCCTGCTTACTGCTTGGCAAACGCCAGGGAGAAATGAGCGCGGCTGTAGAGGACGAGTCCAAAGAGCTCTAGGACGTCACAGTCAACCAGTGGTCTTGCCACCGAGCTCAGAGGTGTCTTCCAGTCCAGGAAAGAATGCGCCGCTTTGGCGTTGTTTCCTAGGACAAGAAACGTTCGGTGACAGTGCGTCTGTCAAGCTCGTGCTGACCGCCGCAATCTCAGAGCCTTTCCCTGCCAATCATCTCCTTGCTTCTGCTTTCTGGCAGCAAGCTCACTTAAGAAGTACCCTTACCTACCCGAGGATTTCACTCAGGGACTCTATTCGGTATGCCCATCGCGTCTGCCAAGGCAACTGGGGCCAAAACATTGCAGTGGCTGCTGGATCCAACTCTCTCCGCCTCCCCGGGAGCCGCCCGAGCCTACGGGCTGTTGGAGAAGGTCTTCGTTATGGTCCAGGTCACTCCCTTGATTGGCGGAAAGTCTCACCGCTGCCAGTGAGGACTTTAGTTTGAGAGCTCACTCTGTTGAGAACGCGTTGGTGCAGCCCTCGTTTCTCCTGCGTACCGGACCCCTGCAAGTAACGGAGGCCTTTCAACGTGCAAACTCCTTCCTGGGGAAAACGCATACTTGTGGAGCGAGGAAGCCTAGGCAGGCTGCTTGCAGCCAGTTCACGCTCCTTTGGCTCCTGAAGCGAAGGCTTCGGGCACCTCTCCTGGCAGCCTCGCAAGCCTTTGGCAGGACCTCTAAAACTTTACCAGGCACAGCGAGCGGTGGAAGCAAGTCCCACACACCGAAAGAGCCGTAGCTGAAAAATATTGTCGTTCCTTTGCAGCACCGTACAAGCCCTCTGCTTTTGGGGGAGAGGGCCTTTCTCTTCTCTTCTTTGGCACACAGGGAAATGCCTTCACAGTGTTCGGCCTTGATACACTCGAGTGAGTGCAGCTTCCCCTTAACTGTTGAGAGTGTACTAGTGCAGCGCTCTCGAACATGACTGTCCTTTGAACACACCAAAAGAAACTTTCCATTCGAGGAGGGAATGCGCTGCACGGGAACTCTTTGTTCTCTGAGCCAAGTGGGTGCTGCTACTGTGCCTGTGTGTTTGCTGGTTCACTGGCACTCTGAGATGTTTTTGCCTCGCCATTGCGGGGCCCACGCTGTGCAGCTAACCTCACTTAGGGATCACAGGGGCCCGCATTACTTTCCAGGGGAAGACAACGCTGCCCGGATCACCCTCCAGGTGTCACTTTCTTGGCACTGAGCTACCTTCCTCGAAAGCTGTGCGTTGGTAGCCTGCTCCCAATGTGTTCCTTTGGTGACTGGACGCTCTTTGAGATGCTGGTCGAGACGGCCTCTGCTTCTCTGCTCTTGGAGAAGGCTGCTTTGCGGAGACGCTCAGCGTGGCCTGCGCCAAGTTCAACCTTCTGCTGCTCTGAACTAACGACTTACCTGCCCTCGCCCCTGGTGCAAAGTGCCTAGGCACAAGGGCACGCTCTGGCCCCGATGCCCACACTCAGTAGTCCAAAGCCTTCACAGGCTCCACGGGCGTCCTGCTTCCACTTACCCTCTGAACGCGGCTTGCTACGTGGCGGCGGCGGCAGCACTCCACAGGGTTTGGGGGCAGAACTCCTACCACTCTCCTCACATAGGTAGTCAGTCCTCCGCCGGGCTTCCCGTAGCCTTTGCAGAGAGCACTGTCTGTGGCACACCTCTTTCTTCTCCCTGCACCCTTATCTGTATTTTCGCAGCTGGGGGCAACCGGCTTCTGCTGCTGTGGACGAGGCCTGCTTACTGCTTGGCAAACGCCAGGGAGAAATGAGCGCGGCTGTAGAGGACGAGTCCAAAGAGCTCTAGGACGTCACAGTCAACCAGTGGTCTTGCCACCGAGCTCAGAGGTGTCTTCCAGTCCAGGAAAGAATGCGCCGCTTTGGCGTTGTTTCCTAGGACAAGAAACGTTCGGTGACAGTGCGTCTGTCAAGCTCGTGCTGACCGCCGCAATCTCAGAGCCTTTCCCTGCCAATCATCTCCTTGCTTCTGCTTTCTGGCAGCAAGCTCACTTAAGAAGTACCCTTACCTACCCGAGGATTTCACTCAGGGACTCTATTCGGTATGCCCATCGCGTCTGCCAAGGCAACTGGGGCCAAAACATTGCAGTGGCTGCTGGATCCAACTCTCTCCGCCTCCCCGGGAGCCGCCCGAGCCTACGGGCTGTTGGAGAAGGTCTTCGTTATGGTCCAGGTCACTCCCTTGATTGGCGGAAAGTCTCACCGCTGCCAGTGAGGACTTTAGTTTGAGAGCTCACTCTGTTGAGAACGCGTTGGTGCAGCCCTCGTTTCTCCTGCGTACCGGACCCCTGCAAGTAACGGAGGCCTTTCAACGTGCAAACTCCTTCCTGGGGAAAACGCATACTTGTGGAGCGAGGAAGCCTAGGCAGGCTGCTTGCAGCCAGTTCACGCTCCTTTGGCTCCTGAAGCGAAGGCTTCGGGCACCTCTCCTGGCAGCCTCGCAAGCCTTTGGCAGGACCTCTAAAACTTTACCAGGCACAGCGAGCGGTGGAAGCAAGTCCCACACACCGAAAGAGCCGTAGCTGAAAAATATTGTCGTTCCTTTGCAGCACCGTACAAGCCCTCTGCTTTTGGGGGAGAGGGCCTTTCTCTTCTCTTCTTTGGCACACAGGGAAATGCCTTCACAGTGTTCGGCCTTGATACACTCGAGTGAGTGCAGCTTCCCCTTAACTGTTGAGAGTGTACTAGTGCAGCGCTCTCGAACATTACTGTCCTTTGAACACACCAAAAGAAACTTTCCATTCGAGGAGGGAATGCGCTGCACGGGAACTCTTTGTTCTCTGAGCCAAGTGGGTGCTGCTACTGCGCCTGTGTGTTTGCTGGTTCACTGGCACTCTGAGATGTTTTTGCCTCGCCATTGCGGGGCCCACGCTGTGCAGCTAACCTCACTTAGGGATCACAGGGGCCCGCATTACTTTCCAGGGGAAGACAACGCTGCCCGGATCACCCTCCAGGTGTCACTTTCTTGGCACTGAGCTACCTTCCTCGAAAGCTGTGCATTGGTAGCCTGCTCCCAATGTGTTCCTTTGGTGACTGGACGCTCTTTGAGATGCTGGTCGAGACGGCCTCTGCTTCTCTGCTCTTGGAGAAGGCTGCTTTGCGGAGACGCTCAGCGTGGCCTGCGCCAAGTTCAACCTTCTGCTGCTCTGAACTAACGACTTACCTGCCCTCGCCCCTGGCGCAAAGTGCCTAGGCACAAGGGCACGCTCTGGCCCCGTTGCCCACACTCAGTAGTCCAAAGCCTTCACAGGCTCCACGGGCGTCCTGCTTCCACTTACCCTCTGAACGCGGCTTGCTACGTGGCGGCGGCGGCAGCACTCCACAGGGTTTGGGGGCAGAACTCCTACCACTCTCCTCACATAGGTAGTCAGTCCTCCGCCGGGCTTCCCGTAGCCTTTGCAGAGAGCACTGTCTGTGGCACACCTCTTTCTTCTCCCTGCACCCTTATCTGTATTTTCGCAGCTGGGGGCAACCGGCTTCTGCTGCTGTGGACGAGGCCTGCTTACTGCTTGGCAAACGCCAGGGAGAAATGAGCGCGGCTGTAGAGGACGAGTCCAAAGAGCTCTAGGACGTCACAGTCAACCAGTGGTCTTGCCACCGAGCTCAGAGGTGTCTTCCAGTCCAGGAAAGAATGCGCCGCTTTGGCGTTGTTTCCTAGGACAAGAAACGTTCGGTGACAGTGCGTCTGTCAAGCTCGTGCTGACCGCCGCAATCTCAGAGCCTTTCCCTGCCAATCATCTCCTTGCTTCTGCTTTCTGGCAGCAAGCTCACTTAAGAAGTACCCTTACCTACCCGAGGATTTCACTCAGGGACTCTATTCGGTATGCCCATCGCGTCTGCCAAGGCAACTGGGGCCAAAACATTGCAGTGGCTGCTGGATCCAACTCTCTCCGCCTCCCCGGGAGCCGCCCGAGCCTACGGGCTGTTGGAGAAGGTCTTCGTTATGGTCCAGGTCACTCCCTTGATTGGCGGAAAGTCTCACCGCTGCCAGTGAGGACTTTAGTTTGAGAGCTCACTCTGTTGAGAACGCGTTGGTGCAGCCCTCGTTTCTCCTGCGTACCGGACCCCTGCAAGTAACGGAGGCCTTTCAACGTGCAAACTCCTTCCTGGGGAAAACGCATACTTGTGGAGCGAGGAAGCCTAGGCAGGCTGCTTGCAGCCAGTTCACGCTCCTTTGGCTCCTGAAGCGAAGGCTTCCGGCACCTCTCCTGGCAGCCTCGCAAGCCTTTGGCAGGACCTCTAAAACTTTACCAGGCACAGCGAGCGGTGGAAGCAAGTCCCACACACCGAAAGAGCCGTAGCTGAAAAATATTGTCGTTCCTTTGCAGCACCGTACAAGCCCTCTGCTTTTGGGGGAGAGGGCCTTTCTCTTCTCTTCTTTGGCACACAGGGAAATGCCTTCACAGTGTTCGGCCTTGATACACTCGAGTGAGTGCAGCTTCCCCTTAACTGTTGAGAGTGTACTAGTGCAGCGCTCTCGAACATGACTGTCCTTTGAACACACCAAAAGAAACTTTCCATTCGAGGAGGGAACGCGCTGCACGGGAACTCTTTGTTCTCTGAGCCAAGTGGGTGCTGCTACTGCGCCTGTGTGTTTGCTGGTTCACTGGCACTCTGAGATGTTTTTGCCTCGCCATTGCGGGGCCCACGCTGTGCAGCTAACCTCACTTAGGGATCACAGGGGCCCGCATTACTTTCCAGGGGAAGACAACGCTGCCCGGATCACCCTCCAGGTGTCACTTTCTTGGCACTGAGCTACCTTCCTCGAAAGCTGTGCGTTGGTAGCCTGCTCCCAATGTGTTCCTTTGGTGACTGGACGCTCTTTGAGATGCTGGTCGAGACGGCCTCTGCTTCTCTGCTCTTGGAGAAGGCTGCTTTGCGGAGACGCTCAGCGTGGCCTGCGCCAAGTTCAACCTTCTGCTGCTCTGAACTAACGACTTACCTGCCCTCGCCCCTGGCGCAAAGTGCCTAGGCACAAGGGCACGCTCTGGCCCCGATGCCCACACTCAGTAGTCCAAAGCCTTCACAGGCTCCACGGGCGTCCTGCTTCCACTTACCCTCTGAACGCGGCTTGCTACGTGGCGGCGGCGGCAGCACTCCACAGGGTTTGGGGGCAGAACTCCTACCACTCTCCTCACATAGGTAGTCAGTCCTCCGCCGGGCTTCCCGTAGCCTTTGCAGAGAGCACTGTCTGTGGCACACCTCTTTCTTCTCCCTGCACCCTTATCTGTATTTTCGCAGCTGGGGGCAACCGGCTTCTGCTGCTGTGGACGAGGCCTGCTTACTGCTTGGCAAACGCCAGGGAGAAATGAGCGCGGCTGTAGAGGACGAGTCCAAAGAGCTCTAGGACGTCACAGTCAACCAGTGGTCTTGCCACCGAGCTCAGAGGTGTCTTCCAGTCCAGGAAAGAATGCGCCGCTTTGGCGTTGTTTCCTAGGACAAGAAACGTTCGGTGACAGTGCGTCTGTCAAGCTCGTGCTGACCGCCGCAATCTCAGAGCCTTTCCCTGCCAATCATCTCCTTGCTTCTGCTTTCTGGCAGCAAGCTCACTTAAGAAGTACCCTTACCTACCCGAGGATTTCACTCAGGGACTCTATTCGGTATGCCCATCGCGTCTGCCAAGGCAACTGGGGCCAAAACATTGCAGTGGCTGCTGGATCCAACTCTCTCCGCCTCCCCGGGAGCCGCCCGAGCCTACGGGCTGTTGGAGAAGGTCTTCGTTATGGTCCAGGTCACTCCCTTGATTGGCGGAAAGTCTCACCGCTGCCAGTGAGGACTTTAGTTTGAGAGCTCACTCTGTTGAGAACGCGTTGGTGCAGCCCTCGTTTCTCCTGCGTACCGGACCCCTGCAGGTAACGGAGGCCTTTCAACGTGCAAACTCCTTCCTGGGGAAAACGCATACTTGTGGAGCGAGGAAGCCTAGGCAGGCTGCTTGCAGCCAGTTCACGCTCCTTTGGCTCCTGAAGCGAAGGCTTCGGGCACCTCTCCTGGCAGCCTCGCAAGCCTTTGGCAGGACCTCTAAAACTTTACCAGGCACAGCGAGCGGTGGAAGCAAGTCCCACACACCGAAAGAGCCGTAGCTGAAAAATATTGTCGTTCCTTTGCAGCACCGTACAAGCCCTCTGCTTTTGGGGGAGAGGGCCTTTCTCTTCTCTTCTTTGGCACACAGGGAAATGCCTTCACAGTGTTCGGCCTTGATACACTCGAGTGAGTGCAGCTTCCCCTTAACTGTTGAGAGTGTACTAGTGCAGCGCTCTCGAACATGACTGTCCTTTGAACACACCAAAAGAAACTTTCCATTCGAGGAGGGAACGCGCTGCACGGGAACTCTTTGTTCTCTGAGCCAAGTGGGTGCTGCTACTGCGCCTGTGTGTTTGCTGGTTCACTGGCACTCTGAGATGTTTTTGCCTCGCCATTGCGGGGCCCACGCTGTGCAGCTAACCTCACTTAGGGATCACAGGGGCCCGCATTACTTTCCAGGGGAAGACAACGCTGCCCGGATCACCCTCCAGGTGTCACTTTCTTGGCACTGAGCTACCTTCCTCGAAAGCTGTGCGTTGGTAGCCTGCTCCCAATGTGTTCCTTTGGTGACTGGACGCTCTTTGAGATGCTGGTCGAGACGGCCTCTGCTTCTCTGCTCTTGGAGAAGGCTGCTTTGCGGAGACGCTCAGCGTGGCCTGCGCCAAGTTCAACCTTCTGCTGCTCTGAACTAACGACTTACCTGCCCTCGCCCCTGGCGCAAAGTGCCTAGGCACAAGGGCACGCTCTGGCCCCGATGCCCACACTCAGTAGTCCAAAGCCTTCACAGGCTCCACGGGCGTCCTGCTTCCACTTACCCTCTGAACGCGGCTTGCTACGTGGCGGCGGCGGCAGCACTCCACAGGGTTTGGGGGCAGAACTCCTACCACTCTCCTCACATAGGTAGTCAGTCCTCCGCCGGGCTTCCCGTAGCCTTTGCAGAGAGCACTGTCTGTGGCACACCTCTTTCTTCTCCCTGCACCCTTATCTGTATTTTCGCAGCTGGGGGCAACCGGCTTCTGCTGCTGTGGACGAGGCCTGCTTACTGCTTGGCAAACGCCAGGGAGAAATGAGCGCGGCTGTAGAGGACGAGTCCAAAGAGCTCTAGGACGTCACAGTCAACCAGTGGTCTTGCCACCGAGCTCAGAGGTGTCTTCCAGTCCAGGAAAGAATGCGCCGCTTTGGCGTTGTTTCCTAGGACAAGAAACGTTCGGTGACAGTGCGTCTGTCAAGCTCGTGCTGACCGCCGCAATCTCAGAGCCTTTCCCTGCCAATCATCTCCTTGCTTCTGCTTTCTGGCAGCAAGCTCACTTAAGAAGTACCCTTACCTACCCGAGGATTTCACTCAGGGACTCTATTCGGTATGCCCATCGCGTCTGCCAAGGCAACTGGGGCCAAAACATTGCAGTGGCTGCTGGATCCAACTCTCTCCGCCTCCCCGGGAGCCGCCCGAGCCTACGGGCTGTTGGAGAAGGTCTTCGTTATGGTCCAGGTCACTCCCTTGATTGGCGGAAAGTCTCACCGCTGCCAGTGAGGACTTTAGTTTGAGAGCTCACTCTGTTGAGAACGCGTTGGTGCAGCCCTCGTTTCTCCTGCGTACCGGACCCCTGCAGGTAACGGAGGCCTTTCAACGTGCAAACTCCTTCCTGGGGAAAACGCATACTTGTGGAGCGAGGAAGCCTAGGCAGGCTGCTTGCAGCCAGTTCACGCTCCTTTGGCTCCTGAAGCGAAGGCTTCGGGCACCTCTCCTGGCAGCCTCGCAAGCCTTTGGCAGGACCTCTAAAACTTTACCAGGCACAGCGAGCGGTGGAAGCAAGTCCCACACACCGAAAGAGCCGTAGCTGAAAAATATTGTCGTTCCTTTGCAGCACCGTACAAGCCCTCTGCTTTTGGGGGAGAGGGCCTTTCTCTTCTCTTCTTTGGCACACAGGGAAATGCCTTCACAGTGTTCGGCCTTGATACACTCGAGTGAGTGCAGCTTCCCCTTAACTGTTGAGAGTGTACTAGTGCAGCGCTCTCGAACATGACTGTCCTTTGAACACACCAAAAGAAACTTTCCATTCGAGGAGGGAACGCGCTGCACGGGAACTCTTTGTTCTCTGAGCCAAGTGGGTGCTGCTACTGCGCCTGTGTGTTTGCTGGTTCACTGGCACTCTGAGATGTTTTTGCCTCGCCATTGCGGGGCCCACGCTGTGCAGCTAACCTCACTTAGGGATCACAGGGGCCCGCATTACTTTCCAGGGGAAGACAACGCTGCCCGGATCACCCTCCAGGTGTCACTTTCTTGGCACTGAGCTACCTTCCTCGAAAGCTGTGCGTTGGTAGCCTGCTCCCAATGTGTTCCTTTGGTGACTGGACGCTCTTTGAGATGCTGGTCGAGACGGCCTCTGCTTCTCTGCTCTTGGAGAAGGCTGCTTTGCGGAGACGCTCAGCGTGGCCTGCGCCAAGTTCAACCTTCTGCTGCTCTGAACTAACGACTTACCTGCCCTCGCCCCTGGTGCAAAGTGCCTAGGCACAAGGGCACGCTCTGGCCCCGATGCCCACACTCAGTAGTCCAAAGCCTTCACAGGCTCCACGGGCGTCCTGCTTCCACTTACCCTCTGAACGCGGCTTGCTACGTGGCGGCGGCGGCAGCACTCCACAGGGTTTGGGGGCAGAACTCCTACCACTCTCCTCACATAGGTAGTCAGTCCTCCGCCGGGCTTCCCGTAGCCTTTGCAGAGAGCACTGTCTGTGGCACACCTCTTTCTTCTCCCTGCACCCTTATCTGTATTTTCGCAGCTGGGGGCAACCGGCTTCTGCTGCTGTGGACGAGGCCTGCTTACTGCTTGGCAAACGCCAGGGAGAAATGAGCGCGGCTGTAGAGGACGAGTCCAAAGAGCTCTAGGACGTCACAGTCAACCAGTGGTCTTGCCACCGAGCTCAGAGGTGTCTTCCAGTCCAGGAAAGAATGCGCCGCTTTGGCGTTCTTTCCTAGGACAAGAAACGTTCGGTGACAGTGCGTCTGTCAAGCTCGTGCTGACCGCCGCAATCTCAGAGCCTTTCCCTGCCAATCATCTCCTTGCTTCTGCTTTCTGGCAGCAAGCTCACTTAAGAAGTACCCTTACCTACCCGAGGATTTCACTCAGGGACTCTATTCGGTATGCCCATCGCGTCTGCCAAGGCAACTGGGGCCAAAACATTGCAGTGGCTACTGGATCCAACACTCTCCGCCTCCCCGGGAGCCGCCCGAGCCTACGGGCTGTTGGAGAAGGTCTTCGTTATGGTCCAGGTCACTCCCTTGATTGGCGGAAAGTCTCACCGCTGCCAGTGAGGACTTTAGTTTGAGAGCTCACTCTGTTGAGAACGCGTTGGTGCAGCCCTCGTTTCTCCTGCGTACCGGACCCCTGCAAGTAACGGAGGCCTTTCAACGTGCAAACTCCTTCCTGGGGAAAACGCATACTTGTGGAGCGAGGAAGCCTAGGCAGGCTGCTTGCAGCCAGTTCACGCTCCTTTGGCTCCTGAAGCGAAGGCTTCGGGCACCTCTCCTGGCAGCCTCGCAAGCCTTTGGCAGGACCTCTAAAACTTTACCAGGCACAGCGAGCGGTGGAAGCAAGTCCCACACACCGAAAGAGCCGTAGCTGAAAAATATTGTCGTTCCTTTGCAGCACCGTACAAGCCCTCTGCTTTTGGGGGAGAGGGCCTTTCTCTTCTCTTCTTTGGCACACAGGGAAATGCCTTCACAGTGTTCGGCCTTGATACACTCGAGTGAGTGCAGCTTCCCCTTAACTGTTGAGAGTGTACTAGTGCAGCGCTCTCGAACATGACTGTCCTTTGAACACACCAAAAGAAACTTTCCATTCGAGGAGGGAATGCGCTGCACGGGAACTCTTTGTTCTCTGAGCCAAGTGGGTGCTGCTACTGCGCCTGTGTGTTTGCTGGTTCACTGGCACTCTGAGATGTTTTTGCCTCGCCATTGCGGGGCCCACGCTGTGCAGCTAACCTCACTTAGGGATCACAGGGGCCCGCATTACTTTCCAGGGGAAGACAACGCTGCCCGGATCACCCTCCAGGTGTCACTTTCTTGGCACTGAGCTACCTTCCTCGAAAGCTGTGCATTGGTAGCCTGCTCCCAATGTGTTCCTTTGGTGACTGGACGCTCTTTGAGATGCTGGTCGAGACGGCCTCTGCTTCTCTGCTCTTGGAGAAGGCTGCTTTGCGGAGACGCTCAGCGTGGCCTGCGCCAAGTTCAACCTTCTGCTGCTCTGAACTAACGACTTACCTGCCCTCGCCCCTGGCGCAAAGTGCCTAGGCACAAGGGCACGCTCTGGCCCCGTTGCCCACACTCAGTAGTCCAAAGCCTTCACAGGCTCCACGGGCGTCCTGCTTCCACTTACCCTCTGAACGCGGCTTGCTACGTGGCGGCGGCGGCAGCACTCCACAGGGTTTGGGGGCAGAACTCCTACCACTCTCCTCACATAGGTAGTCAGTCCTCCGCCGGGCTTCCCGTAGCCTTTGCAGAGAGCACTGTCTGTGGCACACCTCTTTCTTCTCCCTGCACCCTTATCTGTATTTTCGCAGCTGGGGGCAACCGGCTTCTGCTGCTGTGGACGAGGCCTGCTTACTGCTTGGCAAACGCCAGGGAGAAATGAGCGCGGCTGTAGAGGACGAGTCCAAAGAGCTCTAGGACGTCACAGTCAACCAGTGGTCTTGCCACCGAGCTCAGAGGTGTCTTCCAGTCCAGGAAAGAATGCGCCGCTTTGGCGTTCTTTCCTAGGACAAGAAACGTTCGGTGACAGTGCGTCTGTCAAGCTCGTGCTGACCGCCGCAATCTCAGAGCCTTTCCCTGCCAATCATCTCCTTGCTTCTGCTTTCTGGCAGCAAGCTCACTTAAGAAGTACCCTTACCTACCCGAGGATTTCACTCAGGGACTCTATTCGGTATGCCCATCGCGTCTGCCAAGGCAACTGGGGCCAAAACATTGCAGTGGCTGCTGGATCCAACTCTCTCCGCCTCCCCGGGAGCCGCCCGAGCCTACGGGCTGTTGGAGAAGGTCTTCGTTATGGTCCAGGTCACTCCCTTGATTGGTGGAAAGTCTCACCGCTGCCAGTGAGGACTTTAGTTTGAGAGCTCACTCTGTTGAGAACGCGTTGGTGCAGCCCTCGTTTCTCCTGTGTACCGGACCCCTGCAAGTAACGGAGGCCTTTCAACGTGCAAACTCCTTCCTGGGGAAAACGCATACTTGTGGAGCGAGGAAGCCTAGGCAGGCTGCTTGCAGCCAGTTCACGCTCCTTTGGCTCCTGAAGCGAAGGCTTCGGGCACCTCTCCTGGCAGCCTCGCAAGCCTTTGGCAGGACCTCTAAAACTTTACCAGGCACAGCGAGCGGTGGAAGCAAGTCCCACACACCGAAAGAGCCGTAGCTGAAAAATATTGTCGTTCCTTTGCAGCACCGTACAAGCCCTCTGCTTTTGGGGGAGAGGGCCTTTCTCTTCTCTTCTTTGGCACACAGGGAAATGCCTTCACAGTGTTCGGCCTTGATACACTCGAGTGAGTGCAGCTTCCCCTTAACTGTTGAGAGTGTACTAGTGCAGCGCTCTCGAACATGACTGTCCTTTGAACACACCAAAAGAAACTTTCCATTCGAGGAGGGAACGCGCTGCACGGGAACTCTTTGTTCTCTGAGCCAAGTGGGTGCTGCTACTGCGCCTGTGTGTTTGCTGGTTCACTGGCACTCTGAGATGTTTTTGCCTCGCCATTGCGGGGCCCACGCTGTGCAGCTAACCTCACTTAGGGATCACAGGGGCCCGCATTACTTTCCAGGGGAAGACAACGCTGCCCGGATCACCCTCCAGGTGTCACTTTCTTGGCACTGAGCTACCTTCCTCGAAAGCTGTGCGTTGGTAGCCTGCTCCCAATGTGTTCCTTTGGTGACTGGACGCTCTTTGAGATGCTGGTCGAGACGGCCTCTGCTTCTCTGCTCTTGGAGAAGGCTGCTTTGCGGAGACGCTCAGCGTGGCCTGCGCCAAGTTCAACCTTCTGCTGCTCTGAACTAACGACTTACCTGCCCTCGCCCCTGGCGCAAAGTGCCTAGGCACAAGGGCACGCTCTGGCCCCGATGCCCACACTCAGTAGTCCAAAGCCTTCACAGGCTCCACGGGCGTCCTGCTTCCACTTACCCTCTGAACGCGGCTTGCTACGTGGCGGCGGCGGCAGCACTCCACAGGGTTTGGGGGCAGAACTCCTACCACTCTCCTCACATAGGTAGTCAGTCCTCCGCCGGGCTTCCCGTAGCCTTTGCAGAGAGCACTGTCTGTGGCACACCTCTTTCTTCTCCCTGCACCCTTATCTGTATTTTCGCAGCTGAGGGCAACCGGCTTCTGCTGCTGTGGACGAGGCCTGCTTACTGCTTGGCAAACGCCAGGGAGAAATGAGCGCGGCTGTAGAGGACGAGTCCAAAGAGCTCTAGGACGTCACAGTCAACCAGTGGTCTTGCCACCGAGCTCAGAGGTGTCTTCCAGTCCAGGAAAGAATGCGCCGCTTTGGCGTTGTTTCCTAGGACAAGAAACGTTCGGTGACAGTGCGTCTGTCAAGCTCGTGCTGACCGCCGCAATCTCAGAGCCTTTCCCTGCCAATCATCTCCTTGCTTCTGCTTTCTGGCAGCAAGCTCACTTAAGAAGTACCCTTACCTACCCGAGGATTTCACTCAGGGACTCTATTCGGTATGCCCATCGCGTCTGCCAAGGCAACTGGGGCCAAAACATTGCAGTGGCTGCTGGATCCAACTCTCTCCGCCTCCCCGGGAGCCGCCCGAGCCTACGGGCTGTTGGAGAAGGTCTTCGTTATGGTCCAGGTCACTCCCTTGATTGGCGGAAAGTCTCACCGCTGCCAGTGAGGACTTTAGTTTGAGAGCTCACTCTGTTGAGAACGCGTTGGTGCAGCCCTCGTTTCTCCTGCGTACCGGACCCCTGCAGGTAACGGAGGCCTTTCAACGTGCAAACTCCTTCCTGGGGAAAACGCATACTTGTGGAGCGAGGAAGCCTAGGCAGGCTGCTTGCAGCCAGTTCACGCTCCTTTGGCTCCTGAAGCGAAGGCTTCGGGCACCTCTCCTGGCAGCCTCGCAAGCCTTTGGCAGGACCTCTAAAACTTTACCAGGCACAGCGAGCGGTGGAAGCAAGTCCCACACACCGAAAGAGCCGTAGCTGAAAAATATTGTCGTTCCTTTGCAGCACCGTACAAGCCCTCTGCTTTTGGGGGAGAGGGCCTTTCTCTTCTCTTCTTTGGCACACAGGGAAATGCCTTCACAGTGTTCGGCCTTGATACACTCGAGTGAGTGCAGCTTCCCCTTAACTGTTGAGAGTGTACTAGTGCAGCGCTCTCGAACATGACTGTCCTTTGAACACACCAAAAGAAACTTTCCATTCGAGGAGGGAACGCGCTGCACGGGAACTCTTTGTTCTCTGAGCCAAGTGGGTGCTGCTACTGCGCCTGTGTGTTTGCTGGTTCACTGGCACTCTGAGATGTTTTTGCCTCGCCATTGCGGGGCCCACGCTGTGCAGCTAACCTCACTTAGGGATCACAGGGGCCCGCATTACTTTCCAGGGGAAGACAACGCTGCCCGGATCACCCTCCAGGTGTCACTTTCTTGGCACTGAGCTACCTTCCTCGAAAGCTGTGCGTTGGTAGCCTGCTCCCAATGTGTTCCTTTGGTGACTGGACGCTCTTTGAGATGCTGGTCGAGACGGCCTCTGCTTCTCTGCTCTTGGAGAAGGCTGCTTTGCGGAGACGCTCAGCGTGGCCTGCGCCAAGTTCAACCTTCTGCTGCTCTGAACTAACGACTTACCTGCCCTCGCCCCTGGTGCAAAGTGCCTAGGCACAAGGGCACGCTCTGGCCCCGATGCCCACACTCAGTAGTCCAAAGCCTTCACAGGCTCCACGGGCGTCCTGCTTCCACTTACCCTCTGAACGCGGCTTGCTACGTGGCGGCGGCGGCAGCACTCCACAGGGTTTGGGGGCAGAACTCCTACCACTCTCCTCACATAGGTAGTCAGTCCTCCGCCGGGCTTCCCGTAGCCTTTGCAGAGAGCACTGTCTGTGGCACACCTCTTTCTTCTCCCTGCACCCTTATCTGTATTTTCGCAGCTGGGGGCAACCGGCTTCTGCTGCTGTGGACGAGGCCTGCTTACTGCTTGGCAAACGCCAGGGAGAAATGAGCGCGGCTGTAGAGGACGAGTCCAAAGAGCTCTAGGACGTCACAGTCAACCAGTGGTCTTGCCACCGAGCTCAGAGGTGTCTTCCAGTCCAGGAAAGAATGCGCCGCTTTGGCGTTGTTTCCTAGGACAAGAAACGTTCGGTGACAGTGCGTCTGTCAAGCTCGTGCTGACCGCCGCAATCTCAGAGCCTTTCCCTGCCAATCATCTCCTTGCTTCTGCTTTCTGGCAGCAAGCTCACTTAAGAAGTACCCTTACCTACCCGAGGATTTCACTCAGGGACTCTATTCGGTATGCCCATCGCGTCTGCCAAGGCAACTGGGGCCAAAACATTGCAGTGGCTGCTGGATCCAACTCTCTCCGCCTCCCCGGGAGCCGCCCGAGCCTACGGGCTGTTGGAGAAGGTCTTCGTTATGGTCCAGGTCACTCCCTTGATTGGCGGAAAGTCTCACCGCTGCCAGTGAGGACTTTAGTTTGAGAGCTCACTCTGTTGAGAACGCGTTGGTGCAGCCCTCGTTTCTCCTGCGTACCGGACCCCTGCAAGTAACGGAGGCCTTTCAACGTGCAAACTCCTTCCTGGGGAAAACGCATACTTGTGGAGCGAGGAAGCCTAGGCAGGCTGCTTGCAGCCAGTTCACGCTCCTTTGGCTCCTGAAGCGAAGGCTTCCGGCACCTCTCCTGGCAGCCTCGCAAGCCTTTGGCAGGACCTCTAAAACTTTACCAGGCACAGCGAGCGGTGGAAGCAAGTCCCACACACCGAAAGAGCCGTAGCTGAAAAATATTGTCGTTCCTTTGCAGCACCGTACAAGCCCTCTGCTTTTGGGGGAGAGGGCCTTTCTCTTCTCTTCTTTGGCACACAGGGAAATGCCTTCACAGTGTTCGGCCTTGATACACTCGAGTGAGTGCAGCTTCCCCTTAACTGTTGAGAGTGTACTAGTGCAGCGCTCTCGAACATGACTGTCCTTTGAACACACCAAAAGAAACTTTCCATTCGAGGAGGGAACGCGCTGCACGGGAACTCTTTGTTCTCTGAGCCAAGTGGGTGCTGCTACTGCGCCTGTGTGTTTGCTGGTTCACTGGCACTCTGAGATGTTTTTGCCTCGCCATTGCGGGGCCCACGCTGTGCAGCTAACCTCACTTAGGGATCACAGGGGCCCGCATTACTTTCCAGGGGAAGACAACGCTGCCCGGATCACCCTCCAGGTGTCACTTTCTTGGCACTGAGCTACCTTCCTCGAAAGCTGTGCATTGGTAGCCTGCTCCCAATGTGTTCCTTTGGTGACTGGACGCTCTTTGAGATGCTGGTCGAGACGGCCTCTGCTTCTCTGCTCTTGGAGAAGGCTGCTTTGCGGAGACGCTCAGCGTGGCCTGCGCCAAGTTCAACCTTCTGCTGCTCTGAACTAACGACTTACCTGCCCTCGCCCCTGGCGCAAAGTGCCTAGGCACAAGGGCACGCTCTGGCCCCGATGCCCACACTCAGTAGTCCAAAGCCTTCACAGGCTCCACGGGCGTCCTGCTTCCACTTACCCTCTGAACGCGGCTTGCTACGTGGCGGCGGCGGCAGCACTCCACAGGGTTTGGGGGCAGAACTCCTACCACTCTCCTCACATAGGTAGTCAGTCCTCCGCCGGGCTTCCCGTAGCCTTTGCAGAGAGCACTGTCTGTGGCACACCTCTTTCTTCTCCCTGCACCCTTATCTGTATTTTCGCAGCTGGGGGCAACCGGCTTCTGCTGCTGTGGACGAGGCCTGCTTACTGCTTGGCAAACGCCAGGGAGAAATGAGCGCGGCTGTAGAGGACGAGTCCAAAGAGCTCTAGGACGTCACAGTCAACCAGTGGTCTTGCCACCGAGCTCAGAGGTGTCTTCCAGTCCAGGAAAGAATGCGCCGCTTTGGCGTTGTTTCCTAGGACAAGAAACGTTCGGTGACAGTGCGTCTGTCAAGCTCGTGCTGACCGCCGCAATCTCAGAGCCTTTCCCTGCCAATCATCTCCTTGCTTCTGCTTTCTGGCAGCAAGCTCACTTAAGAAGTACCCTTACCTACCCGAGGATTTCACTCAGGGACTCTATTCGGTATGCCCATCGCGTCTGCCAAGGCAACTGGGGCCAAAACATTGCAGTGGCTGCTGGATCCAACTCTCTCCGCCTCCCCGGGAGCCGCCCGAGCCTACGGGCTGTTGGAGAAGGTCTTCGTTATGGTCCAGGTCACTCCCTTGATTGGCGGAAAGTCTCCCCGCTGCCAGTGAGGACTTTAGTTTGAGAGCTCACTCTGTTGAGAACGCGTTGGTGCAGCCCTCGTTTCTCCTGCGTACCGGACCCCTGCAGGTAACGGAGGCCTTTCAACGTGCAAACTCCTTCCTGGGGAAAACGCATACTTGTGGAGCGAGGAAGCCTAGGCAGGCTGCTTGCAGCCAGTTCACGCTCCTTTGGCTCCTGAAGCGAAGGCTTCGGGCACCTCTCCTGGCAGCCTCGCAAGCCTTTGGCAGGACCTCTAAAACTTTACCAGGCACAGCGAGCGGTGGAAGCAAGTCCCACACACCGAAAGAGCCGTAGCTGAAAAATATTGTCGTTCCTTTGCAGCACCGTACAAGCCCTCTGCTTTTGGGGGAGAGGGCCTTTCTCTTCTCTTCTTTGGCACACAGGGAAATGCCTTCACAGTGTTCGGCTTTGATACACTCGAGTGAGTGCAGCTTCCCCTTAACTGTTGAGAGTGTACTAGTGCAGCGCTCTCGAACATGACTGTCCTTTGAACACACCAAAAGAAACTTTCCATTCGAGGAGGGAACACGCTGCACGGGAACTCTTTGTTCTCTGAGCCAAGTGGGTGCTGCTACTGCGCCTGTGTGTTTGCTGGTTCACTGGCACTCTGAGATGTTTTTGCCTCGCCATTGCGGGGCCCACGCTGTGCAGCTAACCTCACTTAGGGATCACAGGGGCCCGCATTACTTTCCAGGGGAAGACAACGCTGCCCGGATCACCCTCCAGGTGTCACTTTCTTGGCACTGAGCTACCTTCCTCGAAAGCTGTGCGTTGGTAGCCTGCTCCCAATGTGTTCCTTTGGTGACTGGACGCTCTTTGAGATGCTGGTCGAGACGGCCTCTGCTTCTCTGCTCTTGGAGAAGGCTGCTTTGCGGAGACGCTCAGCGTGGCCTGCGCCAAGTTCAACCTTCTGCTGCTCTGAACTAACGACTTACCTGCCCTCGCCCCTGGTGCAAAGTGCCTAGGCACAAGGGCACGCTCTGGCCCCGATGCCCACACTCAGTAGTCCAAAGCCTTCACAGGCTCCACGGGCGTCCTGCTTCCACTTACCCTCTGAACGCGGCTTGCTACGTGGCGGCGGCGGCAGCACTCCACAGGGTTTGGGGGCAGAACTCCTACCACTCTCCTCACATAGGTAGTCAGTCCTCCGCCGGGCTTCCCGTAGCCTTTGCAGAGAGCACTGTCTGTGGCACACCTCTTTCTTCTCCCTGCACCCTTATCTGTATTTTCGCAGCTGGGGGCAACCGGCTTCTGCTGCTGTGGACGAGGCCTGCTTACTGCTTGGCAAACGCCAGGGAGAAATGAGCGCGGCTGTAGAGGACGAGTCCAAAGAGCTCTAGGACGTCACAGTCAACCAGTGGTCTTGCCACCGAGCTCAGAGGTGTCTTCCAGTCCAGGAAAGAATGCGCCGCTTTGGCGTTGTTTCCTAGGACAAGAAACGTTCGGTGACAGTGCGTCTGTCAAGCTCGTGCTGACCGCCGCAATCTCAGAGCCTTTCCCTGCCAATCATCTCCTTGCTTCTGCTTTCTGGCAGCAAGCTCACTTAAGAAGTACCCTTACCTACCCGAGGATTTCACTCAGGGACTCTATTCGGTATGCCCATCGCGTCTGCCAAGGCAACTGGGGCCAAAACATTGCAGTGGCTGCTGGATCCAACTCTCTCCGCCTCCCCGGGAGCCGCCCGAGCCTACGGGCTGTTGGAGAAGGTCTTCGTTATGGTCCAGGTCACTCCCTTGATTGGCGGAAAGTCTCACCGCTGCCAGTGAGGACTTTAGTTTGAGAGCTCACTCTGTTGAGAACGCGTTGGTGCAGCCCTCGTTTCTCCTGCGTACCGGACCCCTGCAAGTAACGGAGGCCTTTCAACGTGCAAACTCCTTCCTGGGGAAAACGCATACTTGTGGAGCGAGGAAGCCTAGGCAGGCTGCTTGCAGCCAGTTCACGCTCCTTTGGCTCCTGAAGCGAAGGCTTCGGGCACCTCTCCTGGCAGCCTCGCAAGCCTTTGGCAGGACCTCTAAAACTTTACCAGGCACAGCGAGCGGTGGAAGCAAGTCCCACACACCGAAAGAGCCGTAGCTGAAAAATATTGTCGTTCCTTTGCAGCACCGTACAAGCCCTCTGCTTTTGGGGGAGAGGGCCTTTCTCTTCTCTTCTTTGGCACACAGGGAAATGCCTTCACAGTGTTCGGCCTTGATACACTCGAGTGAGTGCAGCTTCCCCTTAACTGTTGAGAGTGTACTAGTGCAGCGCTCTCGAACATGACTGTCCTTTGAACACACCAAAAGAAACTTTCCATTCGAGGAGGGAATGCGCTGCACGGGAACTCTTTGTTCTCTGAGCCAAGTGGGTGCTGCTACTGCGCCTGTGTGTTTGCTGGTTCACTGGCACTCTGAGATGTTTTTGCCTCGCCATTGCGGGGCCCACGCTGTGCAGCTAACCTCACTTAGGGATCACAGGGGCCCGCATTACTTTCCAGGGGAAGACAATGCTGCCCGGATCACCCTCCAGGTGTCACTTTCTTGGCACTGAGCTACCTTCCTCGAAAGCTCTGCATTGGTAGCCTGCTCCCAATGTGTTCCTTTGGTGACTGGACGCTCTTTGAGATGCTGGTCGAGACGGCCTCTGCTTCTCTGCTCTTGGAGAAGGCTGCTTTGCGGAGACGCTCAGCGTGGCCTGCGCCAAGTTCAACCTTCTGCTGCTCTGAACTAACGACTTACCTGCCCTCGCCCCTGGCGCAAAGTGCCTAGGCACAAGGGCACGCTCTGGCCCCGATGCCCACACTCAGTAGTCCAAAGCCTTCACAGGCTCCACGGGCGTCCTGCTTCCACTTACCCTCTGAACGCGGCTTGCTACGTGGCGGCGGCGGCAGCACTCCACAGGGTTTGGGGGCAGAACTCCTACCACTCTCCTCACATAGGTAGTCAGTCCTCCGCCGGGCTTCCCGTAGCCTTTGCAGAGAGCACTGTCTGTGGCACACCTCTTTCTTCTCCCTGCACCCTTATCTGTATTTTCGCAGCTGGGGGCAACCGGCTTCTGCTGCTGTGGACGAGGCCTGCTTACTGCTTGGCAAACGCCAGGGAGAAATGAGCGCGGCTGTAGAGGACGAGTCCAAAGAGCTCTAGGACGTCACAGTCAACCAGTGGTCTTGCCACCGAGCTCAGAGGTGTCTTCCAGTCCAGGAAAGAATGCGCCGCTTTGGCGTTGTTTCCTAGGACAAGAAACGTTCGGTGACAGTGCGTCTGTCAAGCTCGTGCTGACCGCAGCAATCTCAGAGCCTTTCCCTGCCAATCATCTCCTTGCTTCTGCTTTCTGGCAGCAAGCTCACTTAAGAAGTACCCTTACCTACCCGAGGATTTCACTCAGGGACTCTATTCGGTATGCCCATCGCGTCTGCCAAGGCAACTGGGGCCAAAACATTGCAGTGGCTGCTGGATCCAACTCTCTCCGCCTCCCCGGGAGCCGCCCGAGCCTACGGGCTGTTGGAGAAGGTCTTCGTTATGGTCCAGGTCACTCCCTTGATTGGCGGAAAGTCTCACCGCTGCCAGTGAGGACTTTAGTTTGAGAGCTCACTCTGTTGAGAACGCGTTGGTGCAGCCCTCGTTTCTCCTGCGTACCGGACCCCTGCAGGTAACGGAGGCCTTTCAACGTGCAAACTCCTTCCTGGGGAAAACGCATACTTGTGGAGCGAGGAAGCCTAGGCAGGCTGCTTGCAGCCAGTTCACGCTCCTTTGGCTCCTGAAGCGAAGGCTTCGGGCACCTCTCCTGGCAGCCTCGCAAGCCTTTGGCAGGACCTCTAAAACTTTACCAGGCACAGCGAGCGGTGGAAGCAAGTCCCACACACCGAAAGAGCCGTAGCTGAAAAATATTGTCGTTCCTTTGCAGCACCGTACAAGCCCTCTGCTTTTGGGGGAGAGGGCCTTTCTCTTCTCTTCTTTGGCACACAGGGAAATGCCTTCACAGTGTTCGGCCTTGATACACTCGAGTGAGTGCAGCTTCCCCTTAACTGTTGAGAGTGTACTAGTGCAGCGCTCTCGAACATGACTGTCCTTTGAACACACCAAAAGAAACTTTCCATTCGAGGAGGGAACGCGCTGCACGGGAACTCTTTGTTCTCTGAGCCAAGTGGGTGCTGCTACTGCGCCTGTGTGTTTGCTGGTTCACTGGCACTCTGAGATGTTTTTGCCTCGCCATTGCGGGGCCCACGCTGTGCAGCTAACCTCACTTAGGGATCACAGGGGCCCGCATTACTTTCCAGGGGAAGACAACGCTGCCCGGATCACCCTCCAGGTGTCACTTTCTTGGCACTGAGCTACCTTCCTCGAAAGCTGTGCGTTGGTAGCCTGCTCCCAATGTGTTCCTTTGGTGACTGGACGCTCTTTGAGATGCTGGTCGAGACGGCCTCTGCTTCTCTGCTCTTGGAGAAGGCTGCTTTGCGGAGACGCTCAGCGTGGCCTGCGCCAAGTTCAACCTTCTGCTGCTCTGAACTAACGACTTACCTGCCCTCGCCCCTGGTGCAAAGTGCCTAGGCACAAGGGCACGCTCTGGCCCCGATGCCCACACTCAGTAGTCCAAAGCCTTCACAGGCTCCACGGGCGTCCTGCTTCCACTTACCCTCTGAACGCGGCTTGCTACGTGGCGGCGGCGGCAGCACTCCACAGGGTTTGGGGGCAGAACTCCTACCACTCTCCTCACATAGGTAGTCAGTCCTCCGCCGGGCTTCCCGTAGCCTTTGCAGAGAGCACTGTCTGTGGCACACCTCTTTCTTCTCCCTGCACCCTTATCTGTATTTTCGCAGCTGGGGGCAACCGGCTTCTGCTGCTGTGGACGAGGCCTGCTTACTGCTTGGCAAACGCCAGGGAGAAATGAGCGCGGCTGTAGAGGACGAGTCCAAAGAGCTCTAGGACGTCACAGTCAACCAGTGGTCTTGCCACCGAGCTCAGAGGTGTCTTCCAGTCCAGGAAAGAATGCGCCGCTTTGGCGTTGTTTCCTAGGACAAGAAACGTTCGGTGACAGTGCGTCTGTCAAGCTCGTGCTGACCGCCGCAATCTCAGAGCCTTTCCCTGCCAATCATCTCCTTGCTTCTGCTTTCTGGCAGCAAGCTCACTTAAGAAGTACCCTTACCTACCCGAGGATTTCACTCAGGGACTCTATTCGGTATGCCCATCGCGTCTGCCAAGGCAACTGGGGCCAAAACATTGCAGTGGCTGCTGGATCCAACTCTCTCCGCCTCCCCGGGAGCCGCCCGAGCCTACGGGCTGTTGGAGAAGGTCTTCGTTATGGTCCAGGTCACTCCCTTGATTGGCGGAAAGTCTCACCGCTGCCAGTGAGGACTTTAGTTTGAGAGCTCACTCTGTTGAGAACGCGTTGGTGCAGCCCTCGTTTCTCCTGCGTACCGGACCCCTGCAAGTAACGGAGGCCTTTCAACGTGCAAACTCCTTCCTGGGGAAAACGCATACTTGTGGAGCGAGGAAGCCTAGGCAGGCTGCTTGCAGCCAGTTCACGCTCCTTTGGCTCCTGAAGCGAAGGCTTCCGGCACCTCTCCTGGCAGCCTCGCAAGCCTTTGGCAGGACCTCTAAAACTTTACCAGGCACAGCGAGCGGTGGAAGCAAGTCCCACACACCGAAAGAGCCGTAGCTGAAAAATATTGTCGTTCCTTTGCAGCACCGTACAAGCCCTCTGCTTTTGGGGGAGAGGGCCTTTCTCTTCTCTTCTTTGGCACACAGGGAAATGCCTTCACAGTGTTCGGCCTTGATACACTCGAGTGAGTGCAGCTTCCCCTTAACTGTTGAGAGTGTACTAGTGCAGCGCTCTCGAACATGACTGTCCTTTGAACACACCAAAAGAAACTTTCCATTCGAGGAGGGAATGCGCTGCACGGGAACTCTTTGTTCTCTGAGCCAAGTGGGTGCTGCTACTGCGCCTGTGTGTTTGCTGGTTCACTGGCACTCTGAGATGTTTTTGCCTCGCCATTGCGGGGCCCACGCTGTGCAGCTAACCTCACTTAGGGATCACAGGGGCCCGCATTACTTTCCAGGGGAAGACAACGCTGCCCGGATCACCCTCCAGGTGTCACTTTCTTGGCACTGAGCTACCTTCCTCGAAAGCTGTGCATTGGTAGCCTGCTCCCAATGTGTTCCTTTGGTGACTGGACGCTCTTTGAGATGCTGGTCGAGACGGCCTCTGCTTCTCTGCTCTTGGAGAAGGCTGCTTTGCGGAGACGCTCAGCGTGGCCTGCGCCAAGTTCAACCTTCTGCTGCTCTGAACTAACGACTTACCTGCCCTCGCCCCTGGCGCAAAGTGCCTAGGCACAAGGGCACGCTCTGGCCCCGATGCCCACACTCAGTAGTCCAAAGCCTTCACAGGCTCCACGGGCGTCCTGCTTCCACTTACCCTCTGAACGCGGCTTGCTACGTGGCGGCGGCGGCAGCACTCCACAGGGTTTGGGGGCAGAACTCCTACCACTCTCCTCACATAGGTAGTCAGTCCTCCGCCGGGCTTCCCGTAGCCTTTGCAGAGAGCACTGTCTGTGGCACACCTCTTTCTTCTCCCTGCACCCTTATCTGTATTTTCGCAGCTGGGGGCAACCGGCTTCTGCTGCTGTGGACGAGGCCTGCTTACTGCTTGGCAAACGCCAGGGAGAAATGAGCGCGGCTGTAGAGGACGAGTCCAAAGAGCTCTAGGACGTCACAGTCAACCAGTGGTCTTGCCACCGAGCTCAGAGGTGTCTTCCAGTCCAGGAAAGAATGCGCCGCTTTGGCGTTGTTTCCTAGGACAAGAAACGTTCGGTGACAGTGCGTCTGTCAAGCTCGTGCTGACCGCCGCAATCTCAGAGCCTTTCCCTGCCAATCATCTCCTTGCTTCTGCTTTCTGGCAGCAAGCTCACTTAAGAAGTACCCTTACCTACCCGAGGATTTCACTCAGGGACTCTATTCGGTATGCCCATCGCGTCTGCCAAGGCAACTGGGGCCAAAACATTGCAGTGGCTGCTGGATCCAACTCTCTCCGCCTCCCCGGGAGCCGCCCGAGCCTACGGGCTGTTGGAGAAGGTCTTCGTTATGGTCCAGGTCACTCCCTTGATTGGCGGAAAGTCTCCCCGCTGCCAGTGAGGACTTTAGTTTGAGAGCTCACTCTGTTGAGAACGCGTTGGTGCAGCCCTCGTTTCTCCTGCGTACCGGACCCCTGCAGGTAACGGAGGCCTTTCAACGTGCAAACTCCTTCCTGGGGAAAACGCATACTTGTGGAGCGAGGAAGCCTAGGCAGGCTGCTTGCAGCCAGTTCACGCTCCTTTGGCTCCTGAAGCGAAGGCTTCGGGCACCTCTCCTGGCAGCCTCGCAAGCCTTTGGCAGGACCTCTAAAACTTTACCAGGCACAGCGAGCGGTGGAAGCAAGTCCCACACACCGAAAGAGCCGTAGCTGAAAAATATTGTCGTTCCTTTGCAGCACCGTACAAGCCCTCTGCTTTTGGGGGAGAGGGCCTTTCTCTTCTCTTCTTTGGCACACAGGGAAATGCCTTCACAGTGTTCGGCTTTGATACACTCGAGTGAGTGCAGCTTCCCCTTAACTGTTGAGAGTGTACTAGTGCAGCGCTCTCGAACATGACTGTCCTTTGAACACACCAAAAGAAACTTTCCATTCGAGGAGGGAACACGCTGCACGGGAACTCTTTGTTCTCTGAGCCAAGTGGGTGCTGCTACTGCGCCTGTGTGTTTGCTGGTTCACTGGCACTCTGAGATGTTTTTGCCTCGCCATTGCGGGGCCCACGCTGTGCAGCTAACCTCACTTAGGGATCACAGGGGCCCGCATTACTTTCCAGGGGAAGACAACGCTGCCCGGATCACCCTCCAGGTGTCACTTTCTTGGCACTGAGCTACCTTCCTCGAAAGCTGTGCGTTGGTAGCCTGCTCCCAATGTGTTCCTTTGGTGACTGGACGCTCTTTGAGATGCTGGTCGAGACGGCCTCTGCTTCTCTGCTCTTGGAGAAGGCTGCTTTGCGGAGACGCTCAGCGTGGCCTGCGCCAAGTTCAACCTTCTGCTGCTCTGAACTAACGACTTACCTGCCCTCGCCCCTGGTGCAAAGTGCCTAGGCACAAGGGCACGCTCTGGCCCCGATGCCCACACTCAGTAGTCCAAAGCCTTCACAGGCTCCACGGGCGTCCTGCTTCCACTTACCCTCTGAACGCGGCTTGCTACGTGGCGGCGGCGGCAGCACTCCACAGGGTTTGGGGGCAGAACTCCTACCACTCTCCTCACATAGGTAGTCAGTCCTCCGCCGGGCTTCCCGTAGCCTTTGCAGAGAGCACTGTCTGTGGCACACCTCTTTCTTCTCCCTGCACCCTTATCTGTATTTTCGCAGCTGGGGGCAACCGGCTTCTGCTGCTGTGGACGAGGCCTGCTTACTGCTTGGCAAACGCCAGGGAGAAATGAGCGCGGCTGTAGAGGACGAGTCCAAAGAGCTCTAGGACGTCACAGTCAACCAGTGGTCTTGCCACCGAGCTCAGAGGTGTCTTCCAGTCCAGGAAAGAATGCGCCGCTTTGGCGTTGTTTCCTAGGACAAGAAACGTTCGGTGACAGTGCGTCTGTCAAGCTCGTGCTGACCGCCGCAATCTCAGAGCCTTTCCCTGCCAATCATCTCCTTGCTTCTGCTTTCTGGCAGCAAGCTCACTTAAGAAGTACCCTTACCTACCCGAGGATTTCACTCAGGGACTCTATTCGGTATGCCCATCGCGTCTGCCAAGGCAACTGAGGCCAAAACATTGCAGTGGCTGCTGGATCCAACTCTCTCCGCCTCCCCGGGAGCCGCCCGAGCCTACGGGCTGTTGGAGAAGGTCTTCGTTATGGTCCAGGTCACTCCCTTGATTGGCGGAAAGTCTCACCGCTGCCAGTGAGGACTTTAGTTTGAGAGCTCACTCTGTTGAGAACGCGTTGGTGCAGCCCTCGTTTCTCCTGCGTACCGGACCCCTGCAAGTAACGGAGGCCTTTCAACGTGCAAACTCCTTCCTGGGGAAAACGCATACTTGTGGAGCGAGGAAGCCTAGGCAGGCTGCTTGCAGCCAGTCCACGCTCCTTTGGCTCCTGAAGCGAAGGCTTCCGGCACCTCTCCTGGCAGCCTCGCAAGCCTTTGGCAGGACCTCTAAAACTTTACCAGGCACAGCGAGCGGTGGAAGCAAGTCCCACACACCGAAAGAGCCGTAGCTGAAAAATATTGTCGTTCCTTTGCAGCACCGTACAAGCCCTCTGCTTTTGGGGGAGAGGGCCTTTCTCTTCTCTTCTTTGGCACACAGGGAAATGCCTTCACAGTGTTTGGCCTTGATACACTCGAGTGAGTGCAGCTTCCCCTTAACTGTTGAGAGTGTACTAGTGCAGCGCTCTCGAACATGACTGTCCTTTGAACACACCAAAAGAAACTTTCCATTCGAGGAGGGAATGCGCTGCACGGGAACTCTTTGTTCTCTGAGCCAAGTGGGTGCTGCTACTGCGCCTGTGTGTTTGCTGGTTCACTGGCACTCTGAGATGTTTTTGCCTCGCCATTGCGGGGCCCACGCTGTGCAGCTAACCTCACTTAGGGATCACAGGGGCCCGCATTACTTTCCAGGGGAAGACAACGCTGCCCGGATCACCCTCCAGGTGTCACTTTCTTGGCACTGAGCTACCTTCCTCGAAAGCTGTGCGTTGGTAGCCTGCTCCCAATGTGTTCCTTTGGTGACTGGACGCTCTTTGAGATGCTGGTCGAGACGGCCTCTGCTTCTCTGCTCTTGGAGAAGGCTGCTTTGCGGAGACGCTCAGCGTGGCCTGCGCCAAGTTCAACCTTCTGCTGCTCTGAACTAACGACTTACCTGCCCTCGCCCCTGGTGCAAAGTGCCTAGGCACAAGGGCACGCTCTGGCCCCGATGCCCACACTCAGTAGTCCAAAGCCTTCACAGGCTCCACGGGCGTCCTGCTTCCACTTACCCTCTGAACGCGGCTTGCTACGTGGCGGCGGCGGCAGCACTCCACAGGGTTTGGGGGCAGAACTCCTACCACTCTCCTCACATAGGTAGTCAGTCCTCCGCCGGGCTTCCCGTAGCCTTTGCAGAGAGCACTGTCTGTGGCACACCTCTTTCTTCTCCCTGCACCCTTATCTGTATTTTCGCAGCTGGGGGCAACCGGCTTCTGCTGCTGTGGACGAGGCCTGCTTACTGCTTGGCAAACGCCAGGGAGAAATGAGCGCGGCTGTAGAGGACGAGTCCAAAGAGCTCTAGGACGTCACAGTCAACCAGTGGTCTTGCCACCGAGCTCAGAGGTGTCTTCCAGTCCAGGAAAGAATGCGCCGCTTTGGCGTTGTTTCCTAGGACAAGAAACGTTCGGTGACAGTGCGTCTGTCAAGCTCGTGCTGACCGCCGCAATCTCAGAGCCTTTCCCTGCCAATCATCTCCTTGCTTCTGCTTTCTGGCAGCAAGCTCACTTAAGAAGTACCCTTACCTACCCGAGGATTTCACTCAGGGACTCTATTCGGTATGCCCATCGCGTCTGCCAAGGCAACTGGGGCCAAAACATTGCAGTGGCTGCTGGATCCAACTCTCTCCGCCTCCCCGGGAGCCGCCCGAGCCTACGGGCTGTTGGAGAAGGTCTTCGTTATGGTCCAGGTCACTCCCTTGATTGGCGGAAAGTCTCACCGCTGCCAGTGAGGACTTTAGTTTGAGAGCTCACTCTGTTGAGAACGCGTTGGTGCAGCCCTCGTTTCTCCTGCGTACCGGACCCCTGCAAGTAACGGAGGCCTTTCAACGTGCAAACTCCTTCCTGGGGAAAACGCATACTTGTGGAGCGAGGAAGCCTAGGCAGGCTGCTTGCAGCCAGTCCACGCTCCTTTGGCTCCTGAAGCGAAGGCTTCCGGCACCTCTCCTGGCAGCCTCGCAAGCCTTTGGCAGGACCTCTAAAACTTTACCAGGCACAGCGAGCGGTGGAAGCAAGTCCCACACACCGAAAGAGCCGTAGCTGAAAAATATTGTCGTTCCTTTGCAGCACCGTACAAGCCCTCTGCTTTTGGGGGAGAGGGCCTTTCTCTTCTCTTCTTTGGCACACAGGGAAATGCCTTCACAGTGTTCGGCCTTGATACACTCGAGTGAGTGCAGCTTCCCCTTAACTGTTGAGAGTGTACTAGTGCAGCGCTCTCGAACATGACTGTCCTTTGAACACACCAAAAGAAACTTTCCATTCGAGGAGGGAATGCGCTGCACGGGAACTCTTTGTTCTCTGAGCCAAGTGGGTGCTGCTACTGCGCCTGTGTGTTTGCTGGTTCACTGGCACTCTGAGATGTTTTTGCCTCGCCATTGCAGGGCCCACGCTGTGCAGCTAACCTCACTTAGGGATCACAGGGGCCCGCATTACTTTCCAGGGGAAGACAACGCTGCCCGGATCACCCTCCAGGTGTCACTTTCTTGGCACTGAGCTACCTTCCTCGAAAGCTCTGCATTGGTAGCCTGCTCCCAATGTGTTCCTTTGGTGACTGGACGCTCTTTGAGATGCTGGTCGAGACGGCCTCTGCTTCTCTGCTCTTGGAGAAGGCTGCTTTGCGGAGACGCTCAGCGTGGCCTGCGCCAAGTTCAACCTTCTGCTGCTCTGAACTAACGACTTACCTGCCCTCGCCCCTGGCGCAAAGTGCCTAGGCACAAGGGCACGCTCTGGCCCCGATGCCCACACTCAGTAGTCCAAAGCCTTCACAGGCTCCACGGGCGTCCTGCTTCCACTTACCCTCTGAACGCGGCTTGCTACGTGGCGGCGGCGGCAGCACTCCACAGGGTTTGGGGGCAGAACTCCTACCACTCTCCTCACATAGGTAGTCAGTCCTCCGCCGGGCTTCCCGTAGCCTTTGCAGAGAGCACTGTCTGTGGCACACCTCTTTCTTCTCCCTGCACCCTTATCTGTATTTTCGCAGCTGGGGGCAACCGGCTTCTGCTGCTGTGGACGAGGCCTGCTTACTGCTTGGCAAACGCCAGGGAGAAATGAGCGCGGCTGTAGAGGACGAGTCCAAAGAGCTCTAGGACGTCACAGTCAACCAGTGGTCTTGCCACCGAGCTCAGAGGTGTCTTCCAGTCCAGGAAAGAATGCGCCGCTTTGGCGTTGTTTCCTAGGACAAGAAACGTTCGGTGACAGTGCGTCTGTCAAGCTCGTGCTGACCGCCGCAATCTCAGAGCCTTTCCCTGCCAATCATCTCCTTGCTTCTGCTTTCTGGCAGCAAGCTCACTTAAGAAGTACCCTTACCTACCCGAGGATTTCACTCAGGGACTCTATTCGGTATGCCCATCGCGTCTGCCAAGGCAACTGGGGCCAAAACATTGCAGTGGCTGCTGGATCCAACTCTCTCCGCCTCCCCGGGAGCCGCCCGAGCCTACGGGCTGTTGGAGAAGGTCTTCGTTATGGTCCAGGTCACTCCCTTGATTGGCGGAAAGTCTCACCGCTGCCAGTGAGGACTTTAGTTTGAGAGCTCACTCTGTTGAGAACGCGTTGGTGCAGCCCTCGTTTCTCCTGCGTACCGGACCCCTGCAAGTAACGGAGGCCTTTCAACGTGCAAACTCCTTCCTGGGGAAAACGCATACTTGTGGAGCGAGGAAGCCTAGGCAGGCTGCTTGCAGCCAGTTCACGCTCCTTTGGCTCCTGAAGCGAAGGCTTCCGGCACCTCTCCTGGCAGCCTCGCAAGCCTTTGGCAGGACCTCTAAAACTTTACCAGGCACAGCGAGCGGTGGAAGCAAGTCCCACACACCGAAAGAGCCGTAGCTGAAAAATATTGTCGTTCCTTTGCAGCACCGTACAAGCCCTCTGCTTTTGGGGGAGAGGGCCTTTCTCTTCTCTTCTTTGGCACACAGGGAAATGCCTTCACAGTGTTCGGCCTTGATACACTCGAGTGAGTGCAGCTTCCCCTTAACTGTTTAGAGTGTACTAGTGCAGCGCTCTCGAACATGACTGTCCTTTGAACACACCAAAAGAAACTTTCCATTCGAGGAGGGAACGCGCTGCACGGGAACTCTTTGTTCTCTGAGCCAAGTGGGTGCTGCTACTGCGCCTGTGTGTTTGCTGGTTCACTGGCACTCTGAGATGTTTTTGCCTCGCCATTGCGGGGCCCACGCTGTGCAGCTAACCTCACTTAGGGATCACAGGGGCCCGCATTACTTTCCAGGGGAAGACAACGCTGCCCGGATCACCCTCCAGGTGTCACTTTCTTGGCACTGAGCTACCTTCCTCGAAAGCTGTGCGTTGGTAGCCTGCTCCCAATGTGTTCCTTTGGTGACTGGACGCTCTTTGAGATGCTGGTCGAGACGGCCTCTGCTTCTCTGCTCTTGGAGAAGGCTGCTTTGCGGAGACGCTCAGCGTGGCCTGCGCCAAGTTCAACCTTCTGCTGCTCTGAACTAACGACTTACCTGCCCTCGCCCCTGGCGCAAAGTGCCTAGGCACAAGGGCACGCTCTGGCCCCGATGCCCACACTCAGTAGTCCAAAGCCTTCACAGGCTCCACGGGCATCCTGCTTCCACTTACCCTCTGAACGCGGCTTGCTACGTGGCGGCGGCGGCAGCACTCCACAGGGTTTGGGGGCAGAACTCCTACCACTCTCCTCACATAGGTAGTCAGTCCTCCGCCGGGCTTCCCGTAGCCTTTGCAGAGAGCACTGTCTGTGGCACACCTCTTTCTTCTCCCTGCACCCTTATCTGTATTTTCGCAGCTGGGGGCAACCGGCTTCTGCTGCTGTGGACGAGGCCTGCTTACTGCTTGGCAAACGCCAGGGAGAAATGAGCGCGGCTGTAGAGGACGAGTCCAAAGAGCTCTAGGACGTCACAGTCAACCAGTGGTCTTGCCACCGAGCTCAGAGGTGTCTTCCAGTCCAGGAAAGAATGCGCCGCTTTGGCGTTGTTTCCTAGGACAAGAAACGTTCGGTGACAGTGCGTCTGTCAAGCTCGTGCTGACCGCCGCAATCTCAGAGCCTTTCCCTGCCAATCATCTCCTTGCTTCTGCTTTCTGGCAGCAAGCTCACTTAAGAAGTACCCTTACCTACCCGAGGATTTCACTCAGGGACTCTATTCGGTATGCCCATCGCGTCTGCCAAGGCAACTGGGGCCAAAACATTGCAGTGGCTGCTGGATCCAACTCTCTCCGCCTCCCCGGGAGCCGCCCGAGCCTACGGGCTGTTGGAGAAGGTCTTCGTTATGGTCCAGGTCACTCCCTTGATTGGCGGAAAGTCTCACCGCTGCCAGTGAGGACTTTAGTTTGAGAGCTCACTCTGTTGAGAACGCGTTGGTGCAGCCCTCGTTTCTCCTGCGTACCGGACCCCTGCAGGTAACGGAGGCCTTTCAACGTGCAAACTCCTTCCTGGGGAAAACGCATACTTGTGGAGCGAGGAAGCCTAGGCAGGCTGCTTGCAGCCAGTTCACGCTCCTTTGGCTCCTGAAGCGAAGGCTTCGGGCACCTCTCCTGGCAGCCTCGCAAGCCTTTGGCAGGACCTCTAAAACTTTACCAGGCACAGCGAGCGGTGGAAGCAAGTCCCACACACCGAAAGAGCCGTAGCTGAAAAATATTGTCGTTCCTTTGCAGCACCGTACAAGCCCTCTGCTTTTGGGGGAGAGGGCCTTTCTCTTCTCTTCTTTGGCACACAGGGAAATGCCTTCACAGTGTTCGGCCTTGATACACTCGAGTGAGTGCAGCTTCCCCTTAACTGTTGAGAGTGTACTAGTGCAGCGCTCTCGAACATGACTGTCCTTTGAACACACCAAAAGAAACTTTCCATTCGAGGAGGGAACGCGCTGCACGGGAACTCTTTGTTCTCTGAGCCAAGTGGGTGCTGCTACTGCGCCTGTGTGTTTGCTGGTTCACTGGCACTCTGAGATGTTTTTGCCTCGCCATTGCGGGGCCCACGCTGTGCAGCTAACCTCACTTAGGGATCACAGGGGCCCGCATTACTTTCCAGGGGAAGACAACGCTGCCCGGATCACCCTCCAGGTGTCACTTTCTTGGCACTGAGCTACCTTCCTCGAAAGCTGTGCGTTGGTAGCCTGCTCCCAATGTGTTCCTTTGGTGACTGGACGCTCTTTGAGATGCTGGTCGAGACGGCCTCTGCTTCTCTGCTCTTGGAGAAGGCTGCTTTGCGGAGACGCTCAGCGTGGCCTGCGCCAAGTTCAACCTTCTGCTGCTCTGAACTAACGACTTACCTGCCCTCGCCCCTGGCGCAAAGTGCCTAGGCACAAGGGCACGCTCTGGCCCCGATGCCCACACTCAGTAGTCCAAAGCCTTCACAGGCTCCACGGGCGTCCTGCTTCCACTTACCCTCTGAACGCGGCTTGCTACGTGGCGGCGGCGGCAGCACTCCACAGGGTTTGGGGGCAGAACTCCTACCACTCTCCTCACATAGGTAGTCAGTCCTCCGCCGGGCTTCCCGTAGCCTTTGCAGAGAGCACTGTCTGTGGCACACCTCTTTCTTCTCCCTGCACCCTTATCTGTATTTTCACAGCTGGGGGCAACCGGCTTCTGCTGCTGTGGACGAGGCCTGCTTACTGCTTGGCAAACGCCAGGGAGAAATGAGCGCGGCTGTAGAGGACGAGTCCAAAGAGCTCTAGGACGTCACAGTCAACCAGTGGTCTTGCCACCGAGCTCAGAGGTGTCTTCCAGTCCAGGAAAGAATGCGCCGCTTTGGCGTTGTTTCCTAGGACAAGAAACGTTCGGTGACAGTGCGTCTGTCAAGCTCGTGCTGACCGCCGCAATCTCAGAGCCTTTCCCTGCCAATCATCTCCTTGCTTCTGCTTTCTGGCAGCAAGCTCACTTAAGAAGTACCCTTACCTACCCGAGGATTTCACTCAGGGACTCTATTCGGTATGCCCATCGCGTCTGCCAAGGCAACTGGGGCCAAAACATTGCAGTGGCTGCTGGATCCAACTCTCTCCGCCTCCCCGGGAGCCGCCCGAGCCTACGGGCTGTTGGAGAAGGTCTTCGTTATGGTCCAGGTCACTCCCTTGATTGGCGGAAAGTCTCACCGCTGCCAGTGAGGACTTTAGTTTGAGAGCTCACTCTGTTGAGAACGCGTTGGTGCAGCCCTCGTTTCTCCTGCGTACCGGACCCCTGCAAGTAACGGAGGCCTTTCAACGTGCAAACTCCTTCCTGGGGAAAACGCATACTTGTGGAGCGAGGAAGCCTAGGCAGGCTGCTTGCAGCCAGTTCACGCTCCTTTGGCTCCTGAAGCGAAGGCTTCCGGCACCTCTCCTGGCAGCCTCGCAAGCCTTTGGCAGGACCTCTAAAACTTTACCAGGCACAGCGAGCGGTGGAAGCAAGTCCCACACACCGAAAGAGCCGTAGCTGAAAAATATTGTCGTTCCTTTGCAGCACCGTACAAGCCCTCTGCTTTTGGGGGAGAGGGCCTTTCTCTTCTCTTCTTTGGCACACAGGGAAATGCCTTCACAGTGTTCGGCCTTGATACACTCGAGTGAGTGCAGCTTCCCCTTAACTGTTGAGAGTGTACTAGTGCAGCGCTCTCGAACATGACTGTCCTTTGAACACACCAAAAGAAACTTTCCATTCGAGGAGGGAATGCGCTGCACGGGAACTCTTTGTTCTCTGAGCCAAGTGGGTGCTGCTACTGCGCCTGTGTGTTTGCTGGTTCACTGGCACTCTGAGATGTTTTTGCCTCGCCATTGCGGGGCCCACGCTGTGCAGCTAACCTCACTTAGGGATCACAGGGGCCCGCATTACTTTCCAGGGGAAGACAACGCTGCCCGGATCACCCTCCAGGTGTCACTTTCTTGGCACTGAGCTACCTTCCTCGAAAGCTCTGCATTGGTAGCCTGCTCCCAATGTGTTCCTTTGGTGACTGGACGCTCTTTGAGATGCTGGTCGAGACGGCCTCTGCTTCTCTGCTCTTGGAGAAGGCTGCTTTGCGGAGACGCTCAGCGTGGCCTGCGCCAAGTTCAACCTTCTGCTGCTCTGAACTAACGACTTACCTGCCCTCGCCCCTGGCGCAAAGTGCCTAGGCACAAGGGCACGCTCTGGCCCCGATGCCCACACTCAGTAGTCCAAAGCCTTCACAGGCTCCACGGGCGTCCTGCTTCCACTTACCCTCTGAACGCGGCTTGCTACGTGGCGGTGGCGGCAGCACTCCACAGGGTTTGGGGGCAGAACTCCTACCACTCTCCTCACATAGGTAGTCAGTCCTCCGCCGGGCTTCCCGTAGCCTTTGCAGAGAGCACTGTCTGTGGCACACCTCTTTCTTCTCCCTGCACCCTTATCTGTATTTTCGCAGCTGGGGGCAACCGGCTTCTGCTGCTGTGGACGAGGCCTGCTTACTGCTTGGCAAACGCCAGGGAGAAATGAGCGCGGCTGTAGAGGACGAGTCCAAAGAGCTCTAGGACGTCACAGTCAACCAGTGGTCTTGCCACCGAGCTCAGAGGTGTCTTCCAGTCCAGGAAAGAATGCGCCGCTTTGGCGTTGTTTCCTAGGACAAGAAACGTTCGGTGACAGTGCGTCTGTCAAGCTCGTGCTGACCGCCGCAATCTCAGAGCCTTTCCCTGCCAATCATCTCCTTGCTTCTGCTTTCTGGCAGCAAGCTCACTTAAGAAGTACCCTTACCTACCCGAGGATTTCACTCAGGGACTCTATTCGGTATGCCCATCGCGTCTGCCAAGGCAACTGGGGCCAAAACATTGCAGTGGCTGCTGGATCCAACTCTCTCCGCCTCCCCGGGAGCCGCCCGAGCCTACGGGCTGTTGGAGAAGGTCTTCGTTATGGTCCAGGTCACTCCCTTGATTGGCGGAAAGTCTCACCGCTGCCAGTGAGGACTTTAGTTTGAGAGCTCACTCTGTTGAGAACGCGTTGGTGCAGCCCTCGTTTCTCCTGCGTACCGGACCCCTGCAAGTAACGGAGGCCTTTCAACGTGCAAACTCCTTCCTGGGGAAAACGCATACTTGTGGAGCGAGGAAGCCTAGGCAGGCTGCTTGCAGCCAGTTCACGCTCCTTTGGCTCCTGAAGCGAAGGCTTCCGGCACCTCTCCTGGCAGCCTCGCAAGCCTTTGGCAGGACCTCTAAAACTTTACCAGGCACAGCGAGCGGTGGAAGCAAGTCCCACACACCGAAAGAGCCGTAGCTGAAAAATATTGTCGTTCCTTTGCAGCACCGTACAAGCCCTCTGCTTTTGGGGGAGAGGGCCTTTCTCTTCTCTTCTTTGGCACACAGGGAAATGCCTTCACAGTGTTCGGCCTTGATACACTCGAGTGAGTGCAGCTTCCCCTTAACTGTTGAGAGTGTACTAGTGCAGCGCTCTCGAACATGACTGTCCTTTGAACACACCAAAAGAAACTTTCCATTCGAGGAGGGAACGCGCTGCACGGGAACTCTTTGTTCTCTGAGCCAAGTGGGTGCTGCTACTGCGCCTGTGTGTTTGCTGGTTCACTGGCACTCTGAGATGTTTTTGCCTCGCCATTGCGGGGCCCACGCTGTGCAGCTAACCTCACTTAGGGATCACAGGGGCCCGCATTACTTTCCAGGGGAAGACAATGCTGCCCGGATCACCCTCCAGGTGTCACTTTCTTGGCACTGAGCTACCTTCCTCGAAAGCTGTGCGTTGGTAGCCTGCTCCCAATGTGTTCCTTTGGTGACTGGACGCTCTTTGAGATGCTGGTCGAGACGGCCTCTGCTTCTCTGCTCTTGGAGAAGGCTGCTTTGCGGAGACGCTCAGCGTGGCCTGCGCCAAGTTCAACCTTCTGCTGCTCTGAACTAACGACTTACCTGCCCTCGCCCCTGGCGCAAAGTGCCTAGGCACAAGGGCACGCTCTGGCCCCGATGCCCACACTCAGTAGTCCAAAGCCTTCACAGGCTCCACGGGCGTCCTGCTTCCACTTACCCTCTGAACGCGGCTTGCTACGTGGCGGCGGCGGCAGCACTCCACAGGGTTTGGGGGCAGAACTCCTACCACTCTCCTCACATAGGTAGTCAGTCCTCCGCCGGGCTTCCCGTAGCCTTTGCAGAGAGCACTGTCTGTGGCACACCTCTTTCTTCTCCCTGCACCCTTATCTGTATTTTCGCAGCTGGGGGCAACCGGCTTCTGCTGCTGTGGACGAGGCCTGCTTACTGCTTGGCAAACGCCAGGGAGAAATGAGCGCGGCTGTAGAGGACGAGTCCAAAGAGCTCTAGGACGTCACAGTCAACCAGTGGTCTTGCCACCGAGCTCAGAGGTGTCTTCCAGTCCAGGAAAGAATGCGCCGCTTTGGCGTTCTTTCCTAGGACAAGAAACGTTCGGTGACAGTGCGTCTGTCAAGCTCGTGCTGACCGCCGCAATCTCAGAGCCTTTCCCTGCCAATCATCTCCTTGCTTCTGCTTTCTGGCAGCAAGCTCACTTAAGAAGTACCCTTACCTACCCGAGGATTTCACTCAGGGACTCTATTCGGTATGCCCATCGCGTCTGCCAAGGCAACTGGGGCCAAAACATTGCAGTGGCTGCTGGATCCAACTCTCTCCGCCTCCCCGGGAGCCGCCCGAGCCTACGGGCTGTTGGAGAAGGTCTTCGTTATGGTCCAGGTCACTCCCTTGATTGGCGGAAAGTCTCACCGCTGCCAGTGAGGACTTTAGTTTGAGAGCTCACTCTGTTGAGAACGCGTTGGTGCAGCCCTCGTTTCTCCTGCGTACCGGACCCCTGCAAGTAACGGAGGCCTTTCAACGTGCAAACTCCTTCCTGGGGAAAACGCATACTTGTGGAGCGAGGAAGCCTAGGCAGGCTGCTTGCAGCCAGTTCACGCTCCTTTGGCTCCTGAAGCGAAGGCTTCCGGCACCTCTCCTGGCAGCCTCGCAAGCCTTTGGCAGGACCTCTAAAACTTTACCAGGCACAGCGAGCGGTGGAAGCAAGTCCCACACACCGAAAGAGCCGTAGCTGAAAAATATTGTCGTTCCTTTGCAGCACCGTACAAGCCCTCTGCTTTTGGGGGAGAGGGCCTTTCTCTTCTCTTCTTTGGCACACAGGGAAATGCCTTCACAGTGTTCGGCCTTGATACACTCGAGTGAGTGCAGCTTCCCCTTAACTGTTGAGAGTGTACTAGTGCAGCGCTCTCGAACATGACTGTCCTTTGAACACACCAAAAGAAACTTTCCATTCGAGGAGGGAACGCGCTGCACGGGAACTCTTTGTTCTCTGAGCCAAGTGGGTGCTGCTACTGCGCCTGTGTGTTTGCTGGTTCACTGGCACTCTGAGATGTTTTTGCCTCGCCATTGCGGGGCCCACGCTGTGCAGCTAACCTCACTTAGGGATCACAGGGGCCCGCATTACTTTCCAGGGGAAGACAACGCTGCCCGGATCACCCTCCAGGTGTCACTTTCTTGGCACTGAGCTACCTTCCTCGAAAGCTGTGCGTTGGTAGCCTGCTCCCAATGTGTTCCTTTGGTGACTGGACGCTCTTTGAGATGCTGGTCGAGACGGCCTCTGCTTCTCTGCTCTTGGAGAAGGCTGCTTTGCGGAGACGCTCAGCGTGGCCTGCGCCAAGTTCAACCTTCTGCTGCTCTGAACTAACGACTTACCTGCCCTCGCCCCTGGCGCAAAGTGCCTAGGCACAAGGGCACGCTCTGGCCCCGATGCCCACACTCAGTAGTCCAAAGCCTTCACAGGCTCCACGGGCGTCCTGCTTCCACTTACCCTCTGAACGCGGCTTGCTACGTGGCGGCGGCGGCAGCACTCCACAGGGTTTGGGGGCAGAACTCCTACCACTCTCCTCACATAGGTAGTCAGTCCTCCGCCGGGCTTCCCGTAGCCTTTGCAGAGAGCACTGTCTGTGGCACACCTCTTTCTTCTCCCTGCACCCTTATCTGTATTTTCGCAGCTGGGGGCAACCGGCTTCTGCTGCTGTGGACGAGGCCTGCTTACTGCTTGGCAAACGCCAGGGAGAAATGAGCGCGGCTGTAGAGGACGAGTCCAAAGAGCTCTAGGACGTCACAGTCAACCAGTGGTCTTGCCACCGAGCTCAGAGGTGTCTTCCAGTCCAGGAAAGAATGCGCCGCTTTGGCGTTGTTTCCTAGGACAAGAAACGTTCGGTGACAGTGCGTCTGTCAAGCTCGTGCTGACCGCCGCAATCTCAGAGCCTTTCCCTGCCAATCATCTCCTTGCTTCTGCTTTCTGGCAGCAAGCTCACTTAAGAAGTACCCTTACCTACCCGAGGATTTCACTCAGGGACTCTATTCGGTATGCCCATCGCGTCTGCCAAGGCAACTGGGGCCAAAACATTGCAGTGGCTGCTGGATCCAACTCTCTCCGCCTCCCCGGGAGCCGCCCGAGCCTACGGGCTGTTGGAGAAGGTCTTCGTTATGGTCCAGGTCACTCCCTTGATTGGCGGAAAGTCTCACCGCTGCCAGTGAGGACTTTAGTTTGAGAGCTCACTCTGTTGAGAACGCGTTGGTGCAGCCCTCGTTTCTCCTGCGTACCGGACCCCTGCAAGTAACGGAGGCCTTTCAACGTGCAAACTCCTTCCTGGGGAAAACGCATACTTGTGGAGCGAGGAAGCCTAGGCAGGCTGCTTGCAGCCAGTTCACGCTCCTTTGGCTCCTGAAGCGAAGGCTTCCGGCACCTCTCCTGGCAGCCTCGCAAGCCTTTGGCAGGACCTCTAAAACTTTACCAGGCACAGCGAGCGGTGGAAGCAAGTCCCACACACCGAAAGAGCCGTAGCTGAAAAATATTGTCGTTCCTTTGCAGCACCGTACAAGCCCTCTGCTTTTGGGGGAGAGGGCCTTTCTCTTCTCTTCTTTGGCACACAGGGAAATGCCTTCACAGTGTTCGGCCTTGATACACTCGAGTGAGTGCAGCTTCCCCTTAACTGTTGAGAGTGTACTAGTGCAGCGCTCTCGAACATGACTGTCCTTTGAACACACCAAAAGAAACTTTCCATTCGAGGAGGGAACGCGCTGCACGGGAACTCTTTGTTCTCTGAGCCAAGTGGGTGCTGCTACTGCGCCTGTGTGTTTGCTGGTTCACTGGCACTCTGAGATGTTTTTGCCTCGCCATTGCGGGGCCCACGCTGTGCAGCTAACCTCACTTAGGGATCACAGGGGCCCGCATTACTTTCCAGGGGAAGACAACGCTGCCCGGATCACCCTCCAGGTGTCACTTTCTTGGCACTGAGCTACCTTCCTCGAAAGCTGTGCGTTGGTAGCCTGCTCCCAATGTGTTCCTTTGGTGACTGGACGCTCTTTGAGATGCTGGTCGAGACGGCCTCTGCTTCTCTGCTCTTGGAGAAGGCTGCTTTGCGGAGACGCTCAGCGTGGCCTGCGCCAAGTTCAACCTTCTGCTGCTCTGAACTAACGACTTACCTGCCCTCGCCCCTGGCGCAAAGTGCCTAGGCACAAGGGCACGCTCTGGCCCCGATGCCCACACTCAGTAGTCCAAAGCCTTCACAGGCTCCACGGGCGTCCTGCTTCCACTTACCCTCTGAACGCGGCTTGCTACGTGGCGGCGGCGGCAGCACTCCACAGGGTTTGGGGGCAGAACTCCTACCACTCTCCTCACATAGGTAGTCAGTCCTCCGCCGGGCTTCCCGTAGCCTTTGCAGAGAGCACTGTCTGTGGCACACCTCTTTCTTCTCCCTGCACCCTTATCTGTATTTTCGCAGCTGGGGGCAACCGGCTTCTGCTGCTGTGGACGAGGCCTGCTTACTGCTTGGCAAACGCCAGGGAGAAATGAGCGCGGCTGTAGAGGACGAGTCCAAAGAGCTCTAGGACGTCACAGTCAACCAGTGGTCTTGCCACCGAGCTCAGAGGTGTCTTCCAGTCCAGGAAAGAATGCGCCGCTTTGGCGTTGTTTCCTAGGACAAGAAACGTTCGGTGACAGTGCGTCTGTCAAGCTCGTGCTGACCGCCGCAATCTCAGAGCCTTTCCCTGCCAATCATCTCCTTGCTTCTGCTTTCTGGCAGCAAGCTCACTTAAGAAGTACCCTTACCTACCCGAGGATTTCACTCAGGGACTCTATTCGGTATGCCCATCGCGTCTGCCAAGGCAACTGGGGCCAAAACATTGCAGTGGCTGCTGGATCCAACTCTCTCCGCCTCCCCGGGAGCCGCCCGAGCCTACGGGCTGTTGGAGAAGGTCTTCGTTATGGTCCAGGTCACTCCCTTGATTGGCGGAAAGTCTCACCGCTGCCAGTGAGGACTTTAGTTTGAGAGCTCACTCTGTTGAGAACGCGTTGGTGCAGCCCTCGTTTCTCCTGCGTACCGGACCCCTGCAAGTAACGGAGGCCTTTCAACGTGCAAACTCCTTCCTGGGGAAAACGCATACTTGTGGAGCGAGGAAGCCTAGGCAGGCTGCTTGCAGCCAGTTCACGCTCCTTTGGCTCCTGAAGCGAAGGCTTCCGGCACCTCTCCTGGCAGCCTCGCAAGCCTTTGGCAGGACCTCTAAAACTTTACCAGGCACAGCGAGCGGTGGAAGCAAGTCCCACACACCGAAAGAGCCGTAGCTGAAAAATATTGTCGTTCCTTTGCAGCACCGTACAAGCCCTCTGCTTTTGGGGGAGAGGGCCTTTCTCTTCTCTTCTTTGGCACACAGGGAAATGCCTTCACAGTGTTCGGCCTTGATACACTCGAGTGAGTGCAGCTTCCCCTTAACTGTTGAGAGTGTACTAGTGCAGCGCTCTCGAACATGACTGTCCTTTGAACACACCAAAAGAAACTTTCCATTCGAGGAGGGAACGCACTGCACGGGAACTCTTTGTTCTCTGAGCCAAGTGGGTGCTGCTACTGCGCCTGTGTGTTTGCTGGTTCACTGGCACTCTGAGATGTTTCTGCCTCGCCATTGCGGGGCCCACGCTGTGCAGCTAACCTCACTTAGGGATCACAGGGGCCCGCATTACTTTCCAGGGGAAGACAACGCTGCCCGGATCACCCTCCAGGTGTCACTTTCTTGGCACTGAGCTACCTTCCTCGAAAGCTGTGCGTTGGTAGCCTGCTCCCAATGTGTTCCTTTGGTGACTGGACGCTCTTTGAGATGCTGGTCGAGACGGCCTCTGCTTCTCTGCTCTTGGAGAAGGCTGCTTTGCGGAGACGCTCAGCGTGGCCTGCGCCAAGTTCAACCTTCTGCTGCTCTGAACTAACGACTTACCTGCCCTCGCCCCTGGCGCAAAGTGCCTAGGCACAAGGGCACGCTCTGGCCCCGATGCCCACACTCAGTAGTCCAAAGCCTTCACAGGCTCCACGGGCGTCCTGCTTCCACTTACCCTCTGAACGCGGCTTGCTACGTGGCGGCGGCGGCAGCACTCCACAGGGTTTGGGGGCAGAACTCCTACCACTCTCCTCACATAGGTAGTCAGTCCTCCGCCGGGCTTCCCGTAGCCTTTGCAGAGAGCACTGTCTGTGGCACACCTCTTTCTTCTCCCTGCACCCTTATCTGTATTTTCGCAGCTGGGGGCAACCGGCTTCTGCTGCTGTGGACGAGGCCTGCTTACTGCTTGGCAAACGCCAGGGAGAAATGAGCGCGGCTGTAGAGGACGAGTCCAAAGAGCTCTAGGACGTCACAGTCAACCAGTGGTCTTGCCACCGAGCTCAGAGGTGTCTTCCAGTCCAGGAAAGAATGCGCCGCTTTGGCGTTGTTTCCTAGGACAAGAAACGTTCGGTGACAGTGCATCTGTCAAGCTCGTGCTGACCGCCGCAATCTCAGAGCCTTTCCCTGCCAATCATCTCCTTGCTTCTGCTTTCTGGCAGCAAGCTCACTTAAGAAGTACCCTTACCTACCCGAGGATTTCACTCAGGGACTCTATTCGGTATGCCCATCGCGTCTGCCAAGGCAACTGGGGCCAAAACATTGCAGTGGCTGCTGGATCCAACTCTCTCCGCCTCCCCGGGAGCCGCCCGAGCCTACGGGCTGTTGGAGAAGGTCTTCGTTATGGTCCAGGTCACTCCCTTGATTGGCGGAAAGTCTCCCCGCTGCCAGTGAGGACTTTAGTTTGAGAGCTCACTCTGTTGAGAACGCGTTGGTGCAGCCCTCGTTTCTCCTGCGTACCGGACCCCTGCAGGTAACGGAGGCCTTTCAATGTGCAAACTCCTTCCTGGGGAAAACGCATACTTGTGGAGCGAGGAAGCCTAGGCAGGCTGCTTGCAGCCAGTTCACGCTCCTTTGGCTCCTGAAGCGAAGGCTTCCGGCACCTCTCCTGGCAGCCTCGCAAGCCTTTGGCAGGACCTCTAAAACTTTACCAGGCACAGCGAGCGGTGGAAGCAAGTCCCACACACCGAAAGAGCCGTAGCTGAAAAATATTGTCGTTCCTTTGCAGCACCGTACAAGCCCTCTGCTTTTGGGGGAGAGGGCCTTTCTCTTCTCTTCTTTGGCACACAGGGAAATGCCTTCACAGTGTTCGGCCTTGATACACTCGAGTGAGTGCAGCTTCCCCTTAACTGTTGAGAGTGTACTAGTGCAGCGCTCTCGAACATGACTGTCCTTTGAACACACCAAAAGAAACTTTCCATTCGAGGAGGGAACGCGCTGCACGGGAACTCTTTGTTCTCTGAGCCAAGTGGGTGCTGCTACTGCGCCTGTGTGTTTGCTGGTTCACTGGCACTCTGAGATGTTTTTGCCTCGCCATTGCGGGGCCCACGCTGTGCAGCTAACCTCACTTAGGGATCACAGGGGCCCGCATTACTTTCCAGGGGAAGACAACGCTGCCCGGATCACCCTCCAGGTGTCACTTTCTTGGCACTGAGCTACCTTCCTCGAAAGCTCTTCGTTGGTAGCCTGCTCCCAATGTGTTCCTTTGGTGACTGGACGCTCTTTGAGATGCTGGTCGAGACGGCCTCTGCTTCTCTGCTCTTGGAGAAGGCTGCTTTGCGGAGACGCTCAGCGTGGCCTGCGCCAAGTTCAACCTTCTGCTGCTCTGAACTAACGACTTACCTGCCCTCGCCCCTGGTGCAATGTGCCTAGGCACAAGGGCACGCTCTGGCCCCGATGCCCACACTCAGTAGTCCAAAGCCTTCACAGGCTCCACGGGCGTCCTGCTTCCACTTACCCTCTGAACGCGGCTTGCTACGTGGCGGCGGCGGCAGCACTCCACAGGGTTTGGGGGCAGAACTCCTACCACTCTCCTCACATAGGTAGTCAGTCCTCCGCCGGGCTTCCCGTAGCCTTTGCAGAGAGCACTGTCTGTGGCACACCTCTTTCTTCTCCCTGCACCCTTATCTGTATTTTCGCAGCTGGGGGCAACCGGCTTCTGCTGCTGTGGACGAGGCCTGCTTACTGCTTGGCAAACGCCAGGGAGAAATGAGCGCGGCTGTAGAGGACGAGTCCAAAGAGCTCTAGGACGTCACAGTCAACCAGTGGTCTTGCCACCGAGCTCAGAGGTGTCTTCCAGTCCAGGAAAGAATGCGCCGCTTTGGCGTTGTTTCCTAGGACAAGAAACGTTCGGTGACAGTGCGTCTGTCAAGCTCGTGCTGACCGCCGCAATCTCAGAGCCTTTCCCTGCCAATCATCTCCTTGCTTCTGCTTTCTGGCAGCAAGCTCACTTAAGAAGTACCCTTACCTACCCGAGGATTTCACTCAGGGACTCTATTCGGTATGCCCATCGCGTCTGCCAAGGCAACTGGGGCCAAAACATTGCAGTGGCTGCTGGATCCAACTCTCTCCGCCTCCCCGGGAGCCGCCGGAGCCTACGGGCTGTTGGAGAAGGTCTTCGTTATGGTCCAGGTCACTCCCTTGATTGGCGGAAAGTCTCCCCGCTGCCAGTGAGGACTTTAGTTTGAGAGCTCACTCTGTTGAGAACGCGTTGGTGCAGCCCTCGTTTCTCCTGCGTACCGGACCCCTGCAAGTAACGGAGGCCTTTCAACGTGCAAACTCCTTCCTGGGGAAAACGCATACTTGTGGAGCGAGGAAGCCTAGGCAGGCTGCTTGCAGCCAGTTCACGCTCCTTTGGCTCCTGAAGCGAAGGCTTCCGGCACCTCTCCTGGCAGCCTCGCAAGCCTTTGGCAGGACCTCTAAAACTTTACCAGGCACAGCGAGCGGTGGAAGCAAGTCCCACACACCGAAAGAGCCGTAGCTGAAAAATATTGTCGTTCCTTTGCAGCACCGTACAAGCCCTCTGCTTTTGGGGGAGAGGGCCTTTCTCTTCTCTTCTTTGGCACACAGGGAAATGCCTTCACAGTGTTCGGCCTTGATACACTCGAGTGAGTGCAGCTTCCCCTTAACTGTTGAGAGTGTACTAGTGCAGCGCTCTCGAACATGACTGTCCTTTGAACACACCAAAAGAAACTTTCCATTCGAGGAGGGAATGCGCTGCACGGGAACTCTTTGTTCTCTGAGCCAAGTGGGTGCTGCTACTGCGCCTGTGTGTTTGCTGGTTCACTGGCACTCTGAGATGTTTTTGCCTCGCCATTGCGGGGCCCACGCTGTGCAGCTAACCTCACTTAGGGATCACAGGGGCCCGCATTACTTTCCAGGGGAAGACAACGCTGCCCGGATCACCCTCCAGGTGTCACTTTCTTGGCACTGAGCTACCTTCCTCGAAAGCTCTGCATTGGTAGCCTGCTCCCAATGTGTTCCTTTGGTGACTGGACGCTCTTTGAGATGCTGGTCGAGACGGCCTCTGCTTCTCTGCTCTTGGAGAAGGCTGCTTTGCGGAGACGCTCAGCGTGGCCTGCGCCAAGTTCAACCTTCTGCTGCTCTGAACTAACGACTTACCTGCCCTCGCCCCTGGCGCAAAGTGCCTAGGCACAAGGGCACGCTCTGGCCCCGATGCCCACACTCAGTAGTCCAAAGCCTTCACAGGCTCCACGGGCGTCCTGCTTCCACTTACCCTCTGAACGCGGCTTGCTACGTGGCGGCGGCGGCAGCACTCCACAGGGTTTGGGGGCAGAACTCCTACCACTCTCCTCACATAGGTAGTCAGTCCTCCGCCGGGCTTCCCGTAGCCTTTGCAGAGAGCACTGTCTGTGGCACACCTCTTTCTTCTCCCTGCACCCTTATCTGTATTTTCGCAGCTGGGGGCAACCGGCTTCTGCTGCTGTGGACGAGGCCTGCTTACTGCTTGGCAAACGCCAGGGAGAAATGAGCGCGGCTGTAGAGGACGAGTCCAAAGAGCTCTAGGACGTCACAGTCAACCAGTGGTCTTGCCACCGAGCTCAGAGGTGTCTTCCAGTCCAGGAAAGAATGCGCCGCTTTGGCGTTGTTTCCTAGGACAAGAAACGTTCGGTGACAGTGCGTCTGTCAAGCTCGTGCTGACCGCCGCAATCTCAGAGCCTTTCCCTGCCAATCATCTCCTTGCTTCTACTTTCTGGCAGCAAGCTCACTTAAGAAGTACCCTTACCTACCCGAGGATTTCACTAAGGGACTCTATTCGGTATGCCCATCGCGTCTGCCAAGGCAACTGGGGCCAAAACATTGCAGTGGCTGCTGGATCCAACTCTCTCCGCCTCCCCGGGAGCCGCCCGAGCCTATGGGCTGTTGGAGAAGGTCTTCGTTATGGTCCAGGTCACTCCCTTGATTGGCGGAAAGTCTCACCGCTGCCAGTGAGGACTTTAGTTTGAGAGCTCACTCTGTTGAGAACGCGTTGGTGCAGCCCTCGTTTCTCCTGCGTACCGGACCCCTGCAAGTAACGGAGGCCTTTCAACGTTCAAACTCCTTCCTGGGGAAAACGCATACTTGTGGAGCGAGGAAGCCTAGGCAGGCTGCTTGCAGCCAGTTCACGCTCCTTTGGCTCCTGAAGCGAAGGCTTCGGGCACCTCTCCTGGCAGCCTCGCAAGCCTTTGGCAGGACCTCTAAAACTTTACCAGGCACAGCGAGCGGTGGAAGCAAGTCCCACACACCGAAAGAGCCGTAGCTGAAAAATATTGTCGTTCCTTTGCAGCACCGTACAAGCCCTCTGCTTTTGGGGGAGAGGGCCTTTCTCTTCTCTTCTTTGGCACACAGGGAAATGCCTTCACAGTGTTCGGCCTTGATACACTCGAGTGAGTGCAGCTTCCCCTTAACTGTTGAGAGTGTACTAGTGCAGCGCTCTCGAACATGACTGTCCTTTGAACACACCAAAAGAAACTTTCCATTCGAGGAGGGAACGCGCTGCACGGGAACTCTTTGTCCTCTGAGCCAAGTGGGTGCTGCTACTGCGCCTGTGTGTTTGCTGGTTCACTGGCACTCTGAGATGTTTTTGCCTCGCCATTGCGGGGCCCACGCTGTGCAGCTAACCTCACTTAGGGATCACAAGGGCCCGCATTACTTTCCAGGGGAAGACAACGCTGCCCGGATCACCCTCCAGGTGTCACTTTCTTGGCACTGAGCTACCTTCCTCGAAAGCTGTGCGTTGGTAGCCTGCTCCCAATGTGTTCCTTTGGTGACTGGACGCTCTTTGAGATGCTGGTCGAGACGGCCTCTGCTTCTCTGCTCTTGGAGAAGGCTGCTTTGCGGAGACGCTCAGCGTGGCCTGCGCCAAGTTCAACCTTCTGCTGCTCTGAACTAACGACTTACCTGCCCTCGCCCCTGGCGCAAAGTGCCTAGGCACAAGGGCACGCTCTGGCCCCGATGCCCACACTCAGTAGTCCAAAGCCTTCACAGGCTCCACGGGCGTCCTGCTTCCACTTACCCTCTGAACGTGGCTTGCTACGTGGCGGCGGCGGCAGCACTCCACAGGGTTTGGGGGCAGAACTCCTACCACTCTCCTCACATAGGTAGTCAGTCCTCCGCCGGGCTTCCCGTAGCCTTTGCAGAGAGCACTGTCTGTGGCACACCTCTTTCTTCTCCCTGCACCCTTATCTGTATTTTCGCAGCTGGGGGCAACCGGCTTCTGCTGCTGTGGACGAGGCCTGCTTACTGCTTGGCAAACGCCAGGGAGAAATGAGCGCGGCTGTAGAGGACGAGTCCAAAGAGCTCTAGGACGTCACAGTCAACCAGTGGTCTTGCCACCGAGCTCAGAGGTCTCTTCCAGTCCAGGAAAGAATGCACCGCTTTGGCGTTCTTTCCTAGGACAAGAAACGTTCGGTGACAGTGCGTCTGTCAAGCTCGTGCTGACCGCCGCAATCTCAGAGCCTTTCCCTGCCAATCATCTCCTTGCTTCTACTTTCTGGCAGCAAGCTCACTTAAGAAGTACCCTTACCTACCCGAGGATTTCACTAAGGGACTCTATTCGGTATGCCCATCGCGTCTGCCAAGGCAACTGGGGCCAAAACATTGCAGTGGCTGCTGGATCCAACTCTCTCCGCCTCCCCGGGAGCCGCCCGAGCCTATGGGCTGTTGGAGAAGGTCTTCGTTATGGTCCAGGTCACTCCCTTGATTGGCGGAAAGTCTCACCGCTGCCAGTGAGGACTTTAGTTTGAGAGCTCACTCTGTTGAGAACGCGTTGGTGCAGCCCTCGTTTCTCCTGCGTACCGGACCCCTGCAAGTAACGGAGGCCTTTCAACGTTCAAACTCCTTCCTGGGGAAAACGCATACTAGTGGAGCGAGGAAGCCTAGGCAGGCTGCTTGCAGCCAGTTCACGCTCCTTTGGCTCCTGAAGCGAAGGCTTCGGGCACCTCTCCTGGCAGCCTCGCAAGCCTTTGGCAGGACCTCTAAAACTTTACCAGGCACAGCGAGCGGTGGAAGCAAGTCCCACACACCGAAAGAGCCGTAGCTGAAAAATATTGTCGTTCCTTTGCAGCACCGTACAAGCCCTCTGCTTTTGGGGGAGAGGGCCTTTCTCTTCTCTTCTTTGGCACACAGGGAAATGCCTTCACAGTGTTCGGCCTTGATACACTCGAGTGAGTGCAGCTTCCCCTTAACTGTTGAGAGTGTACTAGTGCAGCGCTCTCGAACATGACTGTCCTTTGAACACACCAAAAGAAACTTTCCATTCGAGGAAGGAACGCACTGCATGGGAACTGTTTGTTCTCTGAGCCAAGTGGGTGCTGCTACTGTGCCTGTGTGTTTGCTGGTTCAATTTGCATGACATGTAGGACGTGAGAGAACAGATTACCTGCAGCTGTTGGAGTGCTGAGGAAATGTAGCTCTCCCAAGGAAGAGTGCAGTGTGTTGCCCTACACTTAGCATACACAGAGTGACTGGGAATGGTATCCGGGCCTGGATGTTTCTTAGCAACCCAGTGGAGCCTGCCGGTACTCGGTGTTCTTGCACGGAATAGGGTGCCCAGGCGAGATCCTAGGTGTCTTGAAAAGCGTAGTAACGTTAAAAGAAAGGAGAACTGCAACTCATGTCTCAAGGAAACTTCTCCACGTGCCGCTTCAGCAGGGCTCTTCAAGGCTTTACCTTGAGGAAAGGACTCACGTCAAGTTTCCTTGTAGCTCTAGAGCGTCTCAGGAGGAGCTCCCACCCAGGCTATGAAAGCACCCTGTTGATTTAGAGAAAACTAGTTCCCTTCCCAGAGCCTTGCCTACAGTGACTAGAAACTCGTCCAAAACACTGGTATTTAGGTAGGTTCAAGGCGGCATGAATGGAGCTCTCAAAATGGGAAAGCAAGCCTTGTGCCATCAGGTCCCCGTTTCCAGTGAACATGCAGCCTACCTCCTTGTGATTTCTACCAAGTTAATATACACTCTAGCGACACACTGGTCCCTTCCCTGAATAACGTGTTCTTGGCACGGAGTTCTGCATGTAGCGAACTGCCTCTCCCAAGGAATGCTCTAGGTACGCTATAGGGGCTTAGCCTCTTCTAAAACCCTGCAGTGTAAGAGGAGGATCTGTGCTTTGCTTACAGCAGGAATGCAAGCCAACATTCTCCTGTAAGTATGGGGTCTTAAGGCATGACTTTGTAGAAGGAATGTGAAAGAGTATTGGTTTCTCAGTGCCGCTCAGCCTAGGGCATTGAGGCAGATATGCATGACATGTAGACGTGAGACAACAGATTGCCTGGAGCTGTTGGAGTGCTGAGGAAATCTAGCTCTCCCAAGGAGGCGTGCAGTGTGTTGCCCTACACTTAGCATATTGAGAGTGACTGGGAAAGGTTTCCGGGCCTGGATGTTTCTGAGCTTCCCAGTCGAGCATGCCGGTCCTCGGTGTTCTTGCAGGGAATAGGGTGCCCACGAGTTACTAGGTGTCTTCAAGAGCGTACTAACGTTCAAAGAAAGCAGAACTGCAACTCATGTCTCCAGGAAACTGCTCCACGCTTCAGCTTCAGCAGGGCTCTTCAAGGCTTTACCTTGAGGAAACGACTCACGTCAAGTTTCCTTTGAGCTCTAGAGCGTCTCAGGTGGAGCTCCCACCCAGGCTACGAAAGCACCGTGTTGATTTAGAGAAAACTCGTTCCCTTCCCAGAGCCCTGCCTACAGTGACTAGAGACCCGTCCAAAACATTGATATTTAGGTAGCTTCAAGGCAGCATGAATGGAGCTTTCAAAATGGGAAAGCAAGCCTTGTGCCATCAGGTCTCCGTTTCCAGTCAACACGCAGCCTACCCCCTTGTGATGTCTACCAAGTTAATATACACTCTAGCGACACACTGGTCCCTTCCCTGAATAACGTGTTCTTGGCACGGAGTTCTGCATGTAGCGAACTGCCTCTCCCAAGGAATGCTCTAGGTATGCTATAGGGGCTTAGCCTCTTCTAAAACCCTGCAGTGTAAGAGGAAGAACTGTGCTTTGGTTACAGCAGGAACGCAAGGCAACTTTCTCCTGTAAGTATGGGGTCTTAAGGTATGACTTTGTAGAAGGAATGTGAAAGAGTATTGGTTTCTCAGTGCCGCTCAGCCTAGGGCAGTGAGGCCGATATGCATGGCATGTAGACGTGAGACAACAGATTGCCTGGAACTGTTGGAGTGCTGAGGAAATCTAGCTCTCCCAAGGAGGCATGCAGTGTGTTGCCCTACACTTAGCATATTGAGAGTGACTGGGAAAGGTTTCTGGGCCTGGATGTTTCTGAGCTTCCCACTGGAGCATGCCGATCCTCGGTGTTCTTGCAGGGAATAGGGTGCCCACGAGAGTTACTAGGTGTCTTCATAAGCGTACTAATGTTCAAAGAAAGCAGAACTGCAACTCATGTCTCCAGGAAACTGCTCCACGCTTTGGCTTCAGCAGGGCTCTTCAAGGCTTTACCTTGAGGAAACGACTCACGTCAAGTTTCCTTTGAGCTCTAGAGCGTCTCAGGTGGAGCTCCCACCCAGGCTACGAAAGCACCCTGTTGATTTAGAGAAAACTCGTTCCCTTCCCAGAGCCCTGCCTTCAGTGACTAGAGACCCGTCCAAAACACTGGTATTTAGGTAGCATCAAGGCAGCATGAATGGAGCTTTCAAAATGGGAAAGCAAGCCTTGTGCCATCAGGTCTCCGTTTCCAGTGAACACGCAGCCTACCCCCTTGTGATTTCTACCAAGTAAATATTCCCTCAAACTACACAATGGTCCCTTCCCTGAAGAATGTTTTCTTGGCACGGAGTTCTGCATGTAGCGAACTGCCTCTCCCAAGGAACGCTTTGGTAACGCTATCGGGGCTTAGGCTCTTCTAAAACCCTGCAGTGTAAGAGGAAGAACTGTGCTTTGGTTAAGGAGGAACGCAAGCCGAGTTTCTCCTGTAAGTATGGGTTCTGAAGGTATGACTTTGTAGAAGGAATGCGAAGCAGTTTTGATTTCTCAGTGCCGCTCAGACTAGGGCATTGAGGCAATTTGCATGACATGTAGGACGTGAGAGAACAGATTACCTGGAGCTGTTGGAGTGCTGAGGAAATGTAGCTCTCCCAAGGAAGAGTGCAGTGTGTTGCCCTACACTTAGCATACACAGCGTGACTGGGAAAGGTATCCGGGCCTGTATGTTTCTTAGCAACCCAGTGGAGCCTGCCGGTACTCGGTGTTCTTGCACGGAATAGGGTGCCCAGGGGAGATCCTAGGTGTCTTGAAAAGCGTACTAACGTTAAAAGAAAGGAGAACTGCAACTCACGTCTCAAGGAAACTTCTCCACGTTCCGCTTCAGCAGGGCTCTTCAAGGCTTTACCTTGTGGAAAGGACTCACGTCAAGTTTCCTTGTAGCTCTAGAGCGTCTCAGGAGGAGCTCCCACCCAGGCTATGAAAGCAGCCTGTTGATTTAGAGAAAACTCGTTCCCTTCCCAGAGCCCTGCCTATAGTGACTATAAACTCGTCCAAAACACTGGTATTTAGGTAGGTTCAAGGCGGCATGAATGGAGCTCTCAAAATGGGAAAGCAAGCCTTGTGCCAGCAGGTCCCCGTTTCCAGTGAACACGCAGCCTACCTCCTTGTGATTTCTACCAAGTTAATATACACTCTAGCGACACACTGGTCCCTTCCCTGAATAACGTGTTCTTGGCACGGAGTTCTGCATGTAGCGAACTGCCTCTCCCAAGGAATGCTCTAGGTACGCTATAGGGGCTTAGCCTCTTCTAAAACCCTGCAGTGTAAGAGGAAGAACTGTGCTTTGGTTACAGCAGGAACGCAAGCCAACTTTCTCCTGTAAGTATGGGGTCTTAAGGTATGACTTTGTAGAAGGAATGTGAAACAGTATTGGTTTCTCAGTGCCGCTCAGCCTAGGGCATTGAGGCAGATATGCATGACATGTAGACGTGAGACAACAGATTGCCTGGAGCTGTTGGAGTGCTGAGGAAATCTAGCTCTCCCAAGGAGGCGTGCAGTGTGTTGCCCTACACTTTGCATATTGAGAGTGACTGGGAAAGGTTTCCGGGCCTGGATGTTTCTGAGCTTCCCAGTCGAGCATGCCGGCCCTCGGTGTTCTTGCAGGGAATAGGGTGCCCACGAGAGTTACTAGGTGTCTTCCAGAGCGTACTAACGTTCAAAGAAAGCAGAACTGCAACTCATGTATCCAGGTAACTGCTCCACGCTTCGGCTTCAGCAGGGCTCTTCAAGGCTTTACCTTGAGGAAACGACTCACGTCAAGTTTCCTTTGAGCTCTAGAGCGTCTCAGGTGGAGCTCCCACCCAGGCTACGAAAGCACCCGGTTGATATAGAGAAAACTCGTTCCCATCCCAGAGCCCTGCCTACAGTGACTAGAGACCCGTCCAAAACACTGGTATTTAGGTAGGTTCAAGGCGGCATGAATGGAGCTCTCAAAATGGGAAAGCAAGCCTTGTGCCATCAGGTCCCCGTTACCAGTGTACACGCAGCCTACCTCCTTGTGATTTCTACCAAGTTAATATACACTCTAGCGACACACTGGTCCCTTCCCTGAATAACGTGTTCTTGGCACGGAGTTCTGCATGTAGCGAACTGCCTCTCCCAAGGAATGCTCTAGGTATGCTATAGGGGCTTAGCCTCTTCTAAAACCCTGCAGTGTAAGAGGAAGAACTGTGCTTTGGTTACAGGAGGAACACAAGCCGAGTTTCTCCTGTAAGTATGGGGTCTGAAGGTATGACTTTGTAGAAGGAATGCGAAGCAGTTTTGATTTCTCAGTGCCGCTCAGCCTAGGGCATTGAGGCAATTTGCATGACATGTAGGACGTGAGAGAACAGATTACCTGGAGCTGTTGGAGTGCTGAGGAAATGTAGCTCTCGAAAGGAAGAGTGCAGTGTGTTGCCCTACACTTAGCATACACAGAGTGACTGGGAAAGGTATCCGGGCATGGATGTTTCTTAGCAACCCAGTGGAGCCTGCCGGTACTCGGTGTTCTTGCACGGAATAGGGTGCCCAGGCGAGATCCTAGGTGTCTTGAAAAGCGTACTAACGTTAAAAGAAAGGAGTACTACAACTCATGTCTCAAGGAAACTTCTCCACGTTCCGCTTCAGCAGGGCTCTTCAAGGCTTTACCTTGAGGAAAGGACTCACGTCAAGGTTCCTTGTAGCTCTAGAGCGTCTCAGGAGGAGCTCCCACCCAGGCTATGAAAGCACCCTGTTGATTTAGAGAAAACTCGTTCCCTTCCCAGAGCCCTGCCTACAGTGACTAGAAACTCGTCCAAAACACTGGTATTTAGGTAGGTTCAAGGCGGCATGAATGGAGCTTTCAAAATGGGAAAGCAAACCTTCTGCCATCAGGTCCTCGTTTCCAGTGAACACGCAGCCTACCTCCCTGTGATTTCTACCAATTTAATATACACTCTAGCGACACACTGGTCCCTTCCCTGAATAACGTGTTCTTGGCACGGAGTTCTGCATGTAGCGAACTGCCTCTCCCAAGGAATGCTCTAGGTACGCTATAGGGGCTTAGCCTCTTCTAAAAACCTGCAGTGTAAGAGGAAGAACAGTGCTTTGGTTACAGCAGGAACGCAAGGCAACTTTCTCCTGTAAGTATGGGGTCGTAAGGTATGACTTTGTAGAAGGAATGTGAAACAGTATTGGTTTCTCAGTGCCGCTCAGCCTAGGGCACTGAGGCAGATATGCATGACATGTAGACGTGAGACAACAGATTGCCTGGAGCTGTTGGAGTGCTGAGGAAATCTAGCTCTCCCAAGGAGGCGTGCAGTGTGTTGCCCTACACTTAGCATATTGAGGTGACTGGGAAAGGTTTCCGGGCCTGGATGTTTCTGAGCTTCCCAGTCGAGCATGCCGGTCCTCGGTGTTCTTGCAGGGAATAGGGTATCCACGAGAGTTCCTAGGAGTCTTCAAGAGCGTACTAACGTTCAAAGAAGCAGAACTGCAACTCATGTCTCAAGGAAACTGCTCCACGCCTCGGGTTCAGCAGGGCTCTTCAAGGCTTTACCTTGAGGAAACGACTCACGTCAAGTTTCCTTTGAGCTCTAGAGCGTCTCAGGTGGAGCTCCCAACCAGGCTACGAAAGCACCCAGCTGATATAGAGAAAACTCATTCCCATCCCAGAGCCCTGCCTACAGTGACTAGAAACTCATCCAAAACACTGGTATTTAGGTAGGTTCAAGGCGGCATGAATGGAGCTTTCAAAATGGGAAAGCAAGCCTTGTGTCATCAGGTCCCCGTTTCCAGTGAACACGCAGCCTACCTCCTTGTGATTTCTACCAAGTTAGTATACACTCTAGCGACACACTGGTCCCTTCCCTGAATAACGTGTTCTTGGCACGGAGTTCTGCATGTAGCGAAATGCCTCTCCCAAGGAATGCTCTAGGTACGCTATCAGGGCTTAGGCTCTTCTAAAACCCTGCAGTGTAAGAGGAAGAACTGTGCTTTGGTTACAGGAGGTACGGAAGCTGAGTTTCTCCTGTAAGTATGGGGTCTTAAGGTATGACTTTGTAGAAGGAATGCGAAGCAGTTTTGATTTCTCAGTGCCGCTCAGCCTAGGGCATTGAGGCAATTTGCATGACATGTAGGACGTGAGAGAACAGATTATCTGGAGCTGTTGGAGTGCTGAGGAAATGTAGCTCTCCCAAGGAAGAGTGCAGTGTGTTGCCCTACACTTAGCATACACAGAGTGACTGGGAAAGGTATCCGGGCCTGGATGTTTCTTAGCAACCCAGTGGAGCCTGCCGGGACTCGGTGTTCTTGCACGGAATAGGGTGCCCAGGCGAGATCCTAGGTGTCTTGAAAAGCGTACTAACGTTAAAAGAAAGGAGAACTGCAACTCATGTCTCAAGGAAACTTCTCCACGTGCCGCTTCAGCAGGGCTCTTCAAGGCTTTACCTTGAGGAAAGGACTCACGTCAAGTTTCCTTGTAGCTCTAGAGCGTCTCAGGAGGAGCTCCCAACCAGGCTATGAAAGCACCCTGCTGATATAGAGAAAACTCGTTCCCATCCCAGAGCCCTGCCTACAGTGACTAGAGACCCGTCCAAAACACTGGTATTTAGGTAGGTTCAAGGCGGCATGAATGGAGCTCTCAAAATGGGAAAGCAAGCCTTGTGCCATCAGGTCCCCGTTTCCAGTGTACACGCAGCCTACCTCCTTGTGATTTCTACCAAGTTAATATACACTCTAGCGACACACTGGTCCCTTCCCTGAATATCGTGTTTTTGGCACGGAGTTCTGCATGTAGCGAACTGCCTCTCCCAAGGAATGCTCTAGGTATGCTATAGGGGCTTAGCCTCTTCTAAAACCCTGCAGTGTAAGAGGAAGAACTGTGCTTTGGTTACAGCAGGAACGCAAGGCAACTTCCTCCTGTAAGTATGGGGTCTTAAGGTATGACTTTGTAGAAGGAATGTGAAAGAGTATTGGTTTCTCAGTGCCGCTCAGCCTAGGGCATTGAGGCAGATATGCATGACATGTAGACGTGAGACAACAGATTGCCTGGAGCTGTTGGAGTGCTGAGGAAATCTAGCTCTCCCAAGGAGGCGTGCAGTGTGTTGCCCTACACTTAGCATATTGAGAGTGACTGGGAAAGGTTTCCGGGCCTGGATGTTTCTGAGCTTCCCAGTCGAGCATGCCGGTCCTCGGTGTTCTTGCAGGGAATAGGGTGCCCACGAGAGTTACTAGGTGTCTTCAAGAGCGTACTAACGTTCAAACAAAGCGGAACTGCAACTCATGTCTCCAGGAAACTGCTCCACGCTTCGGCTTCAGCAGGGCTCTTCAAGGCTTTACCTTGAGGAAACGACTCACGTCAAGTTTCCTTTGAGCTCTAGAGCGTCTCAGGTGGAGCTCCCACCCAGGCTACGAAAGCACCCTGTTGATATAGATAAAACTCGTTCCCATCCCAGAGCCCTGCCTACAGTGACTAGAGACCCGTCCAAAACACTGGTATTTAGGTAGCTTCAAGGCAGCATGAATGGAGCTTTCAAAATGGGAAAGCAAGCCTTGTGCCATCAGGTCTCCGTTTCCAGTGAACACGCAGCCTACCCCCTTGTGATTTCTACAAGTAAATATTCCCTCAAACTACACAATGGTCCCTTCCCTGAAGAATGTTTTCTTGGCACGGAGTTCTGCATGTAGCGAACTGCCTCTCCCAAGGAACGCTTTGGTAACGCTATCGGGGCTTAGGCTCTTCTAAAACCCTGCAGTGTAAGAGGAAGAACTGTGCTTTGGTTACAGGAGGAACGCAAGCCGAGTTTCTCCTGTAAGTATGGGGTCTGAAGGTATGACTTTGTAGAAGGAATGCGAAGCAGTTTTGATTTCTCAGTGCCGCTCAGCCTAGGGCATTGAGGCAATTTGCATGACATGTAGGACGTGAGAGAACAGATTACCTGGAGCTGTTGGAGTGCTGAGGAAATGTAGCTCTCCCAAGGAAGAGTGCAGTGTGTTGCCCTACACTTAGCATACACAGAGTGACTGGGAAAGGTAACCGGGCCTGGATGTTTCTTAGCAACCCAGTGGAGCCTGCCGGTACTCGGTGTTCTTGCACGGAATAGGGTGCCCAGGGGAGATCCTAGGTGACTTGAAAAGCGTAGTAACGTTAAAAGAAAGGAGAACTGCAACTCATGTCTCAAGGAAACTTCTCCACGTTCCGCTTCAGCAGGGCTCTTCAAGGCTTTACCTTGAGGAAAGGACTCACGTCAAGTTTCCTTGTAGCTCTAGAGCGTCTCAGGAGGAGCTCCCACCCAGGCTATGAAAGCACTTGTTGATTTAGAGAAAACTCGTTCCCTTCCCAGAGCCCTGCCTACAGTGACTAGAAACTCGTCCAAAACACTGGTATTTAGGTAGGTTCAAGGCGGCATGAATGGAGCTCTCAAAATGGGAAAGCAAGCCTTGTGCCAGCAGGTCCCCATTTCCAGTGAACACGCAGCCTACCTCCTTGTGATTTCTACCAAGTTAATATACACTCTAGCGACACACTGGTCCCTTCCCTGAATAACGTGTTCTTGGCACGGAGTTCTGCATGTAGCGAACTGCCTCTCCCAAGGAATGCTCTAGGTACGCTATAGGGGCTTAGCCTCTTCTAAAACCCTGCAGTGTAAGAGGAAGAACTGTGCTTTGGTTACAGCAGGAACGCAAGCCAACTTTCTCCTGTAAGTATGGGGTCGTAAGGTATGACTTTGTAGAAGGAATGTGAAACAGTATTGGTTTCTCAGTGCCGCTCAGCCTAGGGCATTGAGGCAGATATGCATGACATGTAGACGTGAGACAACAGATTGCCTGGAGCTGTTGGAGTGCTGAGGAAATCTAGCTCTCCCAAGGAGGCGTGCAGTGTGTTGCCCTACACTTAGCATATTGAGAGTGACTGGGAAAGGTTTCCGGGCCTGGATGTTTCTGAGCTTCCCAGTCGAGCATGCCGGTCCTCGGTGTTCTTGCAGGGAATAGGGTGCCCACGAGAGTTACTAGGTGTCTTCATAAGCGTACTAACGTTCAAAGAAAGCAGAACTGCAACTCATGTCTCCAGGTAACTGCTCCACGCTTTGGCTTCAGCAGGGCTCTTCAAGGCTTTACCTTGAGGAAACGACTCACGTCAAGTTTCCTTTGAGCTCTAGAGCGTCTCAGGTGGAGCTCCCACCCAGGCTACGAAAGCACCCGGTTGATATAGAGAAAACTCGTTCCCATCCCAGAGCCCTGCCTACAGTGTCTAGAGACCCGTCCAAAACACTGGTATTTAGGTAGGTTCAAGGCGGCATGAATGGAGCTCTCAAAATGGGAAAGCAAGCCTTGTGCCATCAGGTCCCCATTTCCAGTGTACACGCAGCCTACCTCCTTGTGATTTCTACCAAGTTAATATACACTCTAGCGACACACTGGTCCCTTCCCTGAATATCGTGTTCTTGGCACGGAGTTCTGCATGTAGCGAACTGCCTCTCCCAAGGAATGCTCTAGGTACGCTATAGGGGCTTAGCCTCTTCTAAAACCCTGCAGTGTAAGAGGAAGAACTGTGCTTTGGTTACAGCAGGAACGCAAGGCAACTTCCTCCTGTAAGTATGGGGTCTTAAGGTATGACTTTGTAGAAGGAATGTGAAAGAGTATTGGTTTCTCAGTGCCGCTCAGCCTAGGGCATTGAGGCAGATATGCATGACATGTAGACGTGAGACAACAGATTGCCTGGAGCTGTTGGAGTGCTGAGGAAATCTAGCTCTCCCAAGGAGGCGTGCAGTGTGTTGCCCTACACTTAGCATATTGAGAGTGACTGGGAAAGGTTTCCGGGCCTGGATGTTTCTGAGCTTCCCAGTCGAGCATGCCGGTCCTCGGTGTTCTTGCAGGGAATAGGGTGCCCACGAGAGTTACTAGGTGTCTTCAAGAGCGTACTAACGTTCAAAGAAAGCAGAACTGCAACTCATGTCTCCAGGAAACTGCTCCACGCTTCGGCTTCAGCAGGGCTCTTCAAGGCTTTACCTTGAGGAAACGACTCACGTCAAGTTTCCTTTGAGCTCTAGAGCGTCTCAGGTGGAGCTCCCACCCAGGCTACGAAAGCACCCTGTTGATTTAGAGAAAACTCGTTCCCATCCCAGAGCCCTGCCTACAGTGACTAGAGACCCGTCCAAAACACTGGTATTTAGGTAGCTTCAAGGCAGCATGAATGGAGCTTTCAAAATGGGAAAGCAAGCCTTGTGCCATCAGGTCTCCGTTTCCAGTGAACACGCAGCCTACCCCCTTGTGATTTCTACAAGTAAATATTCCCTCAAACTACACAATGGTCCCTTCCCTGAAGAATGTTTTCTTGGCACGGAGTTCTGCATGTAGCGAACTGCCTCTTCCAAGGAACGCTTTGGTAACGCTATCGGGGCTTAGGCTCTTCTAAAACCCTGCAGTGTAAGAGGAAGAACTGTGCTTTGGTTACAGGAGGAACGCAAGCCGAGTTTCTCCTGTAAGTATGGGGTCTTAAGGTATGACTTTGTAGAAGGAATGCGAAGCAGTTTTGATTTCTCAGTGCCGCTCAGCCTAGGGCATTGAGGCAATTTGCATGACATGTAGGACGTGAGAGAACAGATTACCTGGAGCTGTTGGAGTGCTGAGGAAATGTAGCTCTCCCAAGGAAGAGTGCAGTGTGTTGCCCTACACTTAGCATACACAGAGTGACTGGGAAAGGTAACCGGGCCTGGATGTTTCTTAGCAACCCAGTGGAGCCTGCCGGTACTCGGTGTTCTTGCACGGAATAGGGTGCCCAGGCGTGATCCTAGGTGTCTTGAAAAGCGTACTAACGTTAAAAGAAAGGAGAACTGCAACTCATGTCTCAAGGAAACTTCTCCACGTTCTGCTTCAGCAGGGCTCTTCAAGGCTTTACCTTGAGGAAAGGACTCACGTCAAGTTTCCTTGTAGCTCTAGAGCGTCTCAGGAGGAGCTCCCACCCAGGCTATGAAAGCACCTTGTTGATTTAGAGAAAACTCGTTCCCTTCCCAGAGCCCTGCCTACAGTGACTAGAAACTCGTCCAAAACACTGGTATTTAGGTAGGTTCAAGGCGGCATGAATGGAGCTCTCAAAATGGGAAAACAAGCCTTGTGCCATCAGGTCCCCGTTTCCAGTGAACATGCAGCCTACCTCCTTGTGATTTCTACCAAGTTAATATACACTCTAGCGACACACTGGTCCCTTCCCTGAATAACGTGTTCTTGGCACGGTGTTCTGCATGTAGCGAACTGCCTCTCCCAAGGAATGCTCTAGGTACGCTATAGGGGCTTAGCCTCTTCTAAAACCCTGCAGTGTAAGAGGAAGAACTGTGCTTTGGTTACAGCAGGAACGCAAGGCAACTTTCTCCTGTAAGTATGGGGTCTTAAGGTATGACTTTGTAGAAGGAATGTGAAACAGTATTGGTTTCTCAGTGCCGCTCAGCCTAGGGCACTGAGGCAGATATGCATGGCATGTAGACGTGAGACAACAGATTGCCTGGAACTGTTGTTGTGCTGAGGAAATCTAGCTCTCCCAAGGTGGCGTGCAGTGTGTTGCCCTACCCTTAGCATATTGAGAGTGACTGGGAAAGGTTTCCGGGCCTGGATGTTTCTGAGCTTCCCAGTCGAGCATGCCGGTCCTCGGTGTTCTTGCAGGGAATAGGGTGCCCACGAGAGTTACTAGGTGTCTTCATAAGCGTACTAATGTTCAAAGAAAGCAGAACTGCAACTCATGTCTCCAGGAAACTGCTCCACGCTTTGGCTTCAGCAGGGCTCTTCAAGGCTTTACCTTGAGGAAACAACTCACGTCAAGTTTCCTTTGAGCTCTAGAGCGTCTCAGGTGGAGCTCCCACCCAGGCTACGAAAGCACCCTGTTGATTTAGAGAAAACTCGTTCCCTTCCCAGAGCCCTGCCTTCAGTGACTAGAGACCCGTCCAAAACACTGGTATTTAGGTAGCTTCAAGGCAGCATGAATGGAGCTTTCAAAATGGGAAAGCAAGCCTTGTGCCATCAGGTCTCCGTTTCCAGTGAACACGCAGCCTACCCCCTTGTGATTTCTACCAAGTAAATATTCCCTCAAACTACACAATGGTCCCTTCCCTGAAGAATGTTTTCTTGGCACGGAGTTCTGCATGTAGCGAACTGCCTCTCCCAAGGAACGCTTTGGTAACGCTATCGGGGCTTAGGCTCTTCTAAAACCCTGCAGTGTAAGAGGAAGAACTGTGCTTTGGTTACAGGAGGAACGCAAGCCGAGTTTCTCCTGTAAGTATGGGGTCTGAAGGTATGACTTTGTAGAAGGAATGCGAAGCAGTTTTGATTTCTCAGTGCCGCTCAGCCTAGGGCATTGAGGCAATTTGCATGACATGTAGGACGTGAGAGAACAGATTACCTGGAGCTGTTGGAGTGCTGAGGAAATGTAGCTCTCCCAAGGAAGAGTGCAGTGTGTTGCCCTACACTTAGCATACACAGCGTGACTGGGAATGGTATCCGGGCCTGTATGTTTCTTAGCAACCCAGTGGAGCCTGCCGGTACTCGGTGTTCTTGCACGGAATAGGGTGCCCAGGGGAGATCCTAGGTGTCTTGAAAAGCGTACTAACGTTAAAAGAAAGGAGAACTGCAACTCACGTCTCAAGGAAACTTCTCCACGTTCCGCTTCAGCAGGGCTCTTCAAGGCTTTACCTTGTGGAAAGGACTCACGTCAAGTTTCCTTGTAGCTCTAGAGCGTCTCAGGAGGAGCTCCCACCCAGGCTATGAAAGCACCCTGTTAATTTAGAGAAAACTCGTTCCCTTCCCAGAGCCCTGCCTACAGTAACTAGAAACTCGTCCAAAACACTGATATTTAGGTAGGTTCAAGGCGGCATGAATGGAGCTCTCAAAATGGGAAAGCAAGCCTTGTGCCAGCAGGTCCCCGTTTCCAGTGAACACGCAGCCTACCTCCTTGTGATTTCTACCAAGTTAATATACACTCTAGCGACACACTGGTCCCTTCCCTGAATAACGTGTTCTTGGCACGGAGTTCTGCATGTAGCGAACTGCCTCTCCCAAGGAATGCTCTAGGTACGCTATAGGGGCTTAGCCTCTTCTAAAACCCTGCAGTGTAAGAGGAAGAACTGTGCTTTGGTTACAGCAGGAACGCAAGCCAACTTTCTCCTGTAAGTATGGGGTCTTAAGGTATGACTTTGTAGAAGGAATGTGAAACAGTATTGGTTTCTCAGTGCCGCTCAGCCTAGGGCATTGAGGCAGATATGCATGACATGTAGACGTGAGACAACAGATTGCCTGGAGCTGTTGGAGTGCTGAGGAAATCTAGCTCTCCCAAGGAGGCGTGCAGTGTGTTGCCCTACACTTTGCATATTGAGAGTGACTGGGAAAGGTTTCCGGGCCTGGATGTTTCTGAGCTTCCCAGTTGAGCATGCCGGTCCTCGGTGTTCTTGCAGGGAATAGGGTGCCCACGAGAGTTACTAGGTGTCTTCCAGAGCGTACTAACGTTCAAAGAAAGCAGAACTGCAACTCATGTCTCCAGGTAACTGCTCCACGCTTCGGCTTCAGCAGGGCTCTTCAAGGCTTTACCTTGAGGAAACGACTCACGTCAAGTTTCCTTTGAGCTCTAGAGCGTCTCAGGTGGAGCTCCCACCCAGGCTACGAAAGCACCCTGTTGATTTAGAGAAAACTCGTTCCCTTCCCAGAGCCCTGCCTACAGTGACTAGAAACTCGTCCAAAACACTGGTATTTAGGTAGGTTCAAGGCGGCATGAATGGAGCTCTCAAAATGGGAAAACAAGCCTTGTGCCATCAGGTCCCCGTTTCCAGTGAACATGCAGCCTACCTCCTTGTGATTTCTACCAGGTTAATATACACTCTAGCGACACACTGGTCCCTTCCCTGAATAACGTGTTCTTGGCACGGTGTTCTGCATGTAGCGAACTGCCTCTCCCAAGGAATGCTCTAGGTACGCTATAGGGGCTTAGCCTCTTCTAAAACCCTGCAGTGTAAGAGGAAGAACTGTGCTTTGGTTACAGCAGGAACGCAAGGCAACTTTCTCCTGTAAGTATGGGGTCTTAAGGTATGACTTTGTAGAAGGAATGTGAAACAGTATTGGTTTCTCAGTGCCGCTCAGCCTAGGGCACTGAGGCAGATATGCATGGCATGTAGACGTGAGACAACAGATTGCCTGGAACTGTTGGAGTGCTGAGGAAATCTAGCTCTCCCAAGGAGGCGTGCAGTGTGTTGCCCTACCCTTAGCATATTGAGAGTGACTGGGAAAGGTTTCCGGGCCTGGATGTTTCTGAGCTTCCCAGTCGAGCATGCCGGTCCTCGGTGTTCTTGCAGGGAATAGGGTGCCCACGAGAGTTACTAGGTGTCTTCATAAGCGTACTAATGTTCAAAGAAAGCAGAACTGCAACTCATGTCTCCAGGAAACTGCTCCACGCTTTGGCTTCAGCAGGGCTCTTCAAGGCTTTACCTTGAGGAAACGACTCACGTCAAGTTTCCTTTGAGCTCTAGAGCGTCTCAGGTGGAGCTCCCACCCAGGCTACGAAAGCACCCTGTTGATTTAGAGAAAACTCGTTCCCTTCCCAGAGCCCTGCCTTCAGTGACTAGAGACCCGTCCAAAACACTGGTATTTAGGTAGCTTCAAGGCAGCATGAATGGAGCTTTCAAAATGGGAAAGCAAGCCTTGTGCCATCAGGTCTCCATTTCCAGTGAACACGCAGCCTACCCCCTTGTGATTTCTACCAAGTAAATATTCCCTCAAACTACACAATGGTCCCTTCCCTGAAGAATGTTTTCTTGGCACGGAGTTCTGCATGTAGCGAACTGCCTCTCCCAAGGAACGCTTTGGTAACGCTATCGGGGCTTAGGCTCTTCTAAAACCCTGCAGTGTAAGAGGAAGAACTGTGCTTTGGTTACAGGAGGAACGCAAGCCGAGTTTCTCCTGTAAGTATGGGGTCTTAAGGTATGACTTTGTAGAAGGAATGCGAAGCAGTTTTGATTTCTCAGTGCCGCTCAGCCTAGGGCATTGAGGCAATTTGCATGACATGTAGGACGTGAGAGAACAGATTACCTGGAGCTGTTGGAGTGCTGAGGAAATGTAGCTCTCCCAAGGAAGAGTGCAGTGTGTTGCCCTACACTTAGCATACACAGAGTGACTGGGAAAGGTAACCGGGCCTGGATGTTTCTTAGCAACCCAGTGGAGCCTGCCGGTACTCGGTGTTCTTGCACGGAATAGGGTGCCCAGGCGTGATCCTAGGTGTCTTGAAAAGCGTACTAACGTTAAAAGAAAGGAGAACTGCAACTCATGTCTCAAGGAAACTTCTCCACGTTCTGCTTCAGCAGGGCTCTTCAAGGCTTTACCTTGAGGAAAGGACTCACGTCAAGTTTCCTTGTAGCTCTAGAGCGTCTCAGGAGGAGCTCCCACCCAGGCTATGAAAGCACCTTGTTGATTTAGAGAAAACTCGTTCCCTTCCCAGAGCCCTGCCTACAGTGACTAGAAACTCGTCCAAAACACTGGTATTTAGGTAGGTTCAAGGCGGCATGAATGGAGCTCTCAAAATGGGAAAACAAGCCTTGTGCCATCAGGTCCCCGTTTCCAGTGAACATGCAGCCTACCTCCTTGTGATTTCTACCAAGTTAATATACACTCTAGCGACACACTGGTCCCTTCCCTGAATAACGTGTTCTTGGCACGGTGTTCTGCATGTAGCGAACTGCCTCTCCCAAGGAATGCTCTAGGTACGCTATAGGGGCTTAGCCTCTTCTAAAACCCTGCAGTGTAAGAGGAAGAACTGTGCTTTGGTTACAGCAGGAACGCAAGGCAACTTTCTCCTGTAAGTATGGGGTCTTAAGGTATGACTTTGTAGAAGGAATGTGAAACAGTATTGGTTTCTCAGTGCCGCTCAGCCTAGGGCACTGAGGCAGATATGCATGGCATGTAGACGTGAGACAACAGATTGCCTGGAACTGTTGTTGTGCTGAGGAAATCTAGCTCTCCCAAGGTGGCGTGCAGTGTGTTGCCCTACCCTTAGCATATTGAGAGTGACTGGGAAAGGTTTCCGGGCCTGGATGTTTCTGAGCTTCCCAGTCGAGCATGCCGGTCCTCGGTGTTCTTGCAGGGAATAGGGTGCCCACGAGAGTTACTAGGTGTCTTCATAAGCGTACTAATGTTCAAAGAAAGCAGAACTGCAACTCATGTCTCCAGGAAACTGCTCCACGCTTTGGCTTCAGCAGGGCTCTTCAAGGCTTTACCTTGAGGAAACAACTCACGTCAAGTTTCCTTTGAGCTCTAGAGCGTCTCAGGTGGAGCTCCCACCCAGGCTACGAAAGCACCCTGTTGATTTAGAGAAAACTCGTTCCCTTCCCAGAGCCCTGCCTTCAGTGACTAGAGACCCGTCCAAAACACTGGTATTTAGGTAGCTTCAAGGCAGCATGAATGGAGCTTTCAAAATGGGAAAGCAAGCCTTGTGCCATCAGGTCTCCGTTTCCAGTGAACACGCAGCCTACCCCCTTGTGATTTCTACCAAGTAAATATTCCCTCAAACTACACAATGGTCCCTTCCCTGAAGAATGTTTTCTTGGCACGGAGTTCTGCATGTAGCGAACTGCCTCTCCCAAGGAACGCTTTGGTAACGCTATCGGGGCTTAGGCTCTTCTAAAACCCTGCAGTGTAAGAGGAAGAACTGTGCTTTGGTTACAGGAGGAACGCAAGCCGAGTTTCTCCTGTAAGTATGGGGTCTGAAGGTATGACTTTGTAGAAGGAATGCGAAGCAGTTTTGATTTCTCAGTGCCGCTCAGCCTAGGGCATTGAGGCAATTTGCATGACATGTAGGACGTGAGAGAACAGATTACCTGGAGCTGTTGGAGTGCTGAGGAAATGTAGCTCTCCCAAGGAAGAGTGCAGTGTGTTGCCCTACACTTAGCATACACAGCGTGACTGGGAATGGTATCCGGGCCTGTATGTTTCTTAGCAACCCAGTGGAGCCTGCCGGTACTCGGTGTTCTTGCACGGAATAGGGTGCCCAGGGGAGATCCTAGGTGTCTTGAAAAGCGTACTAACGTTAAAAGAAAGGAGAACTGCAACTCACGTCTCAAGGAAACTTCTCCACGTTCCGCTTCAGCAGGGCTCTTCAAGGCTTTACCTTGTGGAAAGGACTCACGTCAAGTTTCCTTGTAGCTCTAGAGCGTCTCAGGAGGAGCTCCCACCCAGGCTATGAAAGCACCCTGTTAATTTAGAGAAAACTCGTTCCCTTCCCAGAGCCCTGCCTACAGTAACTAGAAACTCGTCCAAAACACTGATATTTAGGTAGGTTCAAGGCGGCATGAATGGAGCTCTCAAAATGGGAAAGCAAGCCTTGTGCCAGCAGGTCCCCGTTTCCAGTGAACACGCAGCCTACCTCCTTGTGATTTCTACCAAGTTAATATACACTCTAGCGACACACTGGTCCCTTCCCTGAATAACGTGTTCTTGGCACGGAGTTCTGCATGTAGCGAACTGCCTCTCCCAAGGAATGCTCTAGGTACGCTATAGGGGCTTAGCCTCTTCTAAAACCCTGCAGTGTAAGAGGAAGAACTGTGCTTTGGTTACAGCAGGAACGCAAGCCAACTTTCTCCTGTAAGTATGGGGTCTTAAGGTATGACTTTGTAGAAGGAATGTGAAACAGTATTGGTTTCTCAGTGCCGCTCAGCCTAGGGCATTGAGGCAGATATGCATGACATGTAGACGTGAGACAACAGATTGCCTGGAGCTGTTGGAGTGCTGAGGAAATCTAGCTCTCCCAAGGAGGCGTGCAGTGTGTTGCCCTACACTTTGCATATTGAGAGTGACTGGGAAAGGTTTCTGGGCCTGGATGTTTCTGAGCTTCCCAGTCGAGCATGCCGGTCCTCGGTGTTCTTGCAGGGAATAGGGTGCCCACGAGAGTTACTAGGTGTCTTCCAGAGCGTACTAACGTTCAAAGAAAGCAGAACTGCAACTCATGTCTCCAGGTAACTGCTCCACGCTTCGGCTTCAGCAGGGCTCTTCAAGGCTTTACCTTGAGGAAACGACTCACGTCAAGTTTCCTTTGAGCTCTAGAGCGTCTCAGGTGGAGCTCCCACCCAGGCTACGAAAGCACCCGGTTGATATAGAGAAAACTCGTTCCCATCCCAGAGCCCTGCCTACAGTGACTAGAGACCCGTCCAAAACACTGGTATTTAGGTAGGTTCAAGGCGGCATGAATGGAGCTCTCAAAATGGGAAAGCAAGCCTTGTGCCATCAGGTCCCCGTTTCCAGTGTACACGCAGCCTACCTCCTTGTGATTTCTACCAAGTTAATATACACTCTAGCGACACACTGGTCCCTTCCCTGAATATCGTGTTTTTGGCACGGAGTTCTGCATGTAGCGAACTGCCTCTCCCAAGGAATGCTCTAGGTATGCTATAGGGGCTTAGCCTCTTCTAAAACCCTGCAGTGTAAGAGGAAGAACTGTGCTTTGGTTACAGCAGGAACGCAAGGCAACTTCCTCCTGTAAGTATGGGGTCTTAAGGTATGACTTTGTAGAAGGAATGTGAAAGAGTATTGGTTTCTCAGTGCCGCTCAGCCTAGGGCATTGAGGCAGATATGCATGACATGTAGACGTGAGACAACAGATTGCCTGGAGCTGTTGGAGTGCTGAGGAAATCTAGCTCTCCCAAGGAGGCGTGCAGTGTGTTGCCCTACACTTAGCATATTGAGAGTGACTGGGAAAGGTTTCCGGGCCTGGATGTTTCTGAGCTTCCCAGTCGAGCATGCCGGTCCTCGGTGTTCTTGCAGGTAATAGGGTGCCCACGAGAGTTACTAGGTGTCTTCAAGAGCGTACTAACGTTCAAACAAAGCGGAACTGCAACTCATGTCTCCAGGAAACTGCTCCACGCTTCGGCTTCAGCAGGGCTCTTCAAGGCTTTACCTTGAGGAAACGACTCACGTCAAGTTTCCTTTGAGCTCTAGAGCGTCTCAGGTGGAGCTCCCACCCAGGCTACGAAAGCACCCTGTTGATATAGATAAAACTCGTTCCCATCCCAGAGCCCTGCCTACAGTGACTAGAGACCCGTCCAAAACACTGGTATTTAGGTAGCTTCAAGGCAGCATGAATGGAGCTTTCAAAATGGGAAAGCAAGCCTTGTGCCATCAGGTCTCCGTTTCCAGTGAACACGCAGCCTACCCCCTTGTGATTTCTACAAGTAAATATTCCCTCAAACTACACAATGGTCCCTTCCCTGAAGAATGTTTTCTTGGCACGGAGTTCTGCATGTAGCGAACTGCCTCTCCCAAGGAACGCTTTGGTAACGCTATCGGGGCTTAGGCTCTTCTAAAACCCTGCAGTGTAAGAGGAAGAACTGTGCTTTGGTTACAGGAGGAACGCAAGCCGAGTTTCTCCTGTAAGTATGGGGTCTGAAGGTATGACTTTGTAGAAGGAATGCGAAGCAGTTTTGATTTCTCAGTGCCGCTCAGCCTAGGGCATTGAGGCAATTTGCATGACATGTAGGACGTGAGAGAACAGATTACCTGGAGCTGTTGGAGTGCTGAGGAAATGTAGCTCTCCCAAGGAAGAGTGCAGTGTGTTGCCCTACACTTAGCATACACAGAGTGACTGGGAAAGGTAACCGGGCCTGGATGTTTCTTAGCAACCCAGTGGAGCCTGCCGGTACTCGGTGTTCTTGCACGGAATAGGGTGCCCAGGCGTGATCCTAGGTGTCTTGAAAAGCGTACTAACGTTAAAAGAAAGGAGAACTGCAACTCATGTCTCAAGGAAACTTCTCCACGTTCTGCTTCAGCAGGGCTCTTCAAGGCTTTACCTTGAGGAAAGGACTCACGTCAAGTTTCCTTGTAGCTCTAGAGCGTCTCAGGAGGAGCTCCCACCCAGGCTATGAAAGCACCTTGTTGATTTAGAGAAAACTCGTTCCCTTCCCAGAGCCCTGCCTACAGTGACTAGAAACTCGTCCAAAACACTGGTATTTAGGTAGGTTCAAGGCGGCATGAATGGAGCTCTCAAAATGGGAAAACAAGCCTTGTGCCATCAGGTCCCCGTTTCCAGTGAACATGCAGCCTACCTCCTTGTGATTTCTACCAAGTTAATATACACTCTAGCGACACACTGGTCCCTTCCCTGAATAACGTGTTCTTGGCACGGTGTTCTGCATGTAGCGAACTGCCTCTCCCAAGGAATGCTCTAGGTACGCTATAGGGGCTTAGCCTCTTCTAAAACCCTGCAGTGTAAGAGGAAGAACTGTGCTTTGGTTACAGCAGGAACGCAAGGCAACTTTCTCCTGTAAGTATGGGGTCTTAAGGTATGACTTTGTAGAAGGAATGTGAAACAGTATTGGTTTCTCAGTGCCGCTCAGCCTAGGGCACTGAGGCAGATATGCATGGCATGTAGACGTGAGACAACAGATTGCCTGGAACTGTTGTTGTGCTGAGGAAATCTAGCTCTCCCAAGGTGGCGTGCAGTGTGTTGCCCTACCCTTAGCATATTGAGAGTGACTGGGAAAGGTTTCCGGGCCTGGATGTTTCTGAGCTTCCCAGTCGAGCATGCCGGTCCTCGGTGTTCTTGCAGGGAATAGGGTGCCCACGAGAGTTACTAGGTGTCTTCATAAGCGTACTAATGTTCAAAGAAAGCAGAACTGCAACTCATGTCTCCAGGAAACTGCTCCACGCTTTGGCTTCAGCAGGGCTCTTCAAGGCTTTACCTTGAGGAAACAACTCACGTCAAGTTTCCTTTGAGCTCTAGAGCGTCTCAGGTGGAGCTCCCACCCAGGCTACGAAAGCACCCTGTTGATTTAGAGAAAACTCGTTCCCTTCCCAGAGCCCTGCCTTCAGTGACTAGAGACCCGTCCAAAACACTGGTATTTAGGTAGCTTCAAGGCAGCATGAATGGAGCTTTCAAAATGGGAAAGCAAGCCTTGTGCCATCAGGTCTCCGTTTCCAGTGAACACGCAGCCTACCCCCTTGTGATTTCTACCAAGTAAATATTCCCTCAAACTACACAATGGTCCCTTCCCTGAAGAATGTTTTCTTGGCACGGAGTTCTGCATGTAGCGAACTGCCTCTCCCAAGGAACGCTTTGGTAACGCTATCGGGGCTTAGGCTCTTCTAAAACCCTGCAGTGTAAGAGGAAGAACTGTGCTTTGGTTACAGGAGGAACGCAAGCCGAGTTTCTCCTGTAAGTATGGGGTCTGAAGGTATGACTTTGTAGAAGGAATGCGAAGCAGTTTTGATTTCTCAGTGCCGCTCAGCCTAGGGCATTGAGGCAATTTGCATGACATGTAGGACGTGAGAGAACAGATTACCTGGAGCTGTTGGAGTGCTGAGGAAATGTAGCTCTCCCAAGGAAGAGTGCAGTGTGTTGCCCTACACTTAGCATACACAGCGTGACTGGGAATGGTATCCGGGCCTGTATGTTTCTTAGCAACCCAGTGGAGCCTGCCGGTACTCGGTGTTCTTGCACGGAATAGGGTGCCCAGGGGAGATCCTAGGTGTCTTGAAAAGCGTACTAACGTTAAAAGAAAGGAGAACTGCAACTCACGTCTCAAGGAAACTTCTCCACGTTCCGCTTCAGCAGGGCTCTTCAAGGCTTTACCTTGTGGAAAGGACTCACGTCAAGTTTCCTTGTAGCTCTAGAGCGTCTCAGGAGGAGCTCCCACCCAGGCTATGAAAGCACCCTGTTAATTTAGAGAAAACTCGTTCCCTTCCCAGAGCCCTGCCTACAGTAACTAGAAACTCGTCCAAAACACTGATATTTAGGTAGGTTCAAGGCGGCATGAATGGAGCTCTCAAAATGGGAAAGCAAGCCTTGTGCCAGCAGGTCCCCGTTTCCAGTGAACACGCAGCCTACCTCCTTGTGATTTCTACCAAGTTAATATACACTCTAGCGACACACTGGTCCCTTCCCTGAATAACGTGTTCTTGGCACGGAGTTCTGCATGTAGCGAACTGCCTCTCCCAAGGAATGCTCTAGGTACGCTATAGGGGCTTAGCCTCTTCTAAAACCCTGCAGTGTAAGAGGAAGAACTGTGCTTTGGTTACAGCAGGAACGCAAGCCAACTTTCTCCTGTAAGTATGGGGTCTTAAGGTATGACTTTGTAGAAGGAATGTGAAACAGTATTGGTTTCTCAGTGCCGCTCAGCCTAGGGCATTGAGGCAGATATGCATGACATGTAGACGTGAGACAACAGATTGCCTGGAGCTGTTGGAGTGCTGAGGAAATCTAGCTCTCCCAAGGAGGCGTGCAGTGTGTTGCCCTACACTTTGCATATTGAGAGTGACTGGGAAAGGTTTCCGGGCCTGGATGTTTCTGAGCTTCCCAGTCGAGCATGCCGGTCCTCGGTGTTCTTGCAGGGAATAGGGTGCCCACGAGAGTTACTAGGTGTCTTCCAGAGCGTACTAACGTTCAAAGAAAGCAGAACTGCAACTCATGTCTCCAGGTAACTGCTCCACGCTTCGGCTTCAGCAGGGCTCTTCAAGGCTTTACCTTGAGGAAACGACTCACGTCAAGTTTCCTTTGAGCTCTAGAGCGTCTCAGGTGGAGCTCCCACCCAGGCTACGAAAGCACCCGGTTGATATAGAGAAAACTCGTTCCCATCCCAGAGCCCTGCCTACAGTGACTAGAGACCCGTCCAAAACACTGGTATTTAGGTAGGTTCAAGGCGGCATGAATGGAGCTCTCAAAATGGGAAAGCAAGCCTTGTGCCATCAGGTCCCCGTTTCCAGTGTACACGCAGCCTACCTCCTTGTGATTTCTACCAAGTTAATATACACTCTAGCGACACACTGGTCCCTTCCCTGAATATCGTGTTTTTGGCACGGAGTTCTGCATGTAGCGAACTGCCTCTCCCAAGGAATGCTCTAGGTATGCTATAGGGGCTTAGCCTCTTCTAAAACCCTGCAGTGTAAGAGGAAGAACTGTGCTTTGGTTACAGCAGGAACGCAAGGCAACTTCCTCCTGTAAGTATGGGGTCTTAAGGTATGACTTTGTAGAAGGAATGTGAAAGAGTATTGGTTTCTCAGTGCCGCTCAGCCTAGGGCATTGAGGCAGATATGCATGACATGTAGACGTGAGACAACAGATTGCCTGGAGCTGTTGGAGTGCTGAGGAAATCTAGCTCTCCCAAGGAGGCGTGCAGTGTGTTGCCCTACACTTAGCATATTGAGAGTGACTGGGAAAGGTTTCCGGGCCTGGATGTTTCTGAGCTTCCCAGTCGAGCATGCCGGTCCTCGGTGTTCTTGCAGGTAATAGGGTGCCCACGAGAGTTACTAGGTGTCTTCAAGAGCGTACTAACGTTCAAACAAAGCGGAACTGCAACTCATGTCTCCAGGAAACTGCTCCACGCTTCGGCTTCAGCAGGGCTCTTCAAGGCTTTACCTTGAGGAAACGACTCACGTCAAGTTTCCTTTGAGCTCTAGAGCGTCTCAGGTGGAGCTCCCACCCAGGCTACGAAAGCACCCTGTTGATATAGATAAAACTCGTTCCCATCCCAGAGCCCTGCCTACAGTGACTAGAGACCCGTCCAAAACACTGGTATTTAGGTAGCTTCAAGGCAGCATGAATGGAGCTTTCAAAATGGGAAAGCAAGCCTTGTGCCATCAGGTCTCCGTTTCCAGTGAACACGCAGCCTACCCCCTTGTGATTTCTACAAGTAAATATTCCCTCAAACTACACAATGGTCCCTTCCCTGAAGAATGTTTTCTTGGCACGGAGTTCTGCATGTAGCGAACTGCCTCTCCCAAGGAACGCTTTGGTAACGCTATCGGGGCTTAGGCTCTTCTAAAACCCTGCAGTGTAAGAGGAAGAACTGTGCTTTGGTTACAGGAGGAACGCAAGCCGAGTTTCTCCTGTAAGTATGGGGTCTGAAGGTATGACTTTGTAGAAGGAATGCGAAGCAGTTTTGATTTCTCAGTGCCGCTCAGCCTAGGGCATTGAGGCAATTTGCATGACATGTAGGACGTGAGAGAACAGATTACCTGGAGCTGTTGGAGTGCTGAGGAAATGTAGCTCTCCCAAGGAAGAGTGCAGTGTGTTGCCCTACACTTAGCATACACAGAGTGACTGGGAAAGGTAACCGCGCCTGGATGTTTCTTAGCAACCCAGTGGAGGCTGCCGGTACTCGGTGTTCTTGCACGGAATAGGGTGCCCAGGCGAGATCCTAGGTGTCTTGAAAAGCGTACTAACGTTAAAAGAAAGGAGAACTGCAACTCATGTCTCAAGGAAACTTCTCCACGTTCCGCTTCAGCAGGGCTCTTCAAGGCTTTACCTTGAGGAAAGGACTCACGTCAAGTTTCCTTGTAGCTCTAGAGCGTCTCAGGAGGAGCTCCCACCCAGGCTATGAAAGCACCTTGTTGATTTAGAGAAAACTCGTTCCCTTCCCAGAGCCCTGCCTACAGTGACTAGAAACTCGTCCAAAACACTGGTATTTAGGTAGGTTCAAGGCGGCATGAATGGAGCTCTCAAAATGGGAAAACAAGCCTTGTGCCATCAGGTCCCCGTTTCCAGTGAACATGCAGCCTACCTCCTTGTGATTTCTACCAGGTTAATATACACTCTAGCGACACACTGGTCCCTTCCCTGAATAACGTGTTCTTGGCACGGTGTTCTGCATGTAGCGAACTGCCTCTCCCAAGGAATGCTCTAGGTACGCTATAGGGGCTTAGCCTCTTCTAAAACCCTGCAGTGTAAGAGGAAGAACTGTGCTTTGGTTACAGCAGGAACGCAAGGCAACTTTCTCCTGTAAGTATGGGGTCTTAAGGTATGACTTTGTAGAAGGAATGTGAAACAGTATTGGTTTCTCAGTGCCGCTCAGCCTAGGGCACTGAGGCAGATATGCATGGCATGTAGACGTGAGACAACAGATTGCCTGGAACTGTTGGAGTGCTGAGGAAATCTAGCTCTCCCAAGGAGGCGTGCAGTGTGTTGCCCTACCCTTAGCATATTGAGAGTGACTGGGAAAGGTTTCCGGGCCTGGATGTTTCTGAGCTTCCCAGTCGAGCATGCCGGTCCTCGGTGTTCTTGCAGGGAATAGGGTGCCCACGAGAGTTACTAGGTGTCTTCATAAGCGTACTAATGTTCAAAGAAAGCAGAACTGCAACTCATGTCTCCAGGAAACTGCTCCACGCTTTGGCTTCAGCAGGGCTCTTCAAGGCTTTACCTTGAGGAAACGACTCACGTCAAGTTTCCTTTGAGCTCTAGAGCGTCTCAGGTGGAGCTCCCACCCAGGCTACGAAAGCACCCTGTTGATTTAGAGAAAACTCGTTCCCTTCCCAGAGCCCTGCCTTCAGTGACTAGAGACCCGTCCAAAACACTGGTATTTAGGTAGCTTCAAGGCAGCATGAATGGAGCTTTCAAAATGGGAAAGCAAGCCTTGTGCCATCAGGTCTCCATTTCCAGTGAACACGCAGCCTACCCCCTTGTGATTTCTACCAAGTAAATATTCCCTCAAACTACACAATGGTCCCTTCCCTGAAGAATGTTTTCTTGGCACGGAGTTCTGCATGTAGCGAACTGCCTCTCCCAAGGAACGCTTTGGTAACGCTATCGGGGCTTAGGCTCTTCTAAAACCCTGCAGTGTAAGAGGAAGAACTGTGCTTTGGTTACAGGAGGAACGCAAGCCGAGTTTCTCCTGTAAGTATGGGGTCTGAAGGTATGACTTTGTAGAAGGAATGCGAAGCAGTTTTGATTTCTCAGTGCCGCTCAGCCTAGGGCATTGAGGCAATTTGCATGACATGTAGGACGTGAGAGAACAGATTACCTGGAGCTGTTGGAGTGCTGAGGAAATGTAGCTCTCCCAAGGAAGAGTGCAGTGTGTTGCCCTACACTTAGCATACACAGCGTGACTGGGAATGGTATCCGGGCCTGTATGTTTCTTAGCAACCCAGTGGAGCCTGCCGGTACTCGGTGTTCTTGCACGGAATAGGGTGCCCAGGGGAGATCCTAGGTGTCTTGAAAAGCGTACTAACGTTAAAAGAAAGGAGAACTGCAACTCACGTCTCAAGGAAACTTCTCCACGTTCCGCTTCAGCAGGGCTCTTCAAGGCTTTACCTTGTGGAAAGGACTCACGTCAAGTTTCCTTGTAGCTCTAGAGCGTCTCAGGAGGAGCTCCCACCCAGGCTATGAAAGCACCCTGTTGATTTAGAGAAAACTCGTTCCCTTCCCAGAGCCCTGCCTACAGTAACTAGAAACTCGTCCAAAACACTGATATTTAGGTAGGTTCAAGGCGGCATGAATGGAGCTCTCAAAATGGGAAAGCAAGCCTTGTGCCAGCAGGTCCCCGTTTCCAGTGAACACGCAGCCTACCTCCTTGTGATTTCTACCAAGTTAATATACACTCTAGCGACACACTGGTCCCTTCCCTGAATAACGTGTTCTTGGCACGGAGTTCTGCATGTAGCGAACTGCCTCTCCCAAGGAATGCTCTAGGTACGCTATAGGGGCTTAGCCTCTTCTAAAACCCTGCAGTGTAAGAGGAAGAACTGTGCTTTGGTTACAGCAGGAACGCAAGCCAACTTTCTCCTGTAAGTATGGGGTCGTAAGGTATGACTTTGTAGAAGGAATGTGAAACAGTATTGGTTTCTCAGTGCCGCTCAACCTAGGGCATTGAGGCAGATATGCATGACATGTAGACGTGAGACAACAGATTGCCTGGAGCTGTTGGAGTGCTGAGGAAATCTAGCTCTCCCAAGGAGGCGTGCAGTGTGTTGCCCTACACTTTGCATATTGAGAGTGACTGGGAAAGGTTTCCGGGCCTGGATGTTTCTGAGCTTCCCAGTCGAGCATGCCGGTCCTCGGTGTTCTTGCAGGGAATAGGGTGCCCACGAGAGTTACTAGGTGTCTTCCAGAGCGTACTAACGTTCAAAGAAAGCAGAACTGCAACTCATGTCTCCAGGTAACTGCTCCACGCTTCGGCTTCAGCAGGGCTCTTCAAGGCTTTACCTTGAGGAAACGACTCACGTCAAGTTTCCTTTGAGCTCTAGAGCGTCTCAGGTGGAGCTCCCACCCAGGCTACGAAAGCACCCGGTTGATATAGAGAAAACTCGTTCCCATCCCAGAGCCCTGCCTACAGTGACTAGAGACCCGTCCAAAACACTGGTATTTAGGTAGGTTCAAGGCGGCATGAATGGAGCTCTCAAAATGGGAAAGCAAGCCTTGTGCCATCAGGTCCCCGTTTCCAGTGTACACGCAACCTACCTCCTTGTGATTTCTACCAAGTTAATATACACTCTAGCGACACACTGGTCCCTTCCCTGAATAACGTGTTTTTGGCACGGAGTTCTGCATGTAGCGAACTGCCTCTCCCAAGGAATGCTCTAGGTATGCTATAGGGGCTTAGCCTCTTCTAAAACCCTGCAGTGTAAGAGGAAGAACTGTGCTTTGGTTACAGCAGGAACGCAAGGCAACTTCCTCCTGTAAGTATGGGGTCTTAAGGTATGACTTTGTAGAAGGAATGTGAAAGAGTATTGGTTTCTCAGTGCCGCTCAGCCTAGGGCATTGAGGCAGATATGCATGACATGTAGACGTGAGACAACAGATTGCCTGGAGCTGTTGGAGTGCTGAGGAAATCTAGCTCTCCCAAGGAGGCGTGCAGTGTGTTGCCCTACACTTAGCATATTGAGAGTGACTGGGAAAGGTTTCCGGGCCTGGATGTTTCTGAGCTTCCCAGTCGAGCATGCCAGTCCTCGGTGTTCTTGCAGGGAATAGGGTGCCCACGAGAGTTACTAGGTGTCTTCAAGAGCGTACTAACGTTCAAAGAAAGCAGAACTGCAACTCATGTCTCCAGGAAACTGCTCCACGCTTTGGCTTCAGCAGGGCTCTTCAAGGCTTTACCTTGAGGAAACGACTCACGTCAAGTTTCCTTTGAGCTCTAGAGCGTCTCAGGTGGAGCTCCCACCCAGGCTACGAAAGCACCCTGTTGATTTAGAGAAAACTCGTTCCCTTCCCAGAGCCCTGCCTTCAGTGACTAGAGACCCGTCCAAAACACTGGTATTTAGGTAGCTTCAAGGCAGCATGAATGGAGCTTTCAAAATGGGAAAGCAAGCCTTGTGCCATCAGGTCTCCATTTCCAGTGAACACGCAGCCTACCCCCTTGTGATTTCTACCAAGTAAATATTCCCTCAAACTACACAATGGTCCCTTCCCTGAAGAATGTTTTCTTGGCACGGAGTTCTGCATGTAGCGAACTGCCTCTCCCAAGGAACGCTTTGGTAACGCTATCGGGGCTTAGGCTCTTCTAAAACCCTGCAGTGTAAGAGGAAGAACTGTGCTTTGGTTACAGGAGGAACGCCAGCCGAGTTTCTCCTGTAAGTATGGGGTCTGAAGGTATGACTTTGTAGAAGGAATGCGAAGCAGTTTTGATTTCTCAGTGCCGCTCAGCCTAGGGCATTGAGGCAATTTGCATGACACGTAGGACGTGAGAGAACAGATTACCTGGAGCTGTTGGAGTGCTGAGGAAATGTAGCTCTCCCAAGGAAGAGTGCAGTGTGTTGCCCTACACTTAGCATACACAGAGTGACTGGGAAAGGTAACCGGGCCTGGATGTTTCTTAGCAACCCAGTGGAGCCTGCCGGTACTCGGTGTTCTTGCACGGAATAGGGTGCCCAGGCGTGATCCTAGGTGTCTTGAAAAGCGTACTAACGTTAAAAGAAAGGAGAACTGCAACTCATGTCTCAAGGAAACTTCTCCACGTTCCGCTTCAGCAGGGCTCTTCAAGGCTTTACCTTCAGGAAAGGACTCACGTCAAGTTTCCTTGTAGCTCTAGAGCGTCTCAGGAGGAGCTCCCACCCAGGCTATGAAAGCACCTTGTTGATTTAGAGAAAACTCGTTCCCTTCCCAGAGCCCTGCCTACAGTGACTAGAAACTCGTCCAAAACACTGGTATTTAGGTAGGTTCAAGGCGGCATGAATGGAGCTCTCAAAATGGGAAAACAAGCCTTGTGCCATCAGGTCCCCGTTTCCAGTGAACATGCAGCCTACCTCCTTGTGATTTCTACCAAGTTAATATACACTCTAGCGACACACTGGTCCCTTCCCTGAATAACGTGTTCTTGGCACGGTGTTCTGCATGTAGCGAACTGCCTCTCCCAAGGCATGCTCTAGGTACGCTATAGGGGCTTAGCCTCTTCTAAAACCCTGCAGTGTAAGAGGAAGAACTGGGCTTTGGTTACAGCAGGAACGAAAGGCAACTTTATCCTGTAAGTATGGGGTCTTAAGGTATGACTTTGTAGAAGGAATGTGAAACAGTATTGGTTTCTCAGTGCCGCTCAGCCTAGGGCACTGAGGCAGATATGCATGGCATGTAGACGTGAGACAACAGATTGCCTGGAACTGTTGGAGTGCTGAGGAAATCTAGCTCTCCCAAGGAGGCGTGCAGTGTGTTGCCCTACACTTTGCATATTGAGAGTGACTGGGAAAGGTTTCCGGGCCTGGATGTTTCTGAGCTTCCCAGTCGAGCATGCCGGTCCTCGGTGTTCTTGCAGGGAATAGGGTGCCCACGAGAGTTACTAGGTGTCTTCCAGAGCGTACTAACGTTCAAAGAAAGCAGAACTGCAACTCATGTCTCCAGGTAACTGCTCCACGCTTCGGCTTCAGCAGGGCTCTTCAAGGCTTTACCTTGAGGAAACGACTCACGTCAAGTTTCCTTTGAGCTCTAGAGCGTCTCAGGTGGAGCTCCCACCCAGGCTACGAAAGCACCCGGTTGATATAGAGAAAACTCGTTCCCATCCCAGAGCCCTGCCTACAGTGACTAGAGACCCGTCCAAAACACTGGTATTTAGGTAGGTTCAAGGCGGCATGAATGGAGCTCTCAAAATGGGAAAGCAAGCCTTGTGCCATCAGGTCCCCGTTTCCAGTGTACACGCAGCCTACCTCCTTGTGATTTCTACCAAGTTAATATACACTCTATCGACACACTGGTCCCTTCCCTGAATATCGTGTTTTTGGCACGGAGTTCTGCATGTAGCGAACTGCCTCTCCCAAGGAATGCTCTAGGTATGCTATAGGGGCTTAGCCTCTTCTAAAACCCTGCAGTGTAAGAGGAAGAACTGTGCTTTGGTTACAGCAGGAACGCAAGGCAACTTCCTCCTGTAAGTATGGGGTCTTAAGGTATGACTTTGTAGAAGGAATGTGAAAGAGTATTGGTTTCTCAGTGCCGCTCAGCCTAGGGCATTGAGGCAGATATGCATGACATGTAGACGTGAGACAACAGATTGCCTGGAGCTGTTGGAGTGCTGAGGAAATCTAGCTCTCCCAAGGAGGCGTGCAGTGTGTTGCCCTACACTTAGCATATTGAGAGTGACTGGGAAAGGTTTCCGGGCCTGGATGTTTCTGAGCTTCCCAGTCGAGCATGCCGATCCTCGGTGTTCTTGCAGGGAATAGGGTGCCCACGAGAGTTACTAGGTGTCTTCAAGAGCGTACTAACGTTCAAAGAAAGCAGAACTGCAACTCATGTCTCCAGGAAACTGCTCCACGCTTCGGCTTCAGCAGGGCTCTTCAAGGCTTTACCTTGAGGAAACGACTCACGTCAAGTTTCCTTTGAGCTCTAGAGCGTCTCAGGTGGAGCTCCCACCCAGGCTACGAAAGCACCCTGTTGATATAGATAAAACTCGTTCCCATCCCAGAGCCCTGCCTACAGTGACTAGAGACCCGTCCAAAACACTGGTATTTAGGTAGCTTCAAGGCAGCATGAATGGAGCTTTCAAAATGGGAAAGCAAGCCTTGTGCCATCAGGTCTCCGTTTCCAGTGAACACGCAGCCTACCCCCTTGTGATTTCTACAAGTAAATATTCCCTCAAACTACACAATGGTCCCTTCCCTGAAGAATGTTTTCTTGGCACGGAGTTCTGCATGTAGCGAACTGCCTCTTCCAAGGAACGCTTTGGTAACGCTATCGGGGCTTAGGCTCTTCTAAAACCCTGCAGTGTAAGAGGAAGAACTGTGCTTTGGTTACAGGAGGAACGCAAGCCGAGTTTCTCCTGTAAGTATGGGGTCTTAAGGTATGACTTTGTAGAAGGAATGCGAAGCAGTTTTGATTTCTCAGTGCCGCTCAGCCTAGGGCATTGAGGCAATTTGCATGACATGTAGGACGTGAGAGAACAGATTACCTGGAGCTGTTGGAGTGCTGAGGAAATGTAGCTCTCCCAAGGAAGAGTGCAGTGTGTTGCCCTACACTTAGCATACACAGAGTGACTGGGAAAGGTAACCGGGCCTGGATGTTTCTTAGCAACCCAGTGGAGCCTGCCGATACTCGGTGTTCTTGCACGGAATAGGGTGCCCAGGCGTGATCCTAGGTGTCTTGAAAAGCGTACTAACGTTAAAAGAAAGGAGAACTGCAACTCATGTCTCAAGGAAACTTCTCCACGTTCTGCTTCAGCAGGGCTCTTCAAGGCTTTACCTTGAGGAAAGGACTCACGTCAAGTTTCCTTGTAGCTCTAGAGCGTCTCAGGAGGAGCTCCCACCCAGGCTATGAAAGCACCTTGTTGATTTAGAGAAAACTCGTTCCCTTCCCAGAGCCCTGCCTACAGTGACTAGAAACTCGTCCAAAACACTGGTATTTAGGTAGGTTCAAGGCGGCATGAATGGAGCTCTCAAAATGGGAAAACAAGCCTTGTGCCATCAGGTCCCCGTTTCCAGTGAACATGCAGCCTACCTCCTTGTGATTTCTACCAAGTTAATATACACTCTAGCGACACGCTGGTCCCTTCCCTGAATAACGTGTTCTTGGCACGGTGTTCTGCATGTAGCGAACTGCCTCTCCCAAGGCATGCTCTAGGTACGCTATAGGGGCTTAGCCTCTTCTAAAACCCTGCAGTGTAAGAGGAAGAACTGTGCTTTGGTTACAGCAGGAACGCAAGGCAACTTTCTCCTGTAAGTATGGGGTCTTAAGGTATGACTTTGTAGAAGGAATGTGAAACAGTATTGGTTTCTCAGTGCCGCTCAGCCTAGGGCACTGAGGCAGATATGCATGGCATGTAGACGTGAGACAACAGATTGCCTGGAACTGTTGGAGTGCTGAGGAAATCTAGCTCTCCCAAGGAGGCGTGCAGTGTGTTGCCCTACCCTTAGCATATTGAGAGTGACTGGGAAAGGTTTCCGGGCCTGGATGTTTCTGAGCTTCCCAGTCGAGCATGCCGGTCCTCGGTGTTCTTGCAGGGAATAGGGTGCCCACGAGAGTTACTAGGTGTCTTCAAGAGCGTACTAACGTTCAAAGAAAGCAGAACTGCAACTCATGTCTCCAGGAAACTGCTCCACGCTTTGGCTTCAGCAGGGCTCTTCAAGGCTTTACCTTGAGGAAACGACTCACGTCAAGTTTCCTTTGAGCTCTAGAGCGTCTCAGGTGGAGCTCCCACCCAGGCTACGAAAGCACCCTGTTGATTTAGAGAAAACTCGTTCCCTTCCCAGAGCCCTGCCTTCAGTGACTAGAGACCCGTCCAAAACACTGGTATTTAGGTAGCTTCAAGGCAGCATGAATGGAGCTTTCAAAATGGGAAAGCAAGCCTTGTGCCATCAGGTCTCCATTTCCAGTGAACACGCAGCCTACCCCCTTGTGATTTCTACCAAGTAAATATTCCCTCAAACTACACAATGGTCCCTTCCCTGAAGAATGTTTTCTTGGCACGGAGTTCTGCATGTAGCGAACTGCCTCTCCCAAGGAACGCTTTGGTAACGCTATCGGGGCTTAGGCTCTTCTAAAACCCTGCAGTGTAAGAGGAAGAACTGTGCTTTGGTTACAGGAGGAACGCAAGCCGAGTTTCTCCTGTAAGTATGGGGTCTGAAGGTATGACTTTGTAGAAGGAATGCGAAGCAGTTTTGATTTCTCAGTGCCGCTCAGCCTAGGGCATTGAGGCAATTTGCATGACATGTAGGACGTGAGAGAACAGATTACCTGGAGCTGTTGGAGTGCTGAGGAAATGTAGCTCTCCCAAGGAAGAGTGCAGTGTGTTGCCCTACACTTAGCATACACAGCGTGACTGGGAATGGTATCCGGGCCTGTATGTTTCTTACCAACCCAGTGGAGCCTGCCGGTACTCGGTGTTCTTGCACGGAATAGGGTGCCCAGGGGAGATCCTAGGTGTCTTGAAAAGCGTACTAACGTTAAAAGAAAGGAGAACTGCAACTCACGTCTCAAGGAAACTTCTCCACGTTCCGCTTCAGCAGGGCTCTTCAAGGCTTTACCTTGTGGAAAGGACTCACGTCAAGTTTCCTTGTAGCTCTAGAGCGTCTCAGGAGGAGCTCCCACCCAGGCTATGAAAGCACCCTGTTGATTTAGAGAAAACTCGTTCCCTTCCCAGAGCCCTGCCTACAGTAACTAGAAACTCGTCCAAAACACTGATATTTAGGTAGGTTCAAGGCGGCATGAATGGAGCTCTCAAAATGGGAAAGCAAGCCTTGTGCCAGCAGGTCCCCGTTTCCAGTGAACACGCAGCCTACCTCCTTGTGATTTCTACCAAGTTAATATACACTCTAGCGACACACTGGTCCCTTCCCTGAATAACGTGTTCTTGGCACGGAGTTCTGCATGTAGCGAAATGCCTCTCCCAAGGAATGCTCTAGGTACGCTATAGGGGCTTAGCCTCTTCTAAAACCCTGCAGTGTAAGAGGAAGAACTGTGCTTTGGTTACAGCAGGAACGCAAGGCAACTTTCTCCTGTAAGTATGGGGTCTTAAGGTATGACTTTGTAGAAGGAATGTGAAAGAGTATTGGTTTCTCAGTGCCGCTCAGCCTAGGGCATTGAGGCAGATATGCATGACATGTAGACGTGAGACAACAGATTGCCTGGAGCTGTTGGAGTGCTGAGGAAATCTAGCTCTCCCAAGGAGGCGTGCAGTGTGTTGCCCTACACTTAGCATATTGAGAGTGACTGGGAAAGGTTTCCGGGCCTGGATGTTTCTGAGCTTCCCAGTCGAGCATGCCGGTCCTCGGTGTTCTTGCAGGGAATAGGGTGCCCACGAGAGTTACTAGGTGTCTTCCAGAGCGTACTAACGTTCAAAAAAAGCAGAACTGCAACTCATGTCTCCAGGTAACTGCTCCACGCTTCGGCTTCAGCAGGGCTCTTCAAGGCTTTACCTTGAGGAAACGACTCACGTCAAGTTTCCTTTGAGCTCTAGAGCGTCTCAGGTGGAGCTCCCACCCAGGCTACGAAAGCACCCGGTTGATATAGAGAAAACTCGTTCCCATCCCAGAGCCCTGCCTACAGTGACTAGAGACCCGTCCAAAACACTGGTATTTAGGTAGGTTCAAGGCGGCATGAATGGAGCTCTCAAAATGGGAAAGCAAGCCTTGTGCCATCAGGTCCCCGTTTCCAGTGTACACGCAGCCTACCTCCTTGTGATTTCTACCAAGTTAATATACACTCTAGCGACACACTGGTCCCTTCCCTGAATAACGTGTTTTTGGCACGGAGTTCTGCATGTAGCGAACTGCCTCTCCCAAGGAATGCTCTAGGTATGCTATAGGGGCTTAGCCTCTTCTAAAACCCTGCAGTGTAAGAGGAAGAACTGTGCTTTGGTTACAGCAGGAACGCAAGGCAACTTCCTCCTGTAAGTATGGGGTCTTAAGGTATGACTTTGTAGAAGGAATGTGAAAGAGTATTGGTTTCTCAGTGCCGCTCAGCCTAGGGCATTGAGGTAGATATGCATGACATGTAGACGTGAGACAACAGATTGCCTGGAGCTGTTGGAGTGCTGAGGAAATCTAGCTCTCCCAAGGAGGCGTGCAGTGTGTTGCCCTACCCTTAGCATATTGAGAGTGACTGGGAAAGGTTCCGGGCCTGGATGTTTCTGAGCTTCCCAGTCGAGCATGCCGGTCCTCGGTGTTCTTGCAGGGAATAGGGTGCCCACGAGAGTTACTAGGTGTCTTCAAGAGCGTACTAACGTTCAAAGAAAGCAGAACTGCAACTCATGTCTCCAGGAAACTGCTCCACGCTTCGGCTTCAGCAGGGCTCTTCAAGGCTTTACCTTGAGGAAACGACTCACGTCAAGTTTCCTTTGAGCTCTAGAGCGTCTCAGGTGGAGCTCCCACCCAGGCTACGAAAGCACCCTGTTGATATAGATAAAACTCGTTCCCATCCCAGAGCCCTGCCTACAGTGACTAGAGACCCGTCCAAAACACTGGTATTAGGTAGCTTCAAGGCAGCATGAATGGAGCTTTCAAAATGGGAAAGCAAGCCTTGTGCCATCAGGTCTCCGTTTCCAGTGAACACGCAGCCTACCCCCTTGTGATTTCTACAAGTAAATATTCCCTCAAACTACACAATGGTCCCTTCCCTGAAGAATGTTTTCTTGGCACGGAGTTCTGCATGTAGCGAACTGCCTCTTCCAAGGAACGCTTTGGTAACGCTATCGGGGCTTAGGCTCTTCTAAAACCCTGCAGTGTAAGAGGAAGAACTGTGCTTTGGTTACAGGAGGAACGCAAGCCGAGTTTCTCCTGTAAGTATGGGGTCTTAAGGTATGACTTTGTAGAAGGAATGCGAAGCAGTTTTGATTTCTCAGTGCCGCTCAGCCTAGGGCATTGAGGCAATTTGCATGACATGTAGGACGTGAGAGAACAGATTACCTGGAGCTGTTGGAGTGCTGAGGAAATGTAGCTCTCCCAAGGAAGAGTGCAGTGTGTTGCCCTACACTTAGCATACACAGAGTGACTGGGAAAGGTAACCGGGCCTGGATGTTTCTTAGCAACCCAGTGGAGCCTGCCGGTACTCGGTGTTCTTGCACGGAATAGGGTGCCCAGGCGTGATCCTAGGTGTCTTGAAAAGCGTACTAACGTTAAAAGAAAGGAGAACTGCAACTCATGTCTCAAGGAAACTTCTCCACGTTCCGCTTCAGCAGGGCTCTTCAAGGCTTTACCTTGAGGAAAGGACTCACGTCAAGTTTCCTTGTAGCTCTAGAGCGTCTCAGGAGGAGCTCCCACCCAGGCTATGAAAGCACCTTGTTGATTTAGAGAAAACTCGTTCCCTTCCCAGAGCCCTGCCTACAGTGACTAGAAACTCGTCCAAAACACTGGTATTTAGGTAGGTTCAAGGCGGCATGAATGGAGCTCTCAAAATGGGAAAGCAAGCCTTGTGCCAGCAGGTCCCCGTTTCCAGTGAACATGCAGCCTACCTCCTTGTGATTTCTACCAAGTTAATATACACTCTAGCGACACACTGGTCCCTTCCCTGAATAACGTGTTCTTGGCACGGTGTTCTGCATGTAGCGAACTGCCTCTCCCAAGGAATGCTCTAGGTACGCTATAGGGGCTTAGCCTCTTCTAAAACCCTGCAGTGTAAGAGGAAGAACTGTGCTTTGGTTACAGCAGGAACGCAAGGCAACTTTCTCCTGTAAGTATGGGGTCTTAAGGTATGACTTTGTAGAAGGAATGTGAAACAGTATTGGTTTCTCAGTGCCGCTCAGCCTAGGGCACTGAGGCAGATATGCATGGCATGTAGACGTGAGACAACAGATTGCCTGGAACTGTTGGAGTTCTGAGGAAATCTAGCTCTCCCAAGGAGGCGTGCAGTGTGTTGCCCTACCCTTAGCATATTGAGAGTGACTGGGAAAGGTTTCCGGGCCTGGATGTTTCTGAGCTTCCCAGTCGAGCATGCCGGTCCTCGGTGTTCTTGCAGGGAATAGGGTGCCCACGAGAGTTACTAGGTGTCTTCATAAGCGTACTAATGTTCAAAGAAAGCAGAACTGCAACTCATGTCTCCAGGAAACTGCTCCACGCTTTGGCTTCAGCAGGGCTCTTCAAGGCTTTACCTTGAGGAAACGACTCACGTCAAGTTTCCTTTGAGCTCTAGAGCGTCTCAGGTGGAGCTCCCACCCAGGCTACGAAAGCACCCTGTTGATTTAGAGAAAACTCGTTCCCTTCCCAGAGCCCTGCCTTCAGTGACTAGAGACCCGTCCAAAACACTGGTATTTATGTAGCTTCAAGGCAGCATGAATGGAGCTTTCAAAATGGGAAAGCAAGCCTTGTGCCATCAGGTCTCCGTTTCCAGTGAACACGCAGCCTACCCCCTTGTGATTTCTACCAAGTAAATATTCCCTCAAACTACACAATGGTCCCTTCCCTGAAGAATGTTTTCTTGGCACGGAGTTCTGCATGTAGCGAACTGCCTCTCCCAAGGAACGCTTTGGTAACGCTATCGGGGCTTAGGCTCTTCTAAAACCCTGCAGTGTAAGAGGAAGAACTGTGCTTTGGTTACAGGAGGAACGCAAGCCGAGTTTCTCCTGTAAGTATGGGGTCTTAAGGTATGACTTTGTAGAAGGAATGCGAAGCAGTTTTGATTTCTCAGTGCCGCTCAGCCTAGGGCATTGAGGCAATTTGCATGACATGTAGGACGTGAGAGAACAGATTACCTGGAGCTGTTGGAGTGCTGAGGAAATGTAGCTCTCCCAAGGAAGAGTGCAGTGTGTTGCCCTACACTTAGCATACACAGCGTGACTGGGAATGGTATCCGGGCCTGTATGTTTCTTAGCAACCCAGTGGAGCCTGCCGGTACTCGGTGTTCTTGCACGGAATAGGGTGCCCAGGGGAGATCCTAGGTGTCTTGAAAAGCATACTAACGTTAAAAGAAAGGAGAACTGCAACTCACGTCTCAAGGAAACTTCTCCACGTTCCGCTTCAGCAGGGCTCTTCAAGGCTTTACCTTGTGGAAAGGACTCACGTCAAGTTTCCTTGTAGCTCTAGAGCGTCTCAGGAGGAGCTCCCACCCAGGCTATGAAAGCACCCTGTTGATTTAGAGAAAACTCGTTCCCTTCCCAGAGCCCTGCCTACAGTAACTAGAAACTCGTCCAAAACACTGATATTTAGGTAGGTTCAAGGCGGCATGAATGGAGCTCTCAAAATGGGAAAGCAAGCCTTGTGCCAGCAGGTCCCCGTTTCCAGTGAACACGCAGCCTACCTCCTTGTGATTTCTACCAAGTTAATATACACTCTAGCGACACACTGGTCCCTTCCCTGAATAACGTGTTCTTGGCACGGTGTTCTGCATGTAGCGAACTGCCTCTCCCAAGGAATGCTCTAGGTACGCTATAGGGGCTTAGCCTCTTCTAAAACCCTGCAGTGTAAGAGGAAGAACTGTGCTTTGGTTACAGCAGGAACGCAAGGCAACTTTCTCCTGTAAGTATGGGGTCTTAAGGTATGACTTTGTAGAAGGAATGTGAAACAGTATTGGTTTCTCAGTGCCGCTCAGCCTAGGGCACTGAGGCAGATATGCATGGCATGTAGACGTGAGACAACAGATTGCCTGGAACTGTTGGAGTGCTGAGGAAATCTAGCTCTCCCAAGGAGGCGTGCAGTGTGTTGCCCTACCCTTAGCATATTGAGAGTGACTGGGAAAGGTTTCCGGGCCTGGATGTTTCTGAGCTTCCCAGTCGAGCATGCCGGTCCTCGGTGTTCTTGCAGGGAATAGGGTGCCCACGAGAGTTACTAGGTGTCTTCATAAGCGTACTAATGTTCAAAAAAGCAGAACTGCAACTCATGTCTCCAGGAAACTGCTCCACGCTTTCGTTTCAGCAGGGCTCTTCAAGGCTTTACCTTGAGGAAACGACTCACGTCAAGTTTCCTTTGAGCTCTAGAGCGTCTCAGGTGGAGCTCCCACCCAGGCTACGAAAGCACCCTGTTGATTTAGAGAAAACTCGTTCCCTTCCCAGAGCCCTGCCTTCAGTGACTAGAGACCCGTCCAAAACACTGGTATTTAGGTAGCTTCAAGGCAGCATGAATGGAGCTTTCAAAATGGGAAAGCAAGCCTTGTGCCATCAGGTCTCCGTTTCCAGTGAACACGCAGCCTACCCCCTTGTGATTTCTACCAAGTAAATATTCCCTCAAACTACACAATGGTCCCTTCCCTGAAGAATGTTTTCTTGGCACGGAGTTCTGCATGTAGCGAACTGCCTCTCCCAAGGAACGCTTTGGTAACGCTATCGGGGCTTAGGCTCTTCTAAAACCCTGCAGTGTAAGAGGAAGAACTGTGCTTTGGTTACAGGAGGAACGCAAGCCGAGTTTCTCCTGTAAGTATGGGGTCTGAAGGTATGACTTTGTAGAAGGAATGCGAAGCAGTTTTGATTTCTCAGTGCCGCTCAGCCTAGGGCATTGAGGCAATTTGCATGACATGTAGGACGTGAGAGAACAGATTACCTGGAGCTGTTGGAGTGCTGAGGAAATGTAGCTCTCCCAAGGAAGAGTGCAGTGTGTTGCCCTACACTTAGCATACACAGCGTGACTGGGAATGGTATCCGGGCCTGTATGTTTCTTAGCAACCCAGTGGAGCCTGCCGGTACTCGGTGTTCTTGCACGGAATAGGGTGCCCAGGGGAGATCCTAGGTGTCTTGAAAAGCGTACTAACGTTAAAAGAAAGGAGAACTGCAACTCACGTCTCAAGGAAACTTCTCCACGTTCCGCTTCAGCAGGGCTCTTCAAGGCTTTACCTTGTGGAAAGGACTCACGTCAAGTTTCCTTGTAGCTCTAGAGCGTCTCAGGAGGAGCTCCCACCCAGGCTATGAAAGCACCTTGTTGATTTAGAGAAAACTCGTTCCCTTCCCAGAGCCCTGCCTACAGTAACTAGAAACTCGTCCAAAACACTGATATTTAGGTAGGTTCAAGGCGGCATGAATGGAGCTCTCAAAATGGGAAAGCAAGCCTTGTGCCAGCAGGTCCCCGTTTCCAGTGAACACGCAGCCTACCTCCTTGTGATTTCTACCAAGTTAATATACACTCTAGCGACACACTGGTCCCTTCCCTGAATAACGTGTTCTTGGCACGGAGTTCTGCATGTAGCGAACTGCCTCTCCCAAGGAATGCTCTAGGTACGCTATAGGGGCTTAGCCTCTTCTAAAACCCTGCATTGTAAGAGGAAGAACTGTGCTTTGGTTACAGCAGGAACGCAAGGCAACTTTCTCCTGTAAGTATGGGGTCTTAAGGTAAGACTTTGTAGAAGGAATGTGAAAGAGTATTGGTTTCTCAGTGCCGCTCAGCCTAGGGCATTGAGGCAGATATGCATGACATGTAGACGTGAGACAACAGATTGCCTGGAGCTGTTGGAGTGCTGAGGAAATCTAGCTCTCCCAAGGAGGCGTGCAGTGTGTTGCCCTACACTTTGCATATTGAGAGTGACTGGGAAAGGTTTCCGGGCCTGGATGTTTCTGAGCTTCCCAGTCGAGCATGCCGGTCCTCGGTGTTCTTGCAGGGAATAGGGTGCCCACGAGAGTTACTAGGTGTCTTCCAGAGCGTACTAACGTTCAAAGAAAGCAGAACTGCAACTCATGTCTCCAGGTAACTGCTCCACGCTTCGGCTTCAGCAGGGCTCTTCAAGGCTTTACCTTGAGGAAACGACTCACGTCAAGTTTCCTTTGAGCTCTAGAGCGTCTCAGGTGGAGCTCCCACCCAGGCTACGAAAGCACCCGGTTGATATAGAGAAAACTCGTTCCCATCCCAGAGCCCTGCCTACAGTGACTAGAGACCCGTCCAAAACACTGGTATTTAGGTAGGTTCAAGGCGGCATGAATGGAGCTCTCAAAATGGGAAAGCAAGCCTTGTGCCATCAGGTCCCCGTTTCGAGTGTACACGCAGCCTACCTCCTTGTGATTTCTACCAAGTTAATATACACTCTAGCGACACACTGGTCCCTTCCCTGAATATCGTGTTTTTGGCACGGAGTTCTGCATGTAGCGAACTGCCTCTCCCAAGGAATGCTCTAGGTATGCTATAGGGGCTTAGCCTCTTCTAAAACCCTGCAGTGTAAGAGGAAGAACTGTGCTTTGGTTACAGGAGGAACGCAAGCCGAGTTTCTCCTGTAAGTATGGGGTCTTAAGGTATGACTTTGTAGAAGGAATGCGAAGCAGTTTTGATTTCTCAGTGCCGCTCAGCCTAGGGCATTGAGGCAATTTGCATGACATGTAGGACGTGAGAGAACAGATTACCTGGAGCTGTTGGAGTGCTGAGGAAATGTAGCTCTCCCAAGGAAGAGTGCAGTGTGTTGCCCTACACTTAGCATACACAGAGTGAATGGGAAAGGTAACCGGGCCTGGATGTTTCTTAGCAACCCAGTGGAGCCTGCCGGTACTCGGTGTTCTTGCACGGAATAGGGTGCCCAGGCGTGATCCTAGGTGTCTTGAAAAGCGTACTAACGTTAAAAGAAAGGAGAACTGCAACTCATGTCTCAAGGAAACTTCTCCACGTTCCGCTTCAGCAGGGCTCTTCAAGGCTTTACCTTGAGGAAAGGACTCACGTCAAGTTTCCTTGTAGCTCTAGAGCGTCTCAGGAGGAGCTCCCACCCAGGCTATGAAAGCACCTTGTTGATTTAGAGAAAACTCGTTCCCTTCCCAGAGCCCTGCCTACAGTGACTAGAAACTCGTCCAAAACACTGGTATTTAGGTAGGTTCAAGGCGGCATGAATAGAGCTCTCAAAATGGGAAAGCAAGCCTTGTGCCATCAGGTCCCCGTTTCCAGTGAACATGCAGCCTACCTCCTTGTGATTTCTACCAAGTTAATATACACTCTAGCGACACACTGGTCCCTTCCCTGAATAACGTGTTCTTGGCACGGTGTTCTGCATGTAGCGAACTGCCTCTCCCAAGGAATGCTCTAGGTACGCTATAGGGGCTTAGCCTCTTTTAAATCCCTGCAGTGTAAGAGGAAGAACTGTGCTTTGGTTACAGCAGGAACGCAAGGCAACTTTCTCCTGTAAGTATGGGGTCTTAAGGTATGACTTTGTAGAAGGAATGTGAAACAGTATTGGTTTCTCAGTGCCGCTCAGCCTAGGGCACTGAGGCAGATATGCATGGCATGTAGACGTGAGACAACAGATTGCCTGGAACTGTTGGAGTGCTGAGGAAATCTAGCTCTCCCAAGGAGGCGTGCAGTGTGTTGCCCTACCCTTAGCATATTGAGAGTGACTGGGAAAGGTTTCCGGGCCTGGATGTTTCTGAGCTTCCCAGTCGAGCATGCCGGTCCTCGGTGTTCTTGCAGGGAATAGGGTGCCCACGAGAGTTACTAGGTGTCTTCATAAGCGTACTAATGTTCAAAGAAAGCAGAACTGCAACTCATGTCTCCAGGAAACTGCTCCACGCTTTGGCTTCAGCAGGGCTCTTCAAGGCTTTACCTTGAGGAAACGACTCACGTCAAGTTTCCTTTGAGCTCTAGAGCGTCTCAGGTGGAGCTCCCACCCAGGCTACGAAAGCACCCTGTTGATTTAGAGAAAACTCGTTCCCTTCCCAGAGCCCTGCCTTCAGTGACTAGAGACCCGTCCAAAACACTGGTATTTAGGTAGCTTCAAGGCAGCATGAATGGAGCTTTCAAAATGGGAAAGCAAGCCTTGTGCCATCAGGTCTCCGTTTCCAGTGAACACGCAGCCTACCCCCTTGTGATTTCTACCAAGTAAATATTCCCTCAAACTACACAATGGTCCCTTCACTGAAGAATGTTTTCTTGGCACGGAGTTCTGCATGTAGCGAACTGCCTCTCCCAAGGAACGCTTTGGTAACGCTATCGGGGCTTAGGCTCTTCTAAAACCCTGCAGTGTAAGAGGAAGAACTGTGCTTTGGTTACAGGAGGAACGCAAGCCGAGTTTCTCCTGTAAGTATGGGGTCTGAAGGTATGACTTTGTAGAAGGAATGCGAAGCAGTTTTGATTTCTCAGTGCCGCTCAGCCTAGGGCATTGAGGCAATTTTCATGACATGTAGGACGTGAGAGAACAGATTACCTGGAGCTGTTGGAGTGCTGAGGAAATGTAGCTCTCCCAAGGAAGAGTGCAGTGTGTTGCCCTGCACTTAGCATACACAGCGTGACTGGGAATGGTATCCGGGCCTGTATGTTTCTTAGCAACCCAGTGGAGCCTGCCGGTACTCGGTGTTCTTGCACGGAATAGGGTGCCGAGGGGAGATCCTAGGTGTCTTGAAAAGCGTACTAACGTTAAAAGAAAGGAGAACTGCAACTCACGTCTCAAGGAAACTTCTCCACGTTCCGCTTCAGCAGGGCTCTTCAAGGCTTTACCTTGTGGAAAGGACTCACGTCAAGTTTCCTTGTAGCTCTAGAGTGTCTCAGGAGGAGCTCCCACCCAGGCTATGAAAGCACCCTGTTGATTTAGAGAAAACTCGTTCCCTTCCCAGAGCCCTGCCTACAGTGACTAGAAACTCGTCCAAAACACTGGTATTTAGGTAGGTTCAAGGCAGCATGAATGGAGCTCTCAAAATGGGAAAGCAAGCCTTGTGCCAGCAGGTCCCCGTTTCCAGTGAACACGCAGCCTACCTCCTTGTGATTTCTACCAAGTTAATATACACTCTAGCGACACACTGGTCCCTTCCCTGAATAACGTGTTCTTGGCACGGAGTTCTGCATGTAGCGAACTGCCTCTCCCAAGGAATGCTCTAGTTACGCTATAGGGGCTTAGCCTCTTCTAAAACCCTGCAGTGTAAGAGGAAGAACTGTGCTTTGGTTACAGCAGGAACGCAAGCCAACTTTCTCCTGTAAGTATGGGGTCTTAAGGTATGACTTTGTAGAAGGAATGTGAAACAGTATTGGTTTCTCAGTGCCGCTCAGCCTAGGGCATTGAGGCAGATATGCATGACATGTAGACGTGAGACAACAGATTGCCTGGAGCTGTTGGAGTGCTGAGGAAATCTAGCTCTCCCAAGGAGGCGTGCAGTGTGTTGCCCTACACTTTGCATATTGAGAGTGACTGGGAAAGGTTTCCGGGCCTGGATGTTTCTGAGCTTCCCAGTCGAGCATGCCGGTCCTCAGTGTTCTTGCAGGGAATAGGGTGCCCACGAGAGTTACTAGGTGTCTTCAAGTGCGTACTAACGTTCAAAGAAAGCAGAACTGCAACTCATGTCTCCAGGAAACTGCTCCACGCTTCGGCTTCAGCAGGGCTCTTCAAGGCTTTACCTTGAGGAAACGACTCACGTCAAGTTTCCTTTGAGCTCTAGAGCGTCTCAGGTGGAGCTCCCACCCAGGCTACGAAAGCACCCTGTTGATATACATAAAACTCGTTCCCATCCCAGAGCCCTGCCTACAGTGACTAGAGACCCGTCCAAAACACTGGTATTTAGGTAGCTTCAAGGCAGCATGAATGGAGCTTTCAAAATGGGAAAGCAAGCCTTGTGCCATCAGGTCTCCGTTTCCAGTGAACACGCAGCCTACCCCCTTGTGATTTCTACAAGTAAATATTCCCTCAAACTACACAATGGTCCCTTCCCTGAAGAATGTTTTCTTGGCACGGAGTTCTGCATGTAGCGAACTGCCTCTTCCAAGGAACGCTTTGGTAATGCTATCGGGGCTTAGGCTCTTCTAAAACCCTGCAGTGTAAGAGGAAGAACTGTGCTTTGGTTACAGGAGGAACGCAAGCCGAGTTTCTCCTGTAAGTATGGGGTCTGAAGGTATGACTTTGTAGACGGAATGCGAAGCAGTTTTGATTTCTCAGTGCCGCTCAGCCTAGGGCATTGAGGCAATTTGCATGACATGTAGGACGTGAGAGAACAGATTACCTGGAGCTGTTGGAGTGCTGAGGAAATGTAGCTCTCCCAAGGAAGAGTGCAGTGTGTAGCCCTACACTTAGCATACACAGAGTGACTGGGAAAGGTAACCGGGCCTGGATGTTTCTTAGCAACCCAGTGGAGCCTGCCGGTACTCGGTGTTCTTGCACGGAATAGGGTGCCCAGGCGTGATCCTAGGTGTCTTGAAAAGCGTACTAACGTTAAAAGAAAGGAGAACTGCAACTCATGTCTCAAGGAAACTTCACCACGTTCCGCTTCAGCAGGGCTCTTCAAGGCTTTACCTTGAGGAAAGGACTCACGTCAAGTTTCCTTGTAGCTCTAGAGCGTCTCAGGAGGAGCTCCCACCCAGGCTATGAAAGCACCCTGTTGATTTAGAGAAAACTCGTTCCCTTCCCAGAGCCCTGCCTACAGTAACTAGAAACTCGTCCAAAACACTGATATTTAGGTAGGTTCAAGGCGGCATGAATGGAGCTCTCAAAATGGGAAAGCAAGCTTTGTGCCAGCAGGTCCCCGTTTCCAGTGAACACGCAGCCTACCTCCTTGTGATTTCTACCAAGTTAATATACACTCTAGCGACACACTGGTCCCTTCCCTGAATAACGTGTTCTTGGCACGGAGTTCTGCATGTAGCGAACTGCCTCTCCCAAGGAATGCTCTAGGTACGCTATAGGGGCTTAGCCTCTTCTAAAACCCTGCAGTGTAAGAGGAAGAACTGTGCTTTGGTTACAGGAGGAACGCAAGCCGAGTTTCTCCTGTAAGTATGGGGTCTGAAGGTATGACTTTGTAGAAGGAATGCGAAGCAGTTTTGATTTCTCAGTGCCGCTCAGCCTAGGGCATTGAGGCAATTTGCATGACATGTAGGACGTGAGAGAACAGATTACCTGGAGCTGTTGGAGTGCTGAGGAAATGTAGCTCTCCCAAGGAAGAGTGCAGTGTGTTGCCCTACACTTAGCATACACAGCGTGAGTGGGAATGGTATCCGGGCCTGTATATTTCTTAGCAACCCAGTGGAGCCTGCCGGTACTCGGTGTTCTTGCACGGAATAGGGTGCCCAGGGGAGATCCTAGGTGTCTTGAAAAGCGTACTAACGTTAAAAGAAAGGAGAACTGCAACTCACATCTCAAGGAAACTTCTCCACGTTCCGCTTCAGCAGGGCTCTTCAAGGCTTTACCTTGTGGAAAGGACTCACGTCAAGTTTCCTTGTAGCTCTAGAGCGTCTCAGGAGGAGCTCCCACCCAGGCTATGAAAGCACCCTGTTGATTTAGAGAAAACTCGTTCCCTTCCCAGAGCCCTGCCTACAGTAACTAGAAACTCGTCCAAAACACTGATATTTAGGTAGGTTCAAGGCGGCATGAATGGAGCTCTCAAAATGGGAAAGCAAGCCTTGTGCCAGCAGGTCCCCGTTTCCAGTGAACACGCAGCCTACCTCCTTGTGATTTCTACCAAGTTAATATACACTCTAGCGACACACTGGTCCCTTCCCTGAATAACGTGTTCTTGGCACGGAGTTCTGCATGTAGCGAACTGCCTCTCCCAAGGAATGCTCTAGGTACGCTATAGGGGCTTAGCCTCTTCTAAAACCCTGCAGTGTAAGAGGAAGAACTGTGCTTTGGTTACAGCAGGAACGCAAGGCAACTTTCTCCTGTAAGTATGGGGTCTTAAGGTAAGACTTTGTAGAAGGAATGTGAAAGAGTATTGGTTTCTCAGTGCCGCTCAGCCTAGGGCACTGAGGCAGATATGCATGACATGTAGACGTGAGACAACAGATTGCCTGGAGCTGTTGGAGTGCTGAGGAAATCTAGCTCTCCCAAGGAGGCGTGCAGTGTGTTGCCCTACACTTTGCATATTGAGAGTGACTGGGAAAGGTTTCCGGGCCTGGATGTTTCTGAGCTTCCCAGTCGAGCATGCCGGTCCTCGGTGTTCTTGCAGGGAATAGGGTGCCCACGAGAGTTACTAGGTGTCTTCCAGAGCGTACTAACGTTCAAAGAAAGCAGAACTGCAACTCATGTCTCCAGGTAACTGCTCCACGCTTCGGCTTCAGCAGGGCTCTTCAAGGCTTTACCTTGAGGAAACGACTCACGTCAAGTTTCCTTTGAGCTCTAGAGCGTCTCAGGTGGAGCTCCCACCCAGGCTACGAAAGCACCCGGTTGATATAGAGAAAACTCGTTCCCATCCCAGAGCCCTGCCTACAGTGACTAGAGACCCGTCCAAAACACTGGTATTTAGGTAGGTTCAAGGCGGCATGAATGGAGCTCTCAAAATGGGAAAGCAAGCCTTGTGCCATCAGGTCCCCGTTTCGAGTGTACACGCAGCCTACCTCCTTGTGATTTCTACCAAGTTAATATACACTCTAGCGACACACTGGTCCCTTCCCTGAATATCGTGTTTTTGGCACGGAGTTCTGCATGTAGCGATCTGCCTCTCCCAAGGAATGCTCTAGGTATGCTATAGGGGCTTAGCCTCTTCTAAAACCCTGCAGTGTAAGAGGAAGAACTGTGCTTTGGTTACAGCAGGAACGCAAGGCAACTTTCTCCTGTAAGTATGGGGTCTTAAGGTATGACTTTGTAGAAGGAATGTGAAAGAGTATTGGTTTCTCAGTGCCGCTCAGCCTAGAGCATTGAGGCAGATATGCATGACATGTAGACGTGAGACAACAGATTGCCTGGAGCTGTTGGAGTGCTGAGGAAATCTAGCTCTCCCAAGGAGGCGTGCAGTGTGTTGCCCTACACTTAGCATATTGAGAGTGACTGGGAAAGGTTTCCGGGCCTGGATGTTTCTGAGCTTCCCAGTCGAGCATGCCGGTCCTCGGTGTTCTTGCAGGGAATAGGGTGCCCACGAGAGTTACTAGGTGTCTTCATAAGCGTACTAACGTTCAAAGAAAGCAGAACTGCAACTCATGTCTCCAGGTAACTGCTCCACGCTTTGGCTTCAGCAGGGCTCTTCAAGGCTTTACCTTGAGGAAACGACTCACGTCAAGTTTCCTTTGAGCTCTAGAGCGTCTCAGGTGGAGCTCCCACCCAGGCTACGAAAGCACCCTGTTGATATAGATAAAACTCGTTCCCATCCCAAGCCCTGCCTACAGTGACTAGAGACCCGTCCAAAACACTGGTATTTAGGTAGCTTCAAGGCAGCATGAATGGAGCTTTCAAAATGGGAAAGCAAGCCTTGTGCCATCAGGTCTCCGTTTCCAGTGAACACGCAGCCTACCCCCTTGTGATTTCTACAAGTAAATATGCCCTCAAACTACACAATGGTCCCTTCCCTGAAGAATGTTTTCTTGGCACGGAGTTCTGCATGTAGCGAACTGCCTCTTCCAAGGAACGCTTTGGTAACGCTATCGGGGCTTAGGCTCTTCTAAAACCCTGCAGTGTAAGAGGAAGAACTGTGCTTTGGTTACAGGAGGAACGCAAGCCGAGTTTCTCCTGTAAGTATGGGGTCTGAAGGTATGACTTTGTAGAAGGAATGCGAAGCAGTTTTGATTTCTCAGTGCCGCTCAGCCTAGGGCATTGAGGCAATTTGCATGACATGTAGGACATGAGAGAACAGATTACCTGGAGCTGTTGGAGTGCTGAGGAAATGTAGCTCTCCCAAGGAAGAGTGCAGTGTGTTGCCCTACACTTAGCATACACAGAGTGACTGGGAAAGGTAACCGGGCCTGGATGTTTCTTAGCAACCCAGTGGAGCCTGCCGGTACTCGGTGTTCTTGCACGGAATAGGGTGCCCAGGCGTGATCCTAGGTGTCTTGAAAAGCGTACTAACGTTAAAAGAAAGGAGAACTGCAACTCATGTCTCAAGGAAACTTCTCCACGTTCCGCTTCAGCAGGGCTTTTCAAGGCTTTACCTTGAGGAAAGGACTCACGTCAAGTTTCCTTGTAGCTCTAGAGCGTCTCAGGAGGAGCTCCCACCCAGGCTATGAAAGCACCTTGTTGATTTAGAGAAAACTCGTTCCCTTCCCAGAGCCCTGCCTACAGTGACTAGAAACTCGTCCAAAACACTGGTATTTAGGTAGGTTCAAGGCGGCATGAATGGAGCTCTCAAAATGGGAAAGCAAGCCTTGTGCCATCAGGTCCCCGTTTCCAGTGAACATGCAGCCTACCTCCTTGTGATTTCTACCAAGTTAATATACACTCTAGTGACACACTGGTCCCTTCCCTGAATAACGTGTTCTTGGCACGGTGTTCTGCATGTAGCGAACTGCCTCTCCCAAGGAATGCTCTAGGTACGCTATAGGGGCTTAGCCTCTTCTAAATCCCTGCAGTGTAAGAGGAAGAACTCTTCTTTGGTTACAGCAGGAACGCAAGGCAACTTTCTCCTGTAAGTATGGGGTCTTAAGGTATGACTTTGTAGAAGGAATGTGAAACAGTATTGGTTTCTCAGTGCCGCTCAGCCTAGGGCACTGAGGCAGATATGCATGGCATGTAGACGTGAGACAACAGATTGCCTGGAACTGTTGGAGTGCTGAGGAAATCTAGCTCTCCCAAGGAGGCGTGCAGTGTCTTGCCCTACCCTTAGCATATTGAGAGTGACTGGGAAAGGTTTCCGGGCCTGGATGTTTCTGAGCTTCCCAGTCGAGCATGCCGGTCCTCGGTGTTCTTGCAGGGAATAGGGTGCCCACGAGAGTTACTAGGTGTCTTCATAAGCGTACTAATGTTCAAAGAAAGCAGAACTGCAACTCATGTCTCCAGGAAACTGCTCCACGCTTTGGCTTCAGCAGGGCTCTTCAAGGCTTTACCTTGAGGAAACGACTCACGTCAAGTTTCCTTTGAGCTCTAGAGCGTCTCAGGTGGAGCTCCCACCCAGGCTACGAAAGCACCCTGTTGATTTAGAGAAAACTCGTTCCCTTCCCAGAGCCCTGCCTTCAGTGACTAGAGACCCGTCCAAAACACTGGTATTTAGGTAGCTTCAAGGCAGCATGAATGGAGCTTTCAAAATGGGAATGCAAGCCTTGTGCCATCAGGTCTCCGTTTCCAGTGAACACGCAGCCTACCCCCTTGTGATTTCTACCAAGTAAATATTCCCTCAAACTACACAATGGTCCCTTCCCTGAAGAATGTTTTCTTGGCACGGAGTTCTGCATGTAGCGAACTGCCTCTCCCAAGGAACGCTTTGGTAACGCTATCGGGGCTTAGGCTCTTCTAAAACCCTGCAGTGTAAGAGGAAGAACTGTGCTTTGGTTACAGGAGGAACGCAAGCCGAGTTTCTCCTGTAAGTATGGGGTCTGAAGGTATGACTTTGTAGAAGGAATGCGAAGCAGTTTTGATTTCTCAGTGCCGCTCAGCCTAGGGCATTGAGGCAATTTGCATGACACGTAGGACGTGAGAGAACAGATTACCTGGAGCTGTTGGAGTGCTGAGGAAATGTAGCTCTCCCAAGGAAGAGTGCAGTGTGTTGCCCTGCACTTAGCATACACAGCGTGACTGGGAATGGTATCTGGGCCTGTATGTTTCTTAGCAACCCAGTGGAGCCTGCCGGTACTCGGTGTTCTTGCACGGAATAGGGTGCCGAGGGGAGATCCTAGGTGTCTTGAAAAGCGTACTAACGTTAAAAGAAAGGAGAACTGCAACTCACGTCTCAAGGAAACTTCTCCACGTGCCGCTTCAGCAGGGCTCTTCAAGGCTTTACCTTGTGGAAAGGACTCACGTCAAGTTTCCTTGTAGCTCTAGAGCGTCTCAGGAGGAGCTCCCACCCAGGCTATGAAAGCACCCTGTTGATTTAGTGAAAACTCGTTCCCTTCCCAGAGCCCTGCCTACAGTGACTAGAAACTCGTCCAAAACACTGGTATTTAGGTAGGTTCAAGGCGGCATGAATGGAGCTCTCAAAATGGGAAAGCAAGCCTTGTGCCAGCAGGTCCCCGTTTCCAGTGAACACGCAGCCTACCTCCTTGTGATTTCTACCAAGTTAATATACACTCTAGCGACACACTGGTCCCTTCCCTGAATAACGTGTTCTTGGCACGGAGTTCTGCATGTAGCGAACTGCCTCTCCCAAGGAATGCTCTAGGTACGCTATAGGGGCTTAGCCTCTTCTAAAACCCTGCAGTGTAAGAGGAAGAACTGTGCTTTGGTTACAGCAGGAACGCAAGCCAACTTTCTCCTGTAAGTATGGGGTCTTAAGGTATGACTTTGTAGAAGGAATGTGAAACAGTATTGGTTTCTCAGTGCCGCTCAGCCTAGGGCACTGAGGCAGATATGCATGACATGTAGACGTGAGACAACAGATTGCCTGGAGCTGTTGGAGTGCTGAGGAAATCTAGCTCTCCCAAGGAGGCGTGCAGTGTGTTGCCCTACACTTTGCATATTGAGAGTGACTGGGAAAGGTTTCCGGGCCTGGATGTTTCTGAGCTTCCCAGTCGAGCATGCCGGTCCTCGGTGTTCTTGCAGGGAATAGGGTGCCCACGAGAGTTACTAGGTGTCTTCCAGAGCGTACTAACGTTCAAAGAAAGCAGAACTGCAACTCATGTCTCCAGGTAACTGCTCCACGCTTCGGCTTCAGCAGGGCTCTTCAAGGCTTTACCTTGAGGAAACGACTCACGTCAAGTTTCCTTTGAGCTCTAGAGCGTCTCAGGTGGAGCTCCCACCCAGGCTACGAAAGCACCCGGTTGATATAGAGAAAACTCGTTCCCATCCCAGAGCCCTGCCTACAGTGACTAGAGACCCGTCCAAAACACTGGTATTTAGGTAGGTTCAAGGCGGCATGAATGGAGCTCTCAAAATGGGAAAGCAAGCCTTGTGCCATCAGGTCCCCGTTTCCAGTGTACACGCAGCCTACCTCCTTGTGATTTCTACCAAGTTAATATACACTCTAGCGACACACTGGTCCCTTCCCTGAATAACGTGTTTTTGGCACGGAGTTCTGCATGTAGCGAACTGCCTCTCCCAAGGAATGCTCTAGGTACGCTATAGGGGCTTAGCCTCTTCTAAAACCCTGCAGTGTAAGAGGAAGAACTGTGCTTTGGTTACAGCAGGAACGCAAGGCAACTTCCTCCTGTAAGTATGGGGTCTTAAGGTATGACTTTGTAGAAGGAATGTGAAAGAGTATTGGTTTCTCAGTGCCGCTCAGCCTAGGGCATTGAGGCAGATATGCATGACATGTAGACGTGAGACAACAGATTGCCTGGAGCTGTTGGAGTGCTGAGGAAATCTAGCTCTCCCAAGGAGGCGTGCAGTGTGTTGCCCTACACTTAGCATATTGAGAGTGACTGGGAAAGGTTTCCGGGCCTGGATGTTTCTGAGCTTCCCAGTCGAGCATGCCGGTCCTCGGTGTTCTTGCAGGGAATAGGGTGCCCACGAGAGTTACTAGGTGTCTTCAAGTGCGTACTAACGTTCAAAGAAAGCAGAACTGCAACTCATGTCTCCAGGAAACTGCTCCACGCTTCGGCTTCAGCAGGGCTCTTCAAGGCTTTACCTTGAGGAAACGACTCACGTCAAGTTTCCTTTGAGCTCTAGAGCGTCTCAGGTGGAGCTCCCACCCAGGCTACGAAAGCACCCTGTTGATATAGATAAAACTCGTTCCCATCCCAGAGCCCTGCCTACAGTGACTAGAGACCCGTCCAAAACACTGGTATTTAGGTAGCTTCAAGGCAGCATGAATGGAGCTTTCAAAATGGGAAAGCAAGCCTTGTGCCATCAGGTCTCCGTTTCCAGTGAACACGCAGCCTACCCCCTTGTGATTTCTACAAGTAAATATTCCCTCAAACTACACAATGGTCCCTTCCCTGAAGTATGTTTTCTTGGCACGGAGTTCTGCATGTAGCGAACTGCCTCTTCCAAGGAACGCTTTGGTAACGCTATCGGGGCTTAGGCTCTTCTAAAACCCTGCAGTGTAAGAGGAAGAACTGTGCTTTGGTTACAGGAGGAACGCAAGCCGAGTTTCTCCTGTAAGTATGGGGTCTGAAGGTATGACTTTGTAGAAGGAATGCGAAGCAGTTTTGATTTCTCAGTGCCGCTCAGCCTAGGGCATTGAGGCAATTTGCATGACATGTAGGACGTGAGAGAACAGATTACCTGGAGCTGTTGGAGTGCTGAGGAAATGTAGCTCTCCCAAGGAAGAGTGCAGTGTGTTGCCCTACACTTAGCATACACAGAGTGACTGGGAAAGGTAACCGGGCCTGGATGTTTCTTAGCAACCCAGTGGAGCCTGCCGGTACTCGGTGTTCTTGCACGGAATAGGGTGCCCAGGCGTGATCCTAGGTGTCTTGAAAAGCGTACTAACGTTAAAAGAAAGGAGAACTGCAACTCATGTCTCAAGGAAACTTCTCCACGTTCCGCTTCAGCAGGGCTCTTCAAGGCTTTACCTTGAGGAAAGGACTCACGTCAAGTTTCCTTGTAGCTCTAGAGCGTCTCAGGAGGAGCTCCCACCCAGGCTATGAAAGCACCTTGTTGATTTAGAGAAAACTCGTTCCCTTCCCAGAGCCCTGCCTACAGTGACTAGAAACTCGTCCAAAACACTGGTATTTAGGTAGGTTCAAGGCGGCATGAATGGAGCTCTCAAAATGGGAAAGCAAGCCTTGTGCCATCAGGTCCCCGTTTCCAGTGAACATGCAGCCTACCTCCTTGTGATTTCTACCAAGTTAATATACACTCTAGTGACACACTGGTCCCTTCCCTGAATAACGTGTTCTTGGCACGGTGTTCTGCATGTAGCGAACTGCCTCTCCCAAGGAATGCTCTAGGTACGCTATAGGGGCTTAGCCTCTTCTAAATCCCTGCAGTGTAAGAGGAAGAACTGTTCTTTGGTTACAGCAGGAACGCAAGGCAACTTTCTCCTGTAAGTATGGGGTCTTAAGGTATGACTTTGTAGAAGGAATGTGAAACAGTATTGGTTTCTCAGTGCCGCTCAGCCTAGGGCACTGAGGCAGATATGCATGGCATGTAGACGTGAGACAACAGATTGCCTGGAACTGTTGGAGTGCTGAGGAAATCTAGCTCTCCCAAGGAGGCGTGCATTGTGTTGCCCTACCCTTAGCATATTGAGAGTGACTGGGAAAGGTTTCCGGGCCTGGATGTTTCTGAGCTTCCCAGTCGAGCATGCCGGTCCTCGGTGTTCTTGCAGGGAATAGGGTGCCCACGAGAGTTACTAGGTGTCTTCATAAGCGTACTAATGTTCAATAAAGCAGAACTGCAACTCATGTCTCCAGGAAACTGCTCCACGCTTTGTCTTCAGCAGGGCTCTTCAAGGCTTTACCTTGAGGAAACGACTCACGTCAAGTTTCCTTTGAGCTCTAGAGCGTCTCAGGTGGAGCTCCCACCCAGGCTACGAAAGCACCCTGTTGATTTAGGGAAAACTCGTTCCCTTCCCAGAGCCCTGCCTTCAGTGACTAGTGACCCGTCCAAAACACTGGTATTTAGGTAGCTTCAAGGCAGCATGAATGGAGCTTTCAAAATGGGAAAGCAAGCCTTGTGCCATCAGGTCTCCGTTTCCAGTGAACACGCAGCCTACCCCCTTGTGATTTCTACCAAGTAAATATTCCCTCAAACTACACAATGGTCCCTTCCCTGAAGAATGTTTTCTTGGCACGGAGTTCTGCATGTAGCGAACTGCCTCTCCCAAGGAACGCTTTGGTAACGCTATCGGGGCTTAGGCTCTTCTAAAACCCTGCAGTGTAAGAGGAAGAACTGTGCTTTGGTTACAGGAGGAACGCAAGCCGAGTTTCTCCTGTAAGTATGGGGTCTGAAGGTATGACTTTGTAGAAGGAATGCGAAGCAGTTTTGATTTCTCAGTGCCGCTCAGCCTAGGGCATTGAGGCAATTTGCATGACACGTAGGACGTGAGAGAACAGATTACCTGGAGCTGTTGGAGTGCTGAGGAAATGTAGCTCTCCCAAGGAAGAGTGCAGTGTGTTTCCCTGCACTTAGCATACACAGCGTGACTGGGAATGGTATCCGGGCCTGTATGTTTCTTAGCAACCCAGTGGAGCCTGCCGGTACTCGGTGTTCTTGCACGGAATAGGGTGCCGAGGGGAGATCCTAGGTGTCTTGAAAAGCGTACTAACGTTAAAAGAAAGGAGAACTGCAACTCACGTCTCAAGGAAACTTCTCCACGTTCCACTTCAGCAGGGCTCTTCAAGGCTTTACCTTGTGGAAAGGACTCACGTCAAGTTTCCTTGTAGCTCTAGAGCGTCTCAGGAGGAGCTCCCACCCAGGCTATGAAAGCACCCTGTTGATTTAGTGAAAACTCGTTCCCTTCCCAGAGCCCTGCCTACAGTGACTAGAAACTCGTCCAAAACACTGGTATTTAGGTAGGTTCAAGGCGGCATGAATGGAGCTCTCAAAATGGGAAAGCAAGCCTTGTGCCAGCAGGTCCCCGTTTCCAGTGAACACGCAGCCTACCTCCTTGTGATTTCTACCAAGTTAATATACACTCTAGCGACACACTGGTCCCTTCCCTGAATAACGTGTTCTTGGCACGGAGTTCTGCATGTAGCGAACTGCCTCTCCCAAGGAATGCTCTAGGTACTCTATAGGGGCTTAGCCTCTTCTAAAACCCTGCAGTGTAAGAGGAAGAACTGTGCTTTGGTTACAGCAGGAACGCAAGCCAACTTTCTCCTGTAAGTATGGGGTCTTAAGGTATGACTTTGTAGAAGGAATGTGAAAGAGTATTGGTTTCTCAGTGCCGCTCAGCCTAGGGCATTGAGGCAGATATGCATGACATGTAGACGTGAGACAACAGATTGCCTGGAGCTGTTGGAGTGCTGAGGAAATCTAGCTCTCCCAAGGAGGCGTGCAGTGTGTTGCCCTACACTTAGCATATTGAGAGTGACTGGGAAAGGTTTCCGGGCCTGGATGTTTCTGAGCTTCCCAGTCGAGCATGCCGGTCCTCGGTGTTCTTGCAGGGAATAGGGTGCCCACGAGAGTTACTAGGTGTCTTCCAGAGCGTACTAACGTTCAAAGAAAGCAGAACTGCAACTCATGTCTCCAGGTAACTGCTCCACGCTTCGGCTTCAGCAGGGCTCTTCAAGGCTTTACCTTGAGGAAACGACTCACGTCAAGTTTCCTTTGAGCTCTAGAGCGTCTCAGGTGGAGCTCCCACCCAGGCTACGAAAGCACCCGGTTGATATAGAGAAAACTCGTTCCCATCCCAGAGCCCTGCCTACAGTGACTAGAGACCCGTCCAAAACACTGGTATTTAGGTAGGTTCAAGGCGGCATGAATGGAGCTCTCAAAATGGGAAAGCAAGCCTTGTGCCATCAGGTCCCCGTTTCCAGTGTACACGCAGCCTACCTCCTTGTGATTTCTACCAAGTTAATATACACTCTAGCGACACACTGGTCCCTTCCCTGAATAACGTGTTTTTGGCACGGAGTTCTGCATGTAGCGAACTGCCTCTCCCAAGGAATGCTCTAGGTACGCTATAGGGGCTTAGCCTCTTCTAAAACCCTGCAGTGTAAGAGGAAGAACTGTGCTTTGGTTACAGCAGGAACGCAAGGCAACTTCCTCCTGTAAGTATGGGGTCTTAAGGTATGACTTTGTAGAAGGAATGTGAAAGAGTATTGGTTTCTCAGTGCCGCTCAGCCTAGGGCATTGAGGCAGATATGCATGACATGTAGACGTGAGACAACAGATTGCCTGGAGCTGTTGGAGTGCTGAGGAAATCTAGCTCTCCCAAGGAGGCGTGCAGTGTGTTGCCCTACACTTAGCATATTGAGAGTGACTGGGAAAGGTTTCCGGGCCTGGATGTTTCTGAGCTTCCCAGTCGAGCATGCCGGTCCTCGGTGTTCTTGCAGGGAATAGGGTGCCCACGAGAGTTACTAGGTGTCTTCAAGTGCGTACTAACGTTCAAAGAAAGCAGAACTGCAACTCATGTCTCCAGGAAACTGCTCCACGCTTCGGCTTCAGCAGGGCTCTTCAAGGCTTTACCTTGAGGAAACGACTCACGTCAAGTTTCCTTTGAGCTCTAGAGCGTCTCAGGTGGAGCTCCCACCCAGGCTACGAAAGCACCCTGTTGATATAGATAAAACTCGTTCCCATCCCAGAGCCCTGCCTACAGTGACTAGAGACCCGTCCAAAACACTGGTATTTAGGTAGCTTCAAGGCAGCATGAATGGAGCTTTCAAAATGGGAAAGCAAGCCTTGTGCCATCAGGTCTCTGTTTCCAGTGAACACGCAGCCTACCCCCTTGTGATTTCTACAAGTAAATATTCCCTCAAACTACACAATGGTCCCTTCCCTGAAGAATGTTTTCTTGGCACGGAGTTCTGCATGTAGCGAACTGCCTCTTCCAAGGAACGCTTTGGTAACGCTATCGGGGCTTAGGCTCTTCTAAAACCCTGCAGTGTAAGAGGAAGAACTGTGCTTTGGTTACAGGAGGAACGCAAGCCGAGTTTCTCCTGTAAGTATGGGGTCTGAAGGTATGACTTTGTAGAAGGAATGCGAAGCAGTTTTGATTTCTCAGTGCCGCTCAGCCTAGGGCATTGAGGCAATTTGCATGACATGTAGGACGTGAGAGAACAGATTACCTGGAGCTGTTGGAGTGCTGAGGAAATGTAGCTCTCCCAAGGAAGAGTGCAGTGTGTTGCCCTACACTTAGCATACACAGAGTGACTGGGAAAGGTAACCGGGCCTGGATGTTTCTTAGCAACCCAGTGGAGCCTGCCCGTACTCGGTGTTCTTGCACGGAATAGGGTGCCCAGGCGTGATCCTAGGTGTCTTGAAAAGCGTACTAACGTTAAAAGAAAGGAGAACTGCAACTCATGTCTCAAGGAAACTTCTCCACGTTCCGCTTCAGCAGGGCTCTTCAAGGCTTTACCTTGAGGAAAGGACTCACGTCAAGTTTCCTTGTAGCTCTAGAGCGTCTCAGGAGGAGCTCCCACCCAGGCTATGAAAGCACCCTGTTGATTTAGAGAAAACTCGTTCCCTTCCCAGAGCCCTGCCTACAGTGACTAGAAACTCGTCCAAAACACTGGTATTTAGGTAGGTTCAAGGCGGCATGAATGGAGCTCTCAAAATGGGAAAGCAAGCCTTGTGCCATCAGGTCCCCGTTTCCAGTGAACATGCAGCCTACCTCCTTGTGATTTCTACCAAGTTAATATACACTCTAGCAACACACTGGTCCCTTCCCTGAATAACGTGTTCTTGGCACGGTGTTCTGCATGTAGCGAACTGCCTCTCCCAAGGAATGCTCTAGGTACGCTATAGGGGCTTAGCCTCTTCTAAAACCCTGCAGTGTAAGAGGAAGAACTGTGCTTTGGTTACAGCAGGAACGCAAGGCAACTTTCTCCTGTAAGTATGGGGTCTTAAGGTATGACTTTGTAGAAGGAATGTGAAACAGTATTGGTTTCTCAGTGCCGCTCAGCCTAGGGCACTGAGGCAGATATGCATGGCATGTAGACGTGAGACAACAGATTGCCTGGAACTGTTGTTGTGCTGAGGAAATCTAGCTCTCCCAAGGAGGCGTGCAGTGTGTTGCCCTACCCTTAGCATATTGAGAGTGACTGGGAAAGGTTTCCGGGCCTGGATGTTTCTGAGCTTCCCAGTCGAGCATGCCGGTCCTCGGTGTTCTTGCAGGGAATAGGGTGCCCACGAGAGTTACTAGGTGTCTTCAAGAGCGTACTAATGTTCAAAGAAAGCAGAACTGCAACTCATGTCTCCAGGAAACTGCTCCACGCTTTCGTTTCAGCAGGGCTCTTCAAGGCTTTACCTTGAGGAAACGACTCACGTCAAGTTTCCTTTGAGCTCTAGAGCATCTCAGGTGGAGCTCCCACCCAGGCTACGAAAGCACCCTGTTGATTTAGAGAAAACTCGTTCCCTTCCCAGAGCCCTGCCTTCAGTGACTAGAGACCCGTCCAAAACACTGGTATTTAGGTAGCTTCAAGGCAGCATGAATGGAGCTTTCAAAATGGGAAAGCAAGCCTTGTGCCATCAGGTCTCCGTTTCCAGTGAACACGCAGCCTACCCCCTTGTGATTTCTACCAAGTAAATATTCCCTCAAACTACACAATGGTCCCTTCCCTGAAGAATGTTTTCTTGGCACAGAGTTCTGCATGTAGCGAACTGCCTCTCCCAAGGAACGCTTTGGTAACGCTATCGGGGCTTAGGCTCTTCTAAAACCCTGCAGTGTAAGAGGAAGAACTGTGCTTTGGTTACAGGAGGAACGCAAGCCGAGTTTCTCCTGTAAGTATGGGGTCTGAAGGTATGACTTTGTAGAAGGAATGCGAAGCAGTTTTGATTTCTCAGTGCCGCTCAGCCTAGGGCATTGAGGCAATTTGCATGACATGTAGGACGTGAGAGAACAGATTACCTGGAGCTGTTGGAGTGCTGAGGAAATGTAGCTCTCCCAAGGAAGAGTGCAGTGTGTTGCCCTACACTTAGCATACACAGCGTGACTGGGAATGGTATCCGGGCCTGGATGTCTCTTAGCAACCCAGTGGAGCCTGCCGGTACTCGGTGTTCTTGCACGGAATAGGGTGCCCAGGGGAGATCCTAGGTGTCTTGAAAAGCGTACTAACGTTAAAAGAAAGGAGAACTGCAACTCACGTCTCAAGGAAACTTCTCCACGTTCCGCTTCAGCAGGGCTCTTCAAGGCTTTACCTTGTGGAAAGGACTCACGTCAAGTTTCCTTGTAGCTCTAGAGCGTCTCAGGAGGAGCTCCCACCCAGGCTATGAAAGCACCCTGTTGATTTAGAGAAAACTCGTTCCCTTCCCAGAGCCCTGCCTACAGTGACTAGAAACTCGTCCAAAACACTGGTATTTAGGTAGGTTCAAGGCGGCATGAATGGAGCTCTCAAAATGGGAAAGCAAGCCTTGTGCCAGCAGGTCCCCGTTTCCAGTGAACACGCAGCCTACCTCCTTGTGATTTCTACCAAGTTAATATACACTCTAGCGACACACTGGTCCCTTCCCTGAATAACGTGTTCTTGGCACGGAGTTCTGCATGTAGCGAACTGCCTCTCCCAAGGAATGCTCTAGGTACGCTATAGGGGCTTAGCCTCTTCTAAAACCCTGCAGTGTAAGGGGAAGAACTGTGCTTTGGTTACAGCAGGAACGCAAGCCAACTTTCTCCTGTAAGTATGGGGTCTTAAGGTATGACTTTGTAGAAGGAATGTGAAACAGTATTGGTTTCTCAGTGCCGCTCAGCCTAGGGCATTGAGGTAGATATGCATGACATGTAGACGTGAGACAACAGATTGCCTGGAGCTGTTGGAGTGCTGAGGAAATCTAGCTCTCCCAAGGAGGCGTGCAGTGTGTTGCCCTACACTTTGCATATTGAGAGTGACTGGGAAAGGTTTCCGGGCCTGGATGTTTCTGAGCTTCCCAGTCGAGCATGCCGGTCCTCAGTGTTCTTGCAGGGAATAGGGTGCCCACGAGAGTTACTAGGTGTCTTCCAGAGCGTACTAACGTTCAAAGAAAGCAGAACTGCAACTCATGTCTCCAGGTAACTGCTCCACGCTTCGGCTTCAGCAGGGCTCTTCAAGGCTTTACCTTGAGGAAACGACTCACGTCAAGTTTCCGTTGAGCTCTAAAGCGTCTCAGGTGGAGCTCCCACCCAGGCTATGAAAGCACCCGGTTGATATAGAGAAAACTCGTTCCAATCCCAGAGCCCTGCCTACAGTGACTAGAGACCCGTCCAAAACACTGGTATTTAGGTAGGATCAAGGCGGCATGAATGGAGCTCTCAAAATGGGAAAGCAAGCCTTGTGCCATCAGGTCCCCGTTTCCAGTGTACACGCAGCCTACCTCCTTGTGATTTCTACCAAGTTAATATACACTCTAGCGACACACTTGTCCCTTCCCTGAATAACGTGTTTTTGGCACAGAGTTCTGCATGTAGCGAACTGCCTCTCCCAAGGAATGCTCTAGGTACGCTATAGGGGCTTAGCCTCTTCTAAAACCCTGCAGTGTAAGAGGAAGAACTGTGCTTTGGTTACAGCAGGAACGCAAGGCAACTTCCTCCTGTAAGTATGGGGTCTTAAGGTATGACTTTGTAGAAGGAATGTGAAAGAGTATTGGTTTCTCAGTGCCGCTCAGCCTAGGGCATTGAGGCAGATATGCATGACATGTAGACGTGAGACAACAGATTGCCTGGAGCTGTTGGAGTGCTGAGGAAATCTAGCTCTCCCAAGGAGGCGTGCAGTGTGTTGCCCTACACTTAGCATATTGAGAGTGACTGGGAAAGGTTTCCGGGCCTGGATGTTTCTGAGCTTCCCAGTCGAGCATGCCGGTCCTCGGTGTTCTTGCAGGGAATAGGGTGCCCACGAGAGTTACTAGGTGTCTTCAAGAGCGTACAAACGTTCCAAGAAAGCAGAACTGCAACTCATGTCTCCAGGAAACTGCTCCACGCTTCGGCTTCAGCAGGGCTCTTCAAGGCTTTACCTTGAGGAAACGACTCACGTCAAGTTTCCTTTGAGCTCTAGAGCGTCTCAGGTGGAGCTCCCACCCAGGCTACGAAAGCACCCTGTTGATATAGATAAAACTCGTTCCCATCCCAGAGCCCTGCCTACAGTGACTAGAGACCCGTCCAAAACACTGGTATTTAGGTAGCTTCAAGGCAGCATGAATGGAGCTTTCAAAATGGGAAAGCAAGCCTTGTGCCATCAGGTCTCCGTTTCCAGTGAACACGCAGCCTACCCCCTTGTGATTTCTACAAGTAAATATTCCCTCAAACTACACAATGGTCCCTTCCCTGAAGAATGTTTTCTTGGCACGGAGTTCTGCATGTAGCGAACTGCCTCTCCCAAGGAACGCTTTGGTAACGCTATCGGGGCTTAGGCTCTTCTAAAACCCTGCAGTGTAAGAGGAAGAACTGTGCTTTGGTTACAGGAGGAACGCAAGCCGAGTTTCTCCTGTAAGTATGGGGTCTGAAGGTATGACTTTGTAGAAGGAATGCGAAGCAGTTTTGATTTCTCAGTGCCGATCAGCCTAGGGCATTGAGGCAATTTGCATGACATGTAGGACGTGAGAGAACAGATTACCTGGAGCTGTTGGAGTGCTGAGGAAATGTAGCTCTCCCAAGGAAGAGTGCAGTGTGTTGCCCTACACTTAGCATACACAGCGTGACTGGGAATGGTATCCGGGCCTGGATGTTTCTTAGCAACCCAGTGGAGCCTGCCGGTACTCGGTGTTCTTGCACGGAATAGTGTGCCCAGGGGAGATCCTAGGTGTCTTGAAAAGCGTACTAACGTTAAAAGAAAGGAGAACTGCAACTCACGTCTCAAGGAAACTTCTCCACGTTCCGCTTCAGCAGGGCTCTTCAAGGCTTTACCTTGTGGAAAGGACTCACGTCAAGTTTCCTTGTAGCTCTAGAGCGTCTCAGGAGGAGCTCCCACCCAGGCTATGAAAGCACCCTGTTGATTTAAAGAAAACTCGTTCCCTTCCCAGAGCCCTGCCTACAGTAACTAGAAACTCGTCCAAAACACTGATATTTAGGTAGGTTCAAGGCGGCATGAATGGAGCTCTCAAAATGGGAAAGCAAGCCTTGTGCCAGCAGGTCCCCGTTTCCAGTGAACACGCAGCCTACCTCCTTGTGATTTCTACCAAGTTAATATACACTCTAGCGACACACTGGTCCCTTCCCTGAATAACGTGTTCTTGGCACGGAGTTCTGCATGTAGCGAACTGCCTCTCCCAAGGAATGCTCTAGGTACGCTATAGGGGCTTAGCCTCTTCTAAAACCCTGCAGTGTAAGAGGAAGAACTGTGCTTTGGTTACAGCAGGAACGCAAGCCAACTTTCTCCTGTAAGTATGGGGTCTTAAGGTATGACTTTGTAGAAGGAATGTGAAAGAGTATTGGTTTCTCAGTGCCGCTCAGCCTAGGGCATTGAGGCAGATATGCATGACATGTAGACGTGAGACAACAGATTGCCTGGAGCTGTTGGAGTGCTGAGGAAATCTAGCTCTCCCAAGGAGGCGTGCAGTGTGTTGCCCTACACTTTGCATATTGAGAGTGACTGGGAAAGGTTTCCGGGCCTGGATGTTTCTGAGCTTCCCAGTCGAGCATGCCGGTCCTCGGTGTTCTTGCAGGGAATAGGGTGCCCCCGAGAGTTACTAGGTGTCTTCCAGAGCGTACTAACGTTCAAAGAAAGCAGAACTGCAACTCATGTCTCCAGGTAACTGCTCCACGCTTCGGCTTCAGCAGGGCTCTTCAAGGCTTTACCTTGAGGAAACGACTCACGTCAAGTTTCCTTTGAGCTCTAGAGCGTCTCAGGTGGAGCTCCCACCCAGGCTACGAAAGCACCCGGTTGATATAGAGAAAACTCGTTCCCATCCCAGAGCCCTACCTACAGTGACTAGAGACCCGTCCAAAACACTGGTATTTAGGTAGGTTCAAGGCGGCATGAATGGAGCTCTCAAAATGGGAAAGCAAGCCTTGTGCCATCAGGTCCCCGTTTCCAGTGTACACGCAGCCTACCTCCTTGTGATTTCTACCAAGTTAATATACACTCTAGCGACACACTGGTCCCTTCCCTGAATATCGTGTTTTTGGCACGGAGTTCTGCATGTAGCGAACTGCCTCTCCCAAGGAATGCTCTAGGTATGCTATAGGGGCTTAGCCTCTTCTAAAACCCTGCAGTGTAAGAGGAAGAACTGTGCTTTGGTTACAGCAGGAACGCAAGGCAACTTCCTCCCGTAAGTATGGGGTCTTAAGGTATGACTTTGTAGAAGGAATGTGAAAGAGTATTGGTTTCTCAGTGCCGCTCAGCCTAGGGCATTGAGGCAGATATGCATGACATGTAGACGTGAGACAACAGATTGCCTGGAGCTGTTGGAGTGCTGAGGAAATCTAGCTCTCCCAAGGAGGCGTGCAGTGTGTTGCCCTACACTTAGCATATTGAGAGTGACTGGGAAAGGTTTCCGGGCCTGGATGTTTCTGAGCTTCCCAGTCGAGCATGCCGGTCCTCGGTGTTCTTGCAGGGAATAGGGTGCCCACGAGAGTTACTAGGTGTCTTCAAGAGCGTACTAACGTTCCAAGAAAGCAGAACTGCAACTCATGTCTCCAGGAAACTGCTCCACGCTTCGGCTTCAGCAGGGCTCTTCAAGGCTTTACCTTGAGGAAACGACTCACGTCAAGTTTCCTTTGAGCTCTAGAGCGTCTCAGGTGGAGCTCCCACCCAGGCTACGAAAGCACCCTGTTGATATAGATAAAACTCGTTCCCATCCCAGAGCCCTGCCTACAGTGACTAGAGACCCGTCCAAAACACTGGTATTTAGGTAGTTTCAAGGCAGCATGAATGGAGCTTTCAAAATGGGAAAGCAAGCCTTGTGCCATCAGGTCTCCGTTTCCAGTGAACACGCAGCCTACCCCCTTGTGATTTCTACAAGTAAATATTCCCTCAAACTACACAATGGTCCCTTCCCTGAAGAATGTTTTCTTGGCACGGAGTTCTGCATGTAGCGAACTGCCTCTTCCAAGGAAAGCTTTGGTAACGCTATCGGGGCTTAGGCTCTTCTAAAACCCTGCAGTGTAAGAGGAAGAACTGTGCTTTGGTTACAGGAGGAACGCAAGCCGAGTTTCTCCTGTAAGTATGGGGTCTTAAGGTATGACTTTGTAGAAGGAATGCGAAGCAGTTTTGATTTCTCAGTGCCGCTCAGCCTAGGGCATTGAGGCAATTTGCATGACATGTAGGACGTGAGAGAACAGATTACCTGGAGCTGTTGGAGTGCTGAGGAAATGTAGCTCTCCCAAGGAAGAGTGCAGTGTGTTGCCCTACACTTAGCATACACAGAGTGACTGGGAAAGGTAACCGGGCCTGGATGTTTCTTAGCAACCCAGTGGAGCCTGCCGGTACTCGGTGTTCTTGCACGGAATAGGGTGCCCAGGCGTGATCCTAGGTGTCTTGAAAAGCGTACTAACGTTAAAAGAAAGGAGAACTGCAACTCATGTCTCAAGGAAACTTCTCCACGTTCCGCTTCAGCAGGGCTCTTCAAGGCTTTACCTTGAGGAAAGGACTCACGTCAAGTTTCCTTGTAGCTCTAGAGCGTCTCAGGAGGAGCTCCCACCCAGGCTATGAAAGCACCTTTTTGATTTAGAGAAAACTCGTTCCCTTCCCAGAGCCCTGCCTACAGTGACTAGAAACTCGTCCAAAACACTGGTATTTAGGTAGGTTCAAGGCGGCATGAATGGAGCTCTCAAAATGGGAAAGCAAGCCTTGTGCCATCAGGTCCCCGTTTCCAGTGAACACGCAGCCTACCTCCTTGTGATTTCTACCAAGTTAATATACACTCTAGCGACACACTGGTCCCTTCCCTGAATAACGTGTTCTTGGCACGGTGTTCTGCATGTAGCGAACTGCCTCTCCCAAGGAATGCTCTAGGTACGCTATAGGGGCTTAGCCTCTTCTAAATCCCTGCAGTGTAAGAGGAAGAACTGTGCTTTGGTTACAGCAGGAACGCAAGCCAACTTTCTCCTGTAAGTATGGGGTCTTAAGGTATGACTTTGTAGAAGGAATGTGAAAGAGTATTGGTTTCTCAGTGCCGCTCAGCCTAGGGCACTGAGGCAGATATGCATGGCATGTAGACGTGAGACAACAGATTGCCTGGAACTGTTGGAGTGCTGAGGAAATCTAGCTCTCCCAAGGAGGCGTGCAGTGTGTTGCCCTACCCTTAGCATATTGAGAGTGACTGGGAAAGGTTTCCGGGCCTGGATGTTTCTGAGCTTCCCAGTCGAGCATGCCGGTCCTCGGTGTTCTTGCAGGGAATAGGGTGCCCACGAGAGTTACTAGGTGTCTTCATAAGCGTACTAATGTTCAAAGAAAGCAGAACTGCAACTCATGTCTCCAGGAAACTGCTCCACGCTTTGGCTTCAGCAGGGCTCTTCAAGGCTTTACCTTGAGGAAACGACTCACGTCAAGTTTCCTTTGAGCTCTAGAGCGTCTCAGGTGGAGCTCCCACCCAGGCTACGAAAGCACCCTGTTGATTTAGAGAAAACTCGTTCCCTTCCCAGAGCCCTGCCTTCAGTGACTAGAGACCCGTCCAAAACACTGGTATTTAGGTAGCTTCAAGGCAGCATGAATGGAGCTTTCAAAATGGGAAAGCAAGCCTTGTGCCATCAGGTCTCCGTTTCCAGTGAACACGCAGCCTACCCCCTTGTGATTTCTACCAAGTAAATATTCCCTCAAACTACACAATGGTCCCTTCCCTGAAGAATGTTTTCTTGGCACGGAGTTCTGCATGTAGCGAACTGCCTCTCCCAAGGAACGCTTTGGTAACGCTATCGGGGCTTAGGCTCTTCTAAAACCCTGCAGTGTAAGAGGAAGAACTGTGCTTTGGTTACAGGAGGAACGCAAGCCGAGTTTCTCCTGTAAGTATGGGGTCTGAAGGTATGACTTTGTAGAAGGAATGCGAAGCAGTTTTGATTTCTCAGTGCCGCTCAGCCTAGGGCATTGAGGCAATTTGCATGACATGTAGGACGTGAGAGAACAGATTACCTGGAGCTGTTGGAGTGCTGAGGAAATGTAGCTCTCCCAAGGAAGAGTGCAGTGTGTTGCCCTACACTTAGCATACACAGCGTGACTGGGAATGGTATCCGGGCCTGGATGTTTCTTAGCAACCCAGTGGAGCCTGCCGGTACTCGGTGTTCTTGCACGGAATAGGGTGCCCAGGGGAGATCCTAGGTGTCTTGAAAAGCGTACTAACGTTAAAAGAAAGGAGAACTGCAACTCACGTCTCAAGGAAACTTCTCCACGTTCCGCTTCAGCAGGGCTCTTCAAGGCTTTACCTTGTGGAAAGGACTCACGTCAAGTTTCCTTGTAGCTCTAGAGCGTCTCAGGAGGAGCTCCCACCCAGGCTATGAAAGCACCCTGTTGATTTAGAGAAAACTCGTTCCCTTCCCAGAGCCCTGCCTACAGTGACTAGAAACTCGTCCAAAACACTGGTATGTAGGTAGGTTCAAGGCGGCATGAATGGAGCTCTCAAAATGGGAAAGCAAGCCTTGTGCCAGCAGGTCCCCGTTTCCAGTGAACACGCAGCCTACCTCCTTGTGATTTCTACCAAGTTAATATACACTCTAGCGACACACTGGTCCCTTCCCTGAATAACGTGTTCTTGGCACGGAGTTCTGCATGTAGCGAACTGCCTCTCCCAAGGAATGCTCTAGGTACGCTATAGGGGCTTAGCCTCTTCTAAAACCCTGCAGTGTAAGAGGAAGAACTGTGCTTTGGTTACAGCAGGAACGCAAGCCAACTTTCTCCTGTAAGTATGGGGTCTTAAGGTATGACTTTGTAGAAGGAATGTGAAAGAGTATTGGTTTCTCAGTGCCGCTCAGCCTAGGGCATTGAGGCAGATATGCATGACATGTAGACGTGAGACAACAGATTGCCTGGAGCTGTTGGAGTGCTGAGGAAATCTAGCTCTCCCAAGGAGGCGTGCAGTGTGTTGCCCTACACTTAGCATATTGAGAGTGACTGGGAAAGGTTTCCGGGCCTGGATGTTTCTGAGCTTCCCAGTCGAGCATGCCGGTCCTCGGTGTTCTTGCAGGGAATAGGGTGCCCACGAGAGTTACTAGGTGTCTTCCAGAGCGTACTAACGTTTAAAGAAAGCAGAACTGCAACTCATGTCTCCAGGTAACTGCTCCACGCTTCGGCTTCAGCAGGGCTCTTCAAGTCTTTACCTTGAGGAAACGACTCACGTCAAGTTTCCTTTGAGCTCTAGAGCGTCTCAGGTGGAGCTCCCACCCAGGCTACGAAAGCACCCGGTTGATATAGAGAAAACTCGTTCCCATCCCAGAGCCCTGCCTACAGTGACTAGAGACCCGTCCAAAACACTGGTATTTAGGTAGGTTCAAGGCGGCATGAATGGAGCTCTCAAAATGGGAAAGCAAGCCTTGTGCCATCAGGTCCCCGTTTCCAGTGTACACGCAGCCTACCTCCTTGTGATTTCTACCAAGTTAATATACACTCTAGCGACGCACTGGTCCCTTCCCTGAATAACGTGTTTTTGGCACGGAGTTCTGCATGTAGCGAACTGCCTCTCCCAAGGAATGCTCTAGGTACGCTATAGGGGCTTAGCCTCTTCTAAAACCCTGCAGTGTAAGAGGAAGAACTGTGCTTTGGTTACAGCAGGAACGCAAGGCAACTTCCTCCTGTAAGTATGGGGTCTTAAGGTATGACTTTGTAGAAGGAATGTGAAAGAGTATTGGTTTCTCAGTGCCGCTCAGCCTAGGGCATTGAGGCAGATATGCATGACATGTAGACGTGAGACAACAGATTGCCTGGAGCTGTTGGAGTGCTGAGGAAATCTAGCTCTCCCAAGGAGGCGTGCAGTGTGTTGCCCTACACTTAGCATATTGAGAGTGACTGGGAAAGGTTTCCGGGCCTGGATGTTTCTGAGCTTCCCAGTCGAGCATGCCGGTCCTCGGTGTTCTTGCAGGGAATAGGGTGCCCACGAGAGTTACTAGGTGTCTTCAAGAGCGTACTAACGTTCCAAGAAAGCAGAACTGCAACTCATGTCTCCAGGAAACTGCTCCACGCTTCGGCTTCAGCAGGGCTCTTCAAGGCTTTACCTTGAGGAAACGACTCACGTCAAGTTTCCTTTGAGCTCTAGAGCGTCTCAGGTGGAGCTCCCACCCAGGCTACGAAAGCACCCTGTTGATATAGATAAAACTCGTTCCCATCCCAGAGCCCTGCCTACAGTGACTAGAGACCCGTCCAAAACACTGGTATTTAGGTAGCTTCAAGGCAGCATGAATGGAGCTTTCAAAATGGGAAAGCAAGCCTTGTGCCATCAGGTCTCCGTTTCCAGTGAACACGCAGCCTACCCCCTTGTGATTTCTACAAGTAAATATTCCCTCAAACTACACAATGGTCCCTTCCCTGAAGAATGTTTTCTTGGCACGGAGTTCTGCATGTAGCGAACTGCCTCTCCCAAGGAACGCTTTGGTAACGCTATCGGGGCTTAGGCTCTTCTAAAACCCTGCAGTGTAAGAGGAAGAACTGTGCTTTGGTTACAGGAGGAACGCAAGCCGAGTTTCTCCTGTAAGTATGGGGTCTGAAGGTATGACTTTGTAGAAGGAATGCGAAGCAGTTTTGATTTCTCAGTGCCGCTCAGCCTAGGGCATTGAGGCAATTTGCATGACATGTAGGACGTGAGAGAACAGATTACCTGGAGCTGTTGGAGTGCTGAGGAAATGTAGTTCTCGAAAGGAAGAGTGCAGTGTGTTGCCCTACACTTAGCATACACAGAGTGACTGGGAAAGGTATCCGGGCCTGGATGTTTCTTAGCAACCCAGTGGAGCCTGCCGGTACTCGGTGTTCTTGCACGGAATAGGGTGCCCAGGCGAGATCTTAGGTGTCTTGAAAAGCGTACTAACGTTAAAAGAAAGGAGAACTACAACTCATGTCTCAAGGAAACTTCTCCACGTTCCGCTTCAGCAGGGCTCTTCAAGGCTTTACCTTGAGGAAAGGACTCACGTCAAGGTTCCTTGTAGCTCTAGAGCGTCTCAGGAGGAGCTCCCACCCAGGCTATGAAAGCACCCTGTTGATTTAGAGAAAACTCGTTCCCTTCCCAGAGCCCTGCCTACAGTGACTAGAAACTCGTCCAAAACACTGGTATTTAGGTAGGTTCAAGGCGGCATGAATGGAGCTCTCAAAATGGGAAAGCAAGCCTTGTGCCATCAGGTCCCCGTTTCCAGTGAACATGCAGCCTACCTCCTTGTGATTTCTACCAAGTTAATATACACTCTAGCGACACACTGGTCCCTTCCCTGAATAACGTGTTCTTGGCACGGTGTTCTGCATGTAGCGAACTGCCTCTCCCAAGGAATGCTCTAGGTACGCTATAGGGGCTTAGCCTCTTCTAAAACCCTGCAGTGTAAGAGGAAGAACTGTGCTTTGGTTACAGCAGGAACGCAAGGCAACTTTCTCCTGTAAGTATGGGGTCTTAAGGTATGACTTTGTAGAAGGAATGTGAAACAGTATTGGTTTCTCAGTGCCGCTCAGCCTAGGGCACTGAGGCAGATATGCATGGCATGTAGACGTGAGACAACAGATTGCCTGGAACTGTTGTTGTGCTGAGGAAATCTAGCTCTCCCAAGGTGGCGTGCAGTGTGTTGCCCTACCCTTAGCATATTGAGAGTGACTGGGAAAGGTTTCCGGGCCTGGATGTTTCTGAGCTTCCCAGTCGAGCATGCCGGTCCTCGGTGTTCTTGCAGGGAATAGGGTGCCCACGAGAGTTACTAGGTGTCTTCCAGAGCGTACTAACGTTCAAAGAAAGCAGAACTGCAACTCATGTCTCCAGGTAACTGCTCCACGCTTCGGCTTCAGCAGGGCTCTTCAAGGCTTTACCTTGAGGAAACGACTCACGTCAAGTTTCCTTTGAGCTCTAGAGCGTCTCAGGTGGAGCTCCCACCCAGGCTACGAAAGCACCCGGTTGATATAGAGAAAACTCGTTCCCATCCCAGAGCCCTACCTACAGTGACTAGAGACCCGTCCAAAACACTGGTATTTAGGTAGGTTCAAGGCGGCATGAATGGAGCTCTCAAAATGGGAAAGCAAGCCTTGTGCCATCAGGTCCCCGTTTCCAGTGTACACGCAGCCTACCTCCTTGTGATTTCTACCAAGTTAATATACACTCTAGCGACACACTGGTCCCTTCCCTGAATATCGTGTTTTTGGCACGGAGTTCTGCATGTAGGGAACTGCCTCTCCCAAGGAATGCTCTAGGTATGCTATAGGGGCTTAGCCTCTTCTAAAACCCTGCAGTGTAAGAGGAAGAACTGTGCTTTGGTTACAGCAGGAACGCAAGGCAACTTCCTCCCGTAAGTATGGGGTCTTAAGGTATGACTTTGTAGAAGGAATGTGAAAGAGTATTGGTTTCTCAGTGCCGCTCAGCCTAGGGCATTGAGGCAGATATGCATGACATGTAGACGTGAGACAACAGATTGCCTGGAGCTGTTGGAGTGCTGAGGAAATCTAGCTCTCCCAAGGAGGCGTGCAGTGTGTTGCCCTACACTTAGCATATTGAGAGTGACTGGGAAAGGTTTCCGGGCCTGGATGTTTCTGAGCTTCCCAGTCGAGCATGCCGGTCCTCGGTGTTCTTGCAGGGAATAGGATGCCCACGAGAGTTACTAGGTGTCTTCATAAGCGTACTAACGTTCCAAGAAAGCAGAACTGCAACTCATGTCTCCAGGAAACTGCTCCACGCTTCGGCTTCAGCAGGGCTCTTCAAGGCTTTACCTTGAGGAAACGACTCACGTCAAGTTTCCTTTGAGCTCTAGAGCGTCTCAGGTGGAGCTCCCACCCAGGCTACGAAAGCACCCTGTTGATATAGATAAAACTCGTTCCCATCCCAGAGCCCTGCCTACAGTGACTAGAGACCCGTCCAAAACACTGGTATTTAGGTAGTTTCAAGGCAGCATGAATGGAGCTTTCAAAATGGGAAAGCAAGCCTTGTGCCATCAGGTCTCCGTTTCCAGTGAACACGCAGCCTACCCCCTTGTGATTTCTACAAGTAAATATTCCCTCAAACTACACAATGGTCCCTTCCCTGAAGAATGTTTTCTTGGCACGGAGTTCTGCATGTAGCGAACTGCCTCTTCCAAGGAACGCTTTGGTAACGCTATCGGGGCTTAGGCTCTTCTAAAACCCTGCAGTGTAAGAGGAAGAACTGTGCTTTGGTTACAGGAGGAACGCAAGCCGAGTTTCTCCTGTAAGTATGGGGTCTTAAGGTATGACTTTGTAGAAGGAATGCGAAGCAGTTTTGATTTCTCAGTGCCGCTCAGCCTAGGGCATTGAGGCAATTTGCATGACATGTAGGACGTGAGAGAACAGATTACCTGGAGCTGTTGGAGTGCTGAGGAAATGTAGCTCTCCCAAGGAAGAGTGCAGTGTGTTGCCCTACACTTAGCATACACAGCGTGACTGGGAAAGGTAACCGGGCCTGGATGTTTCTTAGCAACCCAGTGGAGCCTGCCAGTACTCGGTGTTCTTGCACGGAATAGGGTGCCCAGGCGTGATCCTAGGTGTCTTGAAAAGCGTACTAACGTTAAAAGAAAGGAGAACTGCAACTCATGTCTCAAGGAAACTTCTCCACGTTCCGCTTAAGCAGGGCTCTTCAAGGCTTTACCTTGAGGAAAGGACTCACGTCAAGTTTCCTTGTAGCTCTAGAGCATCTCAGGAGGAGCTCCCACCCAGGCTATGAAAGCACCTTGTTGATTTAGAGAAAACTCGTTCCCTTCCCAGAGCCCTGCCTACAGTGACTAGAAACTCGTCCAAAACACTGGTATTTAGGTAGGTTCAAGGCGGCATGAATGGAGCTCTCAAAATGGGAAAGCAAGCCTTGTGCCATCAGGTCCCCGTTTCCAGTGAACATGCAGCCTACCTCCTTGTGATTTCTACCAAGTTAATATACACTCTAGCGACACACTGGTCCCTTCCCTGAATAATGTGTTCTTGGCACGGAGTTCTGCATGTAGCGAACTGCCTCTCCCAAGGAACGCTTTGGTAACGCTATCGGGGCTTAGGCTCTTCTAAAACCCTGCAGTGTAAGAGGAAGAACTGTGCTTTGGTTACAGGAGGAACGCAAGCCGAGTTTCTCCTCTAAGTATGGGGTCTGAAGGTATGACTTTGTAGAAGGAATGCGAAGCAGTTTTGATTTCTCAGTGCCGCTCAGCCTAGGGCATTGAGGCAATTTGCATGACATGTAGGACGTGAGAGAACAGATTACCTGGAGCTGTTGGAGTGCTGAGGAAATGTAGCTCTCCCAAGGAAGAGTGCAGTGTGTTGCCCTACACTTAGCATACACAGCGTGACTGGGAATGGTATCCGGGCCTGGATGTTTCTTAGCAACCCAGTGGAGCCTGCCGGTACTCGGTGTTCTTGCACGGAATAGGGTGCCCAGGGGAGATCCTAGGTGTCTTGAAAAGCGTACTAACGTTAAAAGAAAGGAGAACTGCAACTCACGTCTCAAGGAAACTTCTCCACGTTCCGCTTCAGCAGGGCTCTTCAAGGCTTTACCTTGTGGAAAGGACTCACATCAAGTTTCCTTGTAGCTGTAGAGCGTCTCAGGAGGAGCTCCCACCCAGGCTATGAAAGCACCCTGTTGATTTAGAGAAAACTCGTTCCCTTCCCAGAGCCCTGCCTACAGTGACTAGAAACTCGTCCAAAACACTGGTATTTAGGTAGGTTCAAGGCGGCATGAATGGAGCTCTCAAAATGGGAAAGCAAGCCTTGTGCCAGCAGGTCCCCGTTTCCAGTGAACACGCAGCCTACCTCCTTGTGATTTCTACCAAGTTAATATACACTCTAGCGACACACTGGTCCCTTCCCTGAATAACGTGTTCTTGGCACGGAGTTCTGCATGTAGCGAACTGCCTCTCCCAAGGAATGCTCTAGGTACGCTATAGGGGCTTAGCCTCTTCTAAAACCCTGCAGTGTAAGAGGAAGAACTGTGCTTTGGTTACAGCAGGAACGCAAGCCAACTTTCTCCTGTAAGTATGGGGTCTTAAGGTATGACTTTGTAGAAGGAATGTGAAACAGTATTGGTTTCTCAGTGCCGCTCAGCCTAGGGCATTGAGGCAGATATGCATGACATGTAGACGTGAGACAACAGATTGCCTGGAGCTGTTGGAGTGCTGAGGAAATCTAGCTCTACCAAGGAGGCGTGCAGTGTGTTGCCCTACACTTTGCATATTGAGAGTGACTGGGAAAGGTTTCCGGGCCTGGATGTTTCTGAGCTTCCCAGTCGAGCATGCCGGTCCTCGGTGTTCTTGCAGGGAATAGGGTGCCCACGAGAGTTACTAGGTGTCTTCCAGAGCGTACTAACGTTCAAAGAAAGCAGAACTGCAACTCATGTCTCCAGGTAACTGCTCCACGCTTCGGCTTCAGCAGGGCTCTTCAAGGCTTTACCTTGAGGAAACGACTCACGTCAAGTTTCCTTTGAGCTCTAGAGCGTCTCAGGTGGAGCTCCCACCCAGGCTACGAAAGCACCCGGTTGATATAGAGAAAACTCGTTCCCATCCCAGAGCCCTACCTACAGTGACTAGAGACCCGTCCAAAACACTGGTATTTAGGTAGGTTCAAGGCGGCATGAATGGAGCTCTCAAAATGGGAAAGCAAGCCTTGTGCCATCAGGTCCCCGTTTCCAGTGTACACGCAGCCTACCTCCTTGTGATTTCTACCAAGTTAATATACACTCTAGCGACACACTGGTCCCTTCCCTGAATATCGTGTTTTTGGCACGGAGTTCTGCATGTAGCGAACTGCCTCTCCCAAGGAATGCTCTAGGTATGCTATAGGGGCTTAGCCTCTTCTAAAACCCTGCAGTGTAAGAGGAAGAACTGTGCTTTGGTTACAGCAGGAACGCAAGACAACTTCCTCCCGTAAGTATGGGGTCTTAAGGTATGACTTTGTAGAAGGAATGTGAAAGAGTATTGGTTTCTCAGTGCCGCTCAGCCTAGGGCATTGAGGCAGATATGCATGACATGTAGACGTGAGACAACAGATTGCCTGGAGCTGTTGGAGTGCTGAGGAAATCTAGCTCTCCCAAGGAGGCGTGCAGTGTGTTGCCCTACACTTAGCATATTGAGAGTGACTGGGAAAGGTTTCCGGGCCTGGATGTTTCTGAGCTTCCCAGTCAAGCATGCCGGTCCTCGGTGTTCTTGCAGGGAATAGGGTGCCCACGAGAGTTACTAGGTGTCTTCAAGAGCGTACTAACGTTCCAAGAAAGCAGAACTGCAACTCATGTCTCCAGGAAACTGCTCCACGCTTCGGCTTCAGCAGGGCTCTTCAAGGCTTTACCTTGAGGAAACGACTCACGTCAAGTTTCCTTTGAGCTCTAGAGCGTCTCAGGTGGAGCTCCCACCCAGGCTACGAAAGCACCCTGTTGATATAGATAAAACTCGTTCCCATCCCAGAGCCCTGCCTACAGTGACTAGAGACCCGTCCAAAACACTGGTATTTAGGTAGTTTCAAGGCAGCATGAATGGAGCTTTCAAAATGGGAAAGCAAGCCTTGTGCCATCAGGTCTCCGTTTCCAGTGAACACGCAGCCTACCCCCTTGTGATTTCTACAAGTAAATATTCCCTCAAACTACACAATGGTCCCTTCCCTGAAGAATGTTTTCTTGGCACGGAGTTCTGCATGTAGCGAACTGCCTCTTCCAAGGAACGCTTTGGTAACGCTATCGGGGCTTAGGCTCTTCTAAAACCCTGCAGTGTAAGAGGAAGAACTGTGCTTTGGTTACAGGAGGAACGCAAGCCGAGTTTCTCCTGTAAGTATGGGGTCTTAAGGTATGACTTTGTAGAAGGAATGCGAAGCAGTTTTGATTTCTCAGTGCCGCTCAGCCTAGGGCATTGAGGCAATTTGCATGACATGTAGGACGTGAGAGAACAGATTACCTGGAGCTGTTGGAGTGCTGAGGAAATGTAGCTCTCCCAAGGAAGAGTGCAGTGTGTTGCCCTACACTTAGCATACACAGCGTGACTGGGAAAGGTAACCGGGCCTGGATGTTTCTTAGCAACCCAGTGGAGCCTGCCGGTACTCGGTGTTCTTGCACGGAATAGGGTGCCCAGGCGTGATCCTAGGTGTCTTGAAAAGCGTACTAACGTTAAAAGAAAGGAGAACTGCAACTCATGTCTCAAGGAAACTTCTCCACGTTCCGCTTCAGCAGGGCTCTTCAAGGCTTTACCTTGAGGAAAGGACTCACGTCAAGTTTCCTTGTAGCTCTAGAGCGTCTCAGGAGGAGCTCCCACCCAGGCTATGAAAGCACCTTGTTGATTTAGAGAAAACTCGTTCCCTTCCCAGAGCCCTGCCTACAGTGACTAGAAACTCGTCCAAAACACTGGTATTTAGGTAGGTTCAAGGCGGCATGAATGGAGCTCTCAAAATGGGAAAGCAAGCCTTGTGCCATCAGGTCCCCGTTTCCAGTGAACATGCAGCCTACCTCCTTGTGATTTCTACCAAGTTAATATACACTCTAGCGACACACTGGTCCCTTCCCTGAATAACGTGTTCTTGGCACGGTGTTCTGCATGTAGCGAACTGCCTCTCCCAAGGAATGCTCTAGGTACGCTATAGGGGCTTAGCCTCTTCTAAATCCCTGCAGTGTAAGAGGAAGAACTGTGCTTTGGTTACAGCAGGAACGCAAGGCAACTTTCTCCTGTAAGTATGGGGTCTTAAGGTATGACTTTGTAGAAGGAATGTGAAAGAGTATTGGTTTCTCAGTGCCGCTCAGCCTAGGGCACTGAGGCAGATATGCATGGCATGTAGACGTGAGACAACAGATTGCCTGGAACTGTTGGAGTGCTGAGGAAATCTAGCTCTCCCAAGGAGGCGTGCAGTGTGTTGCCCTACCCTTAGCATATTGAGAGTGACTGGGAAAGGTTTCCGGGCCTGGATGTTTCTGAGCTTCCCAGTCGAGCATGCCGGTCCTCGGTGTTCTTGCAGGGAATAGGGTGCCCACGAGAGTTACTAGGTGTCTTCATAAGCGTACTAATGTTCAAAGAAAGCAGAACTGCAACTCATGTCTCCAGGAAACTGCTCCACGCTTTGGCTTCAGCAGGGCTCTTCAAGGCTTTACCTTGAGGAAACGACTCACGTCAAGTTTCCTTTGAGCTCTAGAGCGTCTCAGGTGGAGCTCCCACCCAGGCTACGAAAGCACCCTGTTGATTTAGAGAAAACTCGTTCCCTTCCCAGAGCCCTGCCTTCAGTGACTAGAGACCCGTCCAAAACACTGGTATTTAGGTAGCTTCAAGGCAGCATGAATGGAGCTTTCAAAATGGGAAAGCAAGCCTTGTGCCATCAGGTCTCCGTTTCCAGTGAACACGCAGCCTACCCCCTTGTGATTTCTACAAGTAAATATTCCCTCAAACTACACAATGGTCCCTTCCCTGAAGAATGTTTTCTTGGCACGGAGTTCTGCATGTAGCGAACTGCCTCTCCCAAGGAACGCTTTGGTAACGCTATCGGGGCTTAGGCTCTTCTAAAACCCTGCAGTGTAAGAGGAAGAACTGTGCTTTGGTTACAGGAGGAACGCAAGCCGAGTTTCTCCTGTAAGTATGGGGTCTGAAGGTATGACTTTGTAGAAGGAATGGGAAGCAGTTTTGATTTCTCAGTGCCGCTCAGCCTAGGGCATTGAGGCAATTTGCATGACATGTAGGACGTGAGAGAACAGATTACCTGGAGCTGTTGGAGTGCTGAGGAAAGGTAGCTCTCCCAAGGAAGAGTGCAGTGTGTTGCCCTACACTTAGCATACACAGCGTGACTGGGAATGGTATCAGGGCCTGGATGTTTCTTAGCAACCCAGTGGAGCCTGCCGGTACTCGGTGTTCTTGCACGGAATAGGGTGCCCAGGGGAGATCCTAGGTGTCTTGAAAAGCGTACTAACGTTAAAAGAAAGGAGAACTGCAACTCATGTCTCAAGGAAACTTCTCCACGTTCCGCTTAAGCAGGGCTCTTCAAGGCTTTACCTTGAGGAAAGGACTCACGTCAAGTTTCCTTGTAGCTCTAGAGCATCTCAGGAGGAGCTCCCACCCAGGCTATGAAAGCACCTTGTTGATTTAGAGAAAACTCGTTCCCTTCCCAGAGCCCTGCCTACAGTGACTAGAAACTCGTCCAAAACACTGGTATTTAGGTAGGTTCAAGGCGGCATGAATGGAGCTCTCAAAATGGGAAAGCAAGCCTTGTGCCATCAGGTCCCCGTTTCCAGTGAACATGCAGCCTACCTCCTTGTGATTTCTACCAAGTTAATATACACTCTAGCGACACACTGGTCCCTTCCCTGAATAACGTGTTCTTGGCACGGAGTTCTGCATGTAGCGAACTGCCTCTCCCAAGGAACGCTTTGGTAACGCTATCGGGGCTTAGGCTCTTCTAAAACCCTGCAGTGTAAGAGGAAGAACTGTGCTTTGGTTACAGGAGGAACGCAAGCCGAGTTTCTCCTCTAAGTATGGGGTCTGAAGGTATGACTTTGTAGAAGGAATGCGAAGCAGTTTTGATTTCTCAGTGCCGCTCAGCCTAGGGCATTGAGGCAATTTGCATGACATGTAGGACGTGAGAGAACAGATTACCTGGAGCTGTTGGAGTGCTGAGGAAATGTAGCTCTCCCAAGGAAGAGTGCAGTGTGTTGCCCTACACTTAGCATACACAGCGTGACTGGGAATGGTATCCGGGCCTGGATGTTTCTTAGCAACCCAGTGGAGCCTGCCGGTACTCGGTGTTCTTGCACGGAATAGGGTGCCCAGGGGAGATCCTAGGTGTCTTGAAAAGCGTACTAACGTTAAAAGAAAGGAGAACTGCAACTCACGTCTCAAGGAAACTTCTCCACGTTCCGCTTCAGCAGGGCTCTTCAAGGCTTTACCTTGTGGAAAGGACTCACGTCAAGTTTCCTTGTAGCTCTAGAGCGTCTCAGGAGGAGCTCCCACCCAGGCTATGAAAGCACCCTGTTGATTTAGAGAAAACTCGTTCCCTTCCCAGAGCCCTGCCTACAGTGACTAGAAACTCGTCCAAAACACTGGTATTTAGGTAGGTTCAAGGCGGCATGAATGGAGCTCTCAAAATGGGAAAGCAAGCCTTGTGCCAGCAGGTCCCCGTTTCCAGTGAACACGCAGCCTACCTCCTTGTGATTTCTACCAAGTTAATATACACTCTAGCGACACACTGGTCCCTTCCCTGAATAACGTGTTCTTGGCACGGAGTTCTGCATGTAGCGAACTGCCTCTCCCAAGGAATGCTCTAGGTACGCTATAGGGGCTTAGCCTCTTCTAAAACCCTGCAGTGTAAGAGGAAGAACTGTGCTTTGGTTACAGCAGGAACGCAAGCCAACTTTCTCCTGTAAGTATGGGGTCTTAAGGTATGACTTTGTAGAAGGAATGTGAAACAGTATTGGTTTCTCAGTGCCGCTCAGCCTAGGGCATTGAGGCAGATATGCATGACATGTAGACGTGAGACAACAGATTGCCTGGAGCTGTTGGAGTGCTGAGGAAATCTAGCTCTACCAAGGAGGCGTGCAGTGTGTTGCCCTACACTTTGCATATTGAGAGTGACTGGGAAAGGTTTCCGGGCCTGGATGTTTCTGAGCTTCCCAGTCGAGCATGCCGGTCCTCGGTGTTCTTGCAGGGAATAGGGTGCCCACGAGAGTTACTAGGTGTCTTCCAGAGCGTACTAACGTTCAAAGAAAGCAGAACTGCAACTCATGTCTCCAGGTAACTGCTCCACGCTTCGGCTTCAGCAGGGCTCTTCAAGGCTTTACCTTGAGGAAACGACTCACGTCAAGTTTCCTTTGAGCTCTAGAGCGTCTCAGGTGGAGCTCCCACCCAGGCTACGAAAGCACCCGGTTGATATAGAGAAAACTCGTTCCCATCCCAGAGCCCTACCTACAGTGACTAGAGACCCGTCCAAAACACTGGTATTTAGGTAGGTTCAAGGCGGCATGAATGGAGCTCTCAAAATGGGAAAGCAAGCCTTGTGCCATCAGGTCCCCGTTTCCAGTGTACACGCAGCCTACCTCCTTGTGATTTCTACCAAGTTAATATACACTCTAGCGACACACTGGTCCCTTCCCTGAATATCGTGTTTTTGGCACGGAGTTCTGCATGTAGCGAACTGCCTCTCCCAAGGAATGCTCTAGGTATGCTATAGGGGCTTAGCCTCTTCTAAAACCCTGCAGTGTAAGAGGAAGAACTGTGCTTTGGTTACAGCAGGAACGCAAGGCAACTTCCTCCCGTAAGTATGGGGTCTTAAGGTATGACTTTGTAGAAGGAATGTGAAAGAGTATTGGTTTCTCAGTGCCGCTCAGCCTAGGGCATTGAGGCAGATATGCATGACATGTAGACGTGAGACAACAGATTGCCTGGAGCTGTTGGAGTGCTGAGGAAATCTAGCTCTCCCAAGGAGGCGTGCAGTGTGTTGCCCTACACTTAGCATATTGAGAGTGACTGGGAAAGGTTTCCGGGCCTGGATGTTTCTGAGCTTCCCAGTCGAGCATGCCGGTCCTCGGTGTTCTTGCAGGGAATAGGGTGCCCACGAGAGTTACTAGGTGTCTTCAAGAGCGTACTAACGTTCCAAGAAAGCAGAACTGCAACTCATGTCTCCAGGAAACTGCTCCACGCTTCGGCTTCAGCAGGGCTCTTCAAGGCTTTACCTTGAGGAAACGACTCACGTCAAGTTTCCTTTGAGCTCTAGAGCGTCTCAGGTGGAGCTCCCACCCAGGCTACGAAAGCACCCTGTTGATATAGATAAAACTCGTTCCCATCCCAGAGCCCTGCCTACAGTGACTAGAGACCCGTCCAAAACACTGGTATTTAGGTAGTTTCAAGGCAGCATGAATGGAGCTTTCAAAATGGGAAAGCAAGCCTTGTGCCATCAGGTCTCCGTTTCCAGTGAACACGCAGCCTACCCCCTTGTGATTTCTACAAGTAAATATTCCCTCAAACTACACAATGGTCCCTTCCCTGAAGAATGTTTTCTTGGCACGGAGTTCTGCATGTAGCGAACTGCCTCTTCCAAGGAACGCTTTGGTAACGCTATCGGGGCTTAGGCTCTTCTAAAACCCTGCAGTGTAAGAGGAAGAACTGTGCTTTGGTTACAGGAGGAACGCAAGCCGAGTTTCTCCTGTAAGTATGGGGTCTTAAGGTATGACTTTGTAGAAGGAATGCGAAGCAGTTTTGATTTCTCAGTGCCGCTCAGCCTAGGGCATTGAGGCAATTTGCATGACATGTAGGACGTGAGAGAACAGATTACCTGGAGCTGTTGGAGTGCTGAGGAAATGTAGCTCTCCCAAGGAAGAGTGCAGTGTGTTGCCCTACACTTAGCATACACAGCGTGACTGGGAAAGGTAACCGGGCCTGGATGTTTCTTAGCAACCCAGTGGAGCCTGCCGGTACTCGGTGTTCTTGCACGGAATAGGGTGCCCAGGCGTGATCCTAGGTGTCTTGAAAAGCGTACTAACGTTAAAAGAAAGGAGAACTGCAACTCATGTCTCAAGGAAACTTCTCCACGTTCCGCTTCAGCAGGGCTCTTCAAGGCTTTACCTTGAGGAAAGGACTCACGTCAAGTTTCCTTGTAGCTCTAGAGCGTCTCAGGAGGAGCTCCCACCCAGGCTATGAAAGCACCTTGTTGATTTAGAGAAAACTCGTTCCCTTCCCAGAGCCCTGCCTACAGTGACTAGAAACTCGTCCAAAACACTGGTATTTAGGTAGGTTCAAGGCGGCATGAATGGAGCTCTCAAAATGGGAAAGCAAGCCTTGTGCCATCAGGTCCCCGTTTCCAGTGAACATGCAGCCTACCTCCTTGTGATTTCTACCAAGTTAATATACACTCTAGCGACACACTGGTCCCTTCCCTGAATAACGTGTTCTTGGCACGGTGTTCTGCATGTAGCGAACTGCCTCTCCCAAGGAATGCTCTAGGTACGCTATAGGGGCTTAGCCTCTTCTAAATCCCTGCAGTGTAAGAGGAAGAACTGTGCTTTGGTTACAGCAGGAACGCAAGGCAACTTTCTCCTGTAAGTATGGGGTCTTAAGGTATGACTTTGTAGAAGGAATGTGAAAGAGTATTGGTTTCTCAGTGCCGCTCAGCCTAGGGCACTGAGGCAGATATGCATGGCATGTAGACGTGAGACAACAGATTGCCTGGAACTGTTGGAGTGCTGAGGAAATCTAGCTCTCCCAAGGAGGCGTGCAGTGTGTTGCCCTACCCTTAGCATATTGAGAGTGACTGGGAAAGGTTTCCGGGCCTGGATGTTTCTGAGCTTCCCAGTCGAGCATGCCGGTCCTCGGTGTTCTTGCAGGGAATAGGGTGCCCACGAGAGTTACTAGGTGTCTTCATAAGCGTACTAATGTTCAAAGAAAGCAGAACTGCAACTCATGTCTCCAGGAAACTGCTCCACGCTTTGGCTTCAGCAGGGCTCTTCAAGGCTTTACCTTGAGGAAACGACTCACGTCAAGTTTCCTTTGAGCTCTAGAGCGTCTCAGGTGGAGCTCCCACCCAGGCTACGAAAGCACCCTGTTGATTTAGAGAAAACTCGTTCCCTTCCCAGAGCCCTGCCTTCAGTGACTAGAGACCCGTCCAAAACACTGGTATTTAGGTAGCTTCAAGGCAGCATGAATGGAGCTTTCAAAATGGGAAAGCAAGCCTTGTGCCATCAGGTCTCCGTTTCCAGTGAACACGCAGCCTACCCCCTTGTGATTTCTACAAGTAAATATTCCCTCAAACTACACAATGGTCCCTTCCCTGAAGAATGTTTTCTTGGCACGGAGTTCTGCATGTAGCGAACTGCCTCTCCCAAGGAACGCTTTGGTAACGCTATCGGGGCTTAGGCTCTTCTAAAACCCTGCAGTGTAAGAGGAAGAACTGTGCTTTGGTTACAGGAGGAACGCAAGCCGAGTTTCTCCTGTAAGTATGGGGTCTGAAGGTATGACTTTGTAGAAGGAATGGGAAGCAGTTTTGATTTCTCAGTGCCGCTCAGCCTAGGGCATTGAGGCAATTTGCATGACATGTAGGACGTGAGAGAACAGATTACCTGGAGCTGTTGGAGTGCTGAGGAAATGTAGCTCTCCCAAGGAAGAGTGCAGTGTGTTGCCCTACACTTAGCATACACAGCGTGACTGGGAATGGTATCCGGGCCTGGATGTTTCTTAGCAACCCAGTGGAGCCTGCCGGTACTCGGTGTTCTTGCACGGAATAGGGTGCCCAGGGGAGATCCTAGGTGTCTTGAAAAGCGTACTAACGTTAAAAGAAAGGAGAACTGCAACTCACGTCTCAAGGAAACTTCTCCACGTTCCGCTTCAGCAGGGCTCTTCAAGGCTTTACCTTGTGGAAAGGACTCACGTCAAGTTTCCTTGTAGCTCTAGAGCGTCTCAGGAGGAGCTCCCACCCAGGCTATGAAAGCACCCTGTTGATTTAGAGAAAACTCGTTCCCTTCCCAGAGCCCTGCCTACAGTGACTAGAAACTCGTCCAAAACACTGGTATGTAGGTAGGTTCAAGGCGGCATGAATGGAGCTCTCAAAATGGGAAAGCAAGCCTTGTGCCAGCAGGTCCCCGTTTCCAGTGAACACGCAGCCTACCTCCATGTGATTTCTACCAAGTTAATATACACTCTAGCGACACACTGGTCCCTTCCCTGAATAACGTGTTCTTGGCACGGAGTTCTGCATGTAGCGAACTGCCTCTCCCAAGGAATGCTCTAGGTACGCTATAGGGGCTTAGCCTCTTCTAAAACCCTGCAGTGTAAGAGGAAGAACTGTGCTTTGGTTACAGCAGGAACGCAAGCCAACTTTCTCCTGTAAGTATGGGGTCTTAAGGTATGACTTTGTAGAAGGAATGTGAAACAGTATTGGTTTCTCAGTGCCGCTCAGCCTAGGGCATTGAGGCAGATATGCATGACATGTAGACGTGAGACAACAGATTGCCTGGAGCTGTTGGAGTGCTGAGGAAATCTAGCTCTCCCAAGGAGGCGTGCAGTGTGTTGCCCTACACTTAGCATATTGAGAGTGACTGGGAAAGGTTTCCGGGCCTGGATGTTTCTGAGCTTCCCAGTCGAGCATGCCGGTCCTCGGTGTTCTTGCAGGGAATAGGGTGCCCACGAGAGTTACTAGGTGTCTTCCAGAGCGTACTAACGTTCAAAGAAAGCAGAACTGCAACTCATGTCTCCAGGTAACTGCTCCACGCTTCGGCTTCAGCAGGGCTCTTCAAGTCTTTACCTTGAGGAAACGACTCACGTCAAGTTTCCTTTGAGCTCTAGAGCGTCTCAGGTGGAGCTCCCACCCAGGCTACGAAAGCACCCGGTTGATATAGAGAAAACTCGTTCCCATCCCAGAGCCCTGCCTACAGTGACTAGAGACCCGTCCAAAACCCTGGTATTTAGGTAGGTTCAAGGCGGCATGAATGGAGCTCTCAAAATGGGAAAGCAAGCCTTGTGCCATCAGGTCCCCGTTTCCAGTGTACACGCAGCCTACCTCCTTGTGATTTCTACCAAGTTAATATACACTCTAGCGACACACTGGTCCCTTCCCTGAATATCGTGTTTTTGGCACGGAGTTCTGCATGTAACGAACTGCCTCTCCCAAGGAATGCTCTAGGTACGCTATAGGGGCTTAGCCTCTTCTAAAACCCTGCAGTGTAAGAGGAAGAACTGTGCTTTGGTTACAGCAGGAACGCAAGGCAACTTCCTCCCATAAGTATGGGGTCTTAAGGTATGACTTTGTAGAAGGAATGTGAAAGAGTATTGGTTTCTCAGTGCCGCTCAGCCTAGGGCATTGAGGCAGATATGCATGACATGTAGACGTGAGACAACAGATTGCCTGGAGCTGTTGGAGTGCTGAGGAAATCTAGCTCTCCCAAGGAGGCGTGCAGTGTGTTGCCCTACACTTAGCATATTGAGAGTGACTGGGAAAGGTTTCCGGGCCTGGATGTTTCTGAGCTTCCCAGTCGAGCATGCCGGTCCTCGGTGTTCTTGCAGGGAATAGGGTGCCCACGAGAGTTACTAGGTGTCTTCAAGAGCGTACTAACGTTCCAAGAAAGCAGAACTGCAACTCATGTCTCCAGGAAACTGCTCCACGCTTCGGCTTCAGCAGGGCTCTTCAAGGCTTTACCTTGAGGAAACGACTCACGTCAAGTTTCCTTTGAGCTCTAGAGCGTCTCAGGTGGAGCTCCCACCCAGGCTACGAAAGCACCCTGTTGATATAGATAAAACTCGTTCCCATCCCAGAGCCCTGCCTACAGTGACTAGAGACCCGTCCAAAACACTGGTATTTAGGTAGTTTCAAGGCAGCATGAATGGAGCTTTCAAAATGGGAAAGCAAGCCTTGTGCCATCAGGTCTCCGTTTCCAGTGAACACGCAGCCTACCCCCTTGTGATTTCTACAAGTAAATATTCCCTCAAACTACACAATGGTCCCTTCCCTGAAGAATGTTTTCTTGGCACGGAGTTCTGCATGTAGCGAACTGCCTCTTCCAAGGAACGCTTTGGTAACGCTATCGGGGCTTAGGCTCTTCTAAAACCCTGCAGTGTAAGAGGAAGAACTGTGCTTTGGTTACAGGAGGAACGCAAGCCGAGTTTCTCCTGTAAGTATGGGGTCTTAAGGTATGACTTTGTAGAAGGAATGCGAAGCAGTTTTGATTTCTCAGTGCCGCTCAGCCTAGGGCATTGAGGCAATTTGCATGACATGTAGGACGTGAGAGAACAGATTACCTGGAGCTGTTGGAGTGCTGAGGAAATGTAGCTCTCCCAAGGAAGAGTGCAGTGTGTTGCCCTACACTTAGCATACACAGCGTGACTGGGAAAGGTAACCGGGCCTGGATGTTTCTTAGCAACCCAGTGGAGCCTGCCGGTACTCGGTGTTCTTGCACGGAATAGGGTGCCCAGGCGTGATCCTAGGTGTCTTGAAAAGCGTACTAACGTTAAAAGAAAGGAGAACTGCAACTCATGTCTCAAGGAAACTTCTCCACGTTCCGCTTCAGCAGGGCTCTTCAAGGCTTTACCTTGAGGAAAGGACTCACGTCAAGTTTCCTTGTAGCTCTAGAGCGTCTCAGGAGGAGCTCCCACCCAGGCTATGAAAGCACCTTGTTGATTTAGAGAAAACTCGTTCCCTTCCCAGAGCCCTGCCTACAGTGACTAGAAACTCGTCCAAAACACTGGTATTTAGGTAGGTTCAAGGCGGCATGAATGGAGCTCTCAAAATGGGAAAGCAAGCCTTGTGCCATCAGGTCCCCGTTTCCAGTGAACATGCAGCCTACCTCCTTGTGATTTCTACCAAGTTAATATACACTCTAGCGACACACTGGTCCCTTCCCTGAATAACGTGTTCTTGGCACGGTGTTCTGCATGTAGCGAACTGCCTCTCCCAAGGAATGCTCTAGGTACGCTATAGGGGCTTAGCCTCTTCTAAATCCCTGCAGTGTAAGAGGAAGAACTGTGCTTTGGTTACAGCAGGAAAGCAAGGCAACTTTCTCCTGTAAGTATGGGGTCTTAAGGTATGACTTTGTAGAAGGAATGTGAAAGAGTATTGGTTTCTCAGTGCCGCTCAGCCTAGGGCACTGAGGCAGATTTGCATGGCATGTAGACGTGAGACAACAGATTGCCTGGAACTGTTGGAGTGCTGAGGAAATCTAGCTCTCCCAAGGAGGCGTGCAGTGTGTTGCCCTACCCTTAGCATATTGAGAGTGACTGGGAAAGGTTTCCGGGCCTGGATGTTTCTGAGCTTCCCAGTCGAGCATGCCAGTCCTCGGTGTTCTTGCAGGGAATAGGGTTCCCACGAGAGTTACTAGGTGTCTTCATAAGCGTACTAATGTTCAAAGAAAGCAGAACTGCAACTCATGTCTCCAGGAAACTGCTCCACGCTTTGGCTTCAGCAGGGCTCTTCAAGGCTTTACCTTGAGGAAACGACTCACGTCAAGTTTCCTTTGAGCTCTAGAGCGTCTCAGGTGGAGCTCCCACCCAGGCTACGAAAGCACCCTGTTGATTTAGAGAAAACTCGTTCCCTTCCCAGAGCCCTGCCTTCAGTGACTAGAGACCCGTCCAAAACACTGGTATTTAGGTAGCTTCAAGGCAGCATGAATGGAGCTTTCAAAATGGGAAAGCAAGCCTTGTGCCATCAGGTCTCCGTTTCCAGTGAACACGCAGCCTACCCACTTGTGATTTCTACAAGTAAATATTCCCTCAAACTACACAATGGTCCCTTCCCTGAAGAATGTTTTCTTGGCACGGAGTTCTGCATGTAGCGAACTGCCTCTCCCAAGGAACGCTTTGGTAACGCTATCGGGGCTTAGGCTCTTCTAAAACCCTGCAGTGTAAGAGGAAGAACTGTGCTTTGGTTACAGGAGGAACGCAAGCCGAGTTTCTCCTGTAAGTATGGGGTCTGAAGGTATGACTTTGTAGAAGGAATGCGAAGCAGTTTTGATTTCTCAGTGCCGCTCAGCCTAGGGCATTGAGGCAATTTGCATGACATGTAGGACGTGAGAGAACAGATTACCTGGAGCTGTTGGAGTGCTGAGGAAATGTAGCTCTCCCAAGGAAGAGTGCAGTGTGTTGCCCTACACTTAGCATACACAGCGTGACTGGGAATGGTATCCGGGCCTGGATGTTTCTTAGCAACCCAGTGGAGCCTGCCGGTACTCGGTGTTCTTGCACGGAATAGGGTGCCCAGGGGAGATCCTAGGTGTCTTGAAAAGCGTACTAACGTTAAAAGAAAGGAGAACTGCAACTCACGTCTCAAGGAAACTTCTCCACGTTCCGCTTCAGCAGGGCTCTTCAAGGCTTTACCTTGTGGAAAGGACTCACGTCAAGTTTCCTTGTAGCTCTAGAGCGTCTCAGGAGGAGCTCCCACCCAGGCTATGAAAGCACCCTGTTGATTTAGAGAAAACTCGTTCCCTTCCCAGAGCCCTGCCTACAGTGACTAGAAACTCGTCCAAAACACTGGTATGTAGGTAGGTTCAAGGCGGCATGAATGGAGCTCTCAAAATGGGAAAGCAAGCCTTGTGCCAGCAGGTCCCCGTTTCCAGTGAACACGCAGCCTACCTCCTTGTGATTTCTACCAAGTTAATATACACTCTAGCGACACACTGGTCCCTTCCCTGAATAACGTGTTCTTGGCACGGAGTTCTGCATGTAGCGAACTGCCTCTCCCAAGGAATGCTCTAGGTACGCTATAGGGGCTTAGCCTCTTCTAAAACCCTGCAGTGTAAGAGGAAGAACTGTGCTTTGGTTACAGCAGGAACGCAAGCCAACTTTCTCCTGTAAGTATGGGGTCTTAAGGTATGACTTTGTAGAAGGAATGTGAAAGAGTATTGGTTTCTCAGTGCCGCTCAGCCTAGGGCATTGAGGCAGATATGCATGACATGTAGACGTGAGACAACAGATTGCCTGGAGCTGTTGGAGTGCTGAGGAAATCTAGCTCTCCCAAGGAGGCGTGCAGTGTGTTGCCCTACACTTAGCATATTGAGAGTGACTGGGAAAGGTTTCCGGGCCTGGATGTTTCTGAGCTTCCCAGTCGAGCATGCCGGTCCTCGGTGTTCTTGCAGGGAATAGGGTGCCCACGAGAGTTACTAGGTGTCTTCCAGAGCGTACTAACGTTCAAAGAAAGCAGAACTGCAACTCATGTCTCCAGGTAACTGCTCCACGCTTCGGCTTCAGCAGGGCTCTTCAAGGCTTTACCTTGAGGAAATGACTCACGTCAAGTTTCCTTTGAGCTCTAGAGCGTCTCAGGTGGAGCTCCCACCCAGGCTACGAAAGCACCCGGTTGATATAGAGAAAACTCGTTCCCATCCCAGAGCCCTACCTACAGTGACTAGAGACCCGTCCAAAACCCTGGTATTTAGGTAGGTTCAAGGCGGCATGAATGGAGCTCTCAAAATGGGAAAGCAAGCCTTGTGCCATCAGGTCCCCGATTCCAGTGTACACGCAGCCTACCTCCTTGTGATTTCTACCAAGTTAATATACACTCTAGCGACACACTGGTCCCTTCCCTGAATATCGTGTTTTTGGCACGGAGTTCTGCATGTAACGAACTGCCTCTCCCAAGGAATGCTCTAGGTACGCTATAGGGGCTTAGCCTCTTCTAAAACCCTGCAGTGTAAGAGGAAGAACTGTGCTTTGGTTACAGCAGGAACGCAAGGCAACTTTCTCCTGTAAGTATGGGGTCTTAAGGTATGACTTTGTAGAAGGAATGTGAAAGAGTATTGGTTTCTCAGTGCCGCTCAGCCTAGAGCATTGAGGCAGATATGCATGACATGTAGACGTGAGACAACAGATTGCCTGGAGCTGTTGGAGTGCTGAGGAAATCTAGCTCTCCCAAGGAGGCGTGCAGTGTGTTGCCCTACACTTAGCATATTGAGAGTGACTGGGAAAGGTTTCCGGGCCTGGATGTTTCTGAGCTTCCCAGTCGAGCATGCCGGTCCTCGGTGTTCTTGCAGGGAATAGGGTGCCCACGAGAGTTACTAGGTGTCTTCAAGAGCGTACTAACGTTCCAAGAAAGCAGAACTGCAACTCATGTCTCCAGGAAACTGCTCCACGCTTCGGCTTCAGCAGGGCTCTTCAAGGCTTTACCTTGAGGAAACGACTCACGTCAAGTTTCCTTTGAGCTCTAGAGCGTCTCAGGTGGAGCTCCCACCCAGGCTACGAAAGCACCCTGTTGATATAGATAAAACTCGTTCCCATCCCAGAGCCCTGCCTACAGTGACTAGAGACCCGTCCAAAACACTGGTATTTAGGTAGTTTCAAGGCAGCATGAATGGAGCTTTCAAAATGGGAAAGCAAGCCTTGTGCCATCAGGTCTCCGTTTCCAGTGAACACGCAGCCTACCCCCTTGTGATTTCTACAAGTAAATATTCCCTCAAACTACACAATGGTCCCTTCCCTGAAGAATGTTTTCTTGGCACGGAGTTCTGCATGTAGCGAACTGCCTCTTCCAAGGAACGCTTTGGTAACGCTATCGGGGCTTAGGCTCTTCTAAAACCCTGCAGTGTAAGAGGAAGAACTGTGCTTTGGTTACAGGAGGAACGCAAGCCCAGTTTCTCCTGTAAGTATGGGGTCTTAAGGTATGACTTTGTAGAAGGAATGCGAAGCAGTTTTGATTTCTCAGTGCCGCTCAGCCTAGGGCATTGAGGCAATTTGCATGACATGTAGGACGTGAGAGAACAGATTACCTGGAGCTGTTGGAGTGCTGAGGAAATGTAGCTCTCCCAAGGAAGAGTGCAGTGTGTTGCCCTACACTTAGCATACACAGCGTGACTGGGAATGGTATCCGGGCCTGGATGTTTCTTAGCAACCCAGTGGAGCCTGCCGGTACTCGGTGTTCTTGCACGGAATAGGGTGCCCAGGGGAGATCCTAGGTGTCTTGAAAAGCGTACTAACGTTAAAAGAAAGGAGAACTGCAACTCACGTCTCAAGGAAACTTCTCCACGTTCCGCTTCAGCAGGGCTCTTCAAGGCTTTACCTTGAGGAAAGGACTCACGTCAAGGTTCCTTGTAGCTCTAGAGCGTCTCAGGAGGAGCTCCCACCCAGGCTATGAAAGCACCCTGTTGATTTAGAGAAAACTCGTTCCCTTCCCAGAGCCCTGCCTACAGTGACTAGAAACTCGTCCAAAACACTGGTATTTAGGTAGGTTCAAGGCGGCATGAATGGAGCTCTCAAAATGGGAAAGCAAGCCTTGTGCCATCAGGTCCCCGTTTCCAGTGAACATGCAGCCTACCTCCTTGTGATTTCTACCAAGTTAATATACACTCTAGCGACACACTGGTCCCTTCCCTGAATAACGTGTTCTTGGCACGGTGTTCTGCATGTAGCGAACTGCCTCTCCCAAGGAATGCTCTAGGTACGCTATAGGGGCTTAGCCTCTTCTAAATCCCTGCAGTGTAAGAGGAAGAACGGTGCTTTGGTTACAGCAGGAACGCAAGCCAACTTTCTCCTGTAAGTATGGGGTCTTAAGGTATGACTTTGTAGAAGGAATGTGAAAGAGTATTGGTTTCTCAGTGCCGCTCAGCCTAGGGCACTGAGGCAGATATGCATGGCATGTAGACGTGAGACAACAGATTGCCTGGAACTGTTGGAGTGCTGAGGAAATCTAGCTCTCCCAAGGAGGCGTGCAGTGTGTTGCCCTACCCTTAGCATATTGAGAGTGACTGGGAAAGGTTTCCGGGCCTGGATGTTTCTGAGCTTCCCAGTCGAGCATGCCGGTCCTCGGTGTTCTTGCAGGGAATAGGGTGCCCACGAGAGTTACTAGGTGTCTTCATAAGCGTACTAATGTTCAAAGAAAGCAGAACTGCAACTCATGTCTCCAGGAAACTGCTCCACGCTTTGGCTTCAGCAGGGCTCTTCAAGGCTTTACCTTGAGGAAACGACTCACGTCAAGTTTCCTTTGAGCTCTAGAGCGTCTCAGGTGGAGCTCCCACCCAGGCTACGAAAGCACCCTGTTGATTTAGAGAAAACTCGTTCCCTTCCCAGAGCCCTGCCTTCAGTGACTAGAGACCCGTCCAAAACACTGGTATTTAGGTAGCTTCAAGGCAGCATGAATGGAGCTTTCAAAATGGGAAAGCAAGCCTTGTGCCATCAGGTCTCCGTTTCCAGTGAACACGCAGCCTACCCCCTTGTGATTTCTACCAAGTAAATATTCCCTCAAACTACACAATGGTCCCTTCCCTGAAGAATGTTTTCTTGGCACGGAGTTCTGCATGTAGCGAACTGCCTCTCCCAAGGAACGCTTTGGTAACGCTATCGGGGCTTAGGCTCTTCTAAAACCCTGCAGTGTAAGAGGAAGAACTGTGCTTTGGTTACAGGAGGAACGCAAGCCGAGTTTCTCCTGTAAGTATGGGGTCTGAAGGTATGACTTTGTAGAAGGAATGCGAAGCAGTTTTGATTTCTCAGTGCCGCTCAGCCTAGGGCATTGAGGCAATTTGCATGACATGTAGGACATGAGAGAACAGATTACCTGGAGCTGTTGGAGTGCTGAGGAAATGTAGCTCTCCCAAGGAAGAGTGCAGTGTGTTGCCCTGCACTTAGCATACACAGAGTGACTGGGAATGGTATCCGGGCCTGTATGTTTCTTAGCAACCCAGTGGAGCCTGCCGGTACTCGGTGTTCTTGCACGGAATAGGGTGCCTAGGGGAGATCCTAGGTGTCTTGAAAAGCGTACTAACGTTAAAAGAAAGGAGAACTGCAACTCATGTCTCAAGGAAACTTCTCCACGTTCCGCTTCAGCAGGGCTCTTCAAGGCTTTACCTTGAGGAAAGGACTCACGTCAAGTTTCCTTATAGCTCTAGAGCGTCTCAGGAAGAGCTCCCACCCAGGCTATGAAAGCACCTTGTTGATTTAGAGAAAACTCGTTCCCTTCCCAGAGCCCTGCTTACAGTGACTAGAAACTCGTCCAAAACACTGGTATTTAGGTAGGTTCAAGGCGGCATGAATGGAGCTCTCAAAATGGGAAAGCAAGCCTTGTGCCATCAGGTCCCCGTTTCCAGTGAACATGCAGCCTACCTCCTTGTGATTTCTACCAAGTTAATATACACTCTAGCGACACACTGGTCCCTTCCCTGAATAACGTGTTCTTGGCACGGTGTTCTGCATGTAGCGAACTGCCTCTCCCAAGGAATGCTCTAGGTACGCTATAGGGGCTTAGCCTCTTCTAAATCCCTGCAGTGTAAGAGGAAGAACTGTGCTTTGGTTACAGCAGGAACGCAAGGCAACTTTCTCCTGTAAGTATGGGGTCTTAAGGTATGACTTTGTAGAAGGAATGTGAAAGAGTATTGGTTTCTCAGTGCCGCTCAGCCTAGGGCACTGAGGCAGATATGCATGGCATGTAGACGTGAGACAACAGATTGCCTGGAACTGTTGGAGTGCTGAGGAAATCTAGCTCTCCCAAGGAGGCGTGCAGTGTGTTGCCCTACCCTTAGCATATTGAGAGTGACTGGGAAAGGTTTCCGGGCCTGGATGTTTCTGAGCTTCCCAGTCGAGCATGCCGGTCCTCGGTGTTCTTGCAGGGAATAGGGTGCCCACGAGAGTTACTAGGTGTCTTCATAAGCGTACTAATGTTCAAAGAAAGCAGAACTGCAACTCATGTCTCCAGGAAACTGCTCCACGCTTTGGCTTCAGCAGGGCTCTTCAAGGCTTTACCTTGAGGAAACGACTCACGTCAAGTTTCCTTTGAGCTCTAGAGCGTCTCAGGTGGAGCTCCCACCCAGGCTACGAAAGCACCCTGTTGATTTAGAGAAAACTCGTTCCCTTCCCAGAGCCCTGCCTTCAGTGACTAGAGACCCGTCCAAAACACTGGTATTTAGGTAGCTTCAAGGCAGCATGAATGGAGCTTTCAAAATGGGAAAGCAAGCCTTGTGCCATCAGGTCTCCGTTTCCAGTGAACACGCAGCCTACCCCCTTGTGATTTCTACAAGTAAATATTCCCTCAAACTACACAATGGTCCCTTCCCTGAAGAATGTTTTCTTGGCACGGAGTTCTGCATGTAGCAAACTGCCTCTCCCAAGGAACGCTTTGGTAACGCTATCGGGGCTTAGGCTCTTCTAAAACCCTGCAGTGTAAGAGGAAGAACTGTGCTTTGGTTACAGGAGGAACGCAAGCCGAGTTTCTCCTGTAAGTATGGGGTCTGAAGGTATGACTTTGTAGAAGGAATGCGAAGCAGTTTTGATTTCTCAGTGCCGCTCAGCCTAGGGCATTGAGGCAATTTGCATGACATGTAGGACGTGAGAGAACAGATTACCTGGAGCTGTTGGAGTGCTGAGGAAATGTAGCTCTCCCAAGGAAGAGTGCAGTGTGTTGCCCTACACTTAGCATACACAGCGTGACTGGGAATGGTATCCGGGCCTGGATGTTTCTTAGCAACCCAGTGGAGCCTGCCGGTACTCGGTGTTCTTGCACGGAATAGGGTGCCCAGGGGAGATCCTAGGTGTCTTGAAAAGCGTACTAACGTTAAAAGAAAGGAGAACTGCAACTCACGTCTCAAGGAAACTTCTCCACGTTCCGCTTCAGCAGGGCTCTTCAAGGCTTTACCTTGAGGAAAGGACTCACGTCAAGGTTCCTTGTAGCTCTAGAGCGTCTCAGGAGGAGCTCCCACCCAGGCTATGAAAGCACCCTGTTGATTTAGAGAAAACTCGTTCCCTTCCCAGAGCCCTGCCTACAGTGACTAGAAACTCGTCCAAAACACTGGTATTTAGGTAGGTTCAAGGCGGCATGAATGGAGCTCTCAAAATGGGAAAGCAAGCCTTGTGCCATCAGGTCCCCGTTTCCAGTGAACATGCAGCCTACCTCCTTGTGATTTCTACCAAGTTAATATACACTCTAGCGACACACTGGTCCCTTCCCTGAATAACGTGTTCTTGGCACGGTGTTCTGCATGTAGCGAACTGCCTCTCCCAAGGAATGCTCTAGGTACGCTATAGGGGCTTAGCCTCTTCTAAATCCCTGCAGTGTAAGAGGAAGAACTGTGCTTTGGTTACAGCAGGAACGCAAGGCAACTTTCTCCTGTAAGTATGGGGTCTTAAGGTATGACTTTGTAGAAGGAATGTGAAACAGTATTGGTTTCTCAGTGCCGCTCAGCCTAGGGCACTGAGGCAGATATGCATGGCATGTAGACGTGAGACAACAGATTGCCTGGAACTGTTGGAGTGCTGAGGAAATCTAGCTCTCCCAAGGAGGCGTGCAGTGTGTTGCCCTACCCTTAGCATATTGAGAGTGACTGGGAAAGGTTTCCGGGCCTGGATGTTTCTGAGCTTCCCAGTCGAGCATGCCGGTCCTCGGTGTTCTTGCAGGGAATAGGGTGCCCACGAGAGTTACTAGGTGTCTTCATAAGCGTACTAATGTTCAAAGAAAGCAGAACTGCAACTCATGTCTCCAGGAAACTGCTCCACGCTTTGGCTTCAGCAGGGCTCTTCAAGGCTTTACCTTGAGGAAACGACTCACGTCAAGTTTCCTTTGAGCTCTAGAGCGTCTCAGGTGGAGCTCCCACCCAGGCTACGAAAGCACCCTGTTGATTTAGAGAAAACTCGTTCCCTTCCCAGAGCCCTGCCTTCAGTGACTAGAGACCCGTCCAAAACACTGGTATTTAGGTAGCTTCAAGGCAGCATGAATGGAGCTTTCAAAATGGGAAAGCAAGCCTTGTGCCATCAGGTCTCCGTTTCCAGTGAACACGTAGCCTACCCCCTTGTGATTTCTACAAGTAAATATTCCCTCAAACTACACAATGGTCCCTTCCCTGAAGAATGTTTTCTTGGCACGGAGTTCTGCATGTAGCGAACTGCCTCTCCCAAGGAACGCTTGGGTAACGCTATCGGGGCTTAGGCTCTTCTAAAACCCTGCAGTGTAAGAGGAAGAACTGTGCTTTGGTTACAGGAGGAACGCAAGCCGAGTTTCTCCTGTAAGTATGGGGTCTGAAGGTATGACTTTGTAGAAGGAATGCGAAGCAGTTTTGATTTCTCAGTGCCGCTCAGCCTAGGGCATTGAGGCAATTTGCATGACATGTAGGACGTGAGAGAACAGATTACCTGGAGCTGTTGGAGTGCTGAGGAAATGTAGCTCTCCCAAGGAAGAGTGCAGTGTGTTGCCCTACACTTAGCATACACAGCGTGACTGGGAATGGTATCCGGGCCTGGATGTTTCTTAGCAACCCAGTGGAGCCTGCCGGTACTCGGTGTTCTTGCACGGAATAGGGTGCCCAGGGGAGATCCTAGGTGTCTTGAAAAGCGTACTAACGTTAAAAGAAAGGAGAACTGCAACTCACGTCTCAAGGAAACTTCTCCACGTTCCGCTTCAGCAGGGCTCTTCAAGGCTTTACCTTGAGGAAAGGACTCACGTCAAGGTTCCTTGTAGCTCTAGAGCGTCTCAGGAGGAGCTCCCACCCAGGCTATGAAAGCACCCTGTTGATTTAGAGAAAACTCGTTCCCTTCCCAGAGCCCTGCCTACAGTGACTAGAAACTCGTCCAAAACACTGGTATTTAGGTAGGTTCAAGGCGGCATGAATGGAGCTCTCAAAATGGGAAAGCAAGCCTTGTGCCGTCAGGTCCCCGTTTCCAGTGAACATGCAGCCTACCTCCTTGTGATTTCTACCAAGTTAATATACACTCTAGCGACACACTGGTCCCTTCCCTGAATAACGTGTTCTTGGCACGGTGTTCTGCATGTAGCGAACTGCCTCTCCCAAGGAATGCTCTAGGTACGCTATAGGGGCTTAGCCTCTTCTAAATCCCTGCAGTGTAAGAGGAAGAACTGTGCTTTGGTTACAGCAGGAACGCAAGGCAACTTTCTCCTGTAAGTATGGGGTCTTAAGGTATGACTTTGTAGAAGGAATGTGAAACAGTATTGGTTTCTCAGTGCCGCTCAGCCTAGGGCACTGAGGCAGATATGCATGGCATGTAGACGTGAGACAACAGATTGCCTGGAACTGTTGGAGTGCTGAGGAAATCTAGCTCTCCCAAGGAGGCGTGCAGTGTGTTGCCCTACCCTTAGCATATTGAGAGTGACTGGGAAAGGTTTCCGGGCCTGGATGTTTCTGAGCTTCCCAGTCGAGCATGCCGGTCCTCGGTGTTCTTGCAGGGAATAGGGTGCCCACGAGAGTTACTAGGTGTCTTCATAAGCGTACTAATGTTCAAAGAAAGCAGAACTGCAACTCATGTCTCCAGGAAACTGCTCCACGCTTTGGCTTCAGCAGGGCTCTTCAAGGCTTTACCTTGAGGAAACGACTCACGTCAAGTTTCCTTTGAGCTCTAGAGCGTCTCAGGTGGAGCTCCCACCCAGGCTACGAAAGCACCCTGTTGATTTAGAGAAAACTCGTTCCCTTCCCAGAGCCCTGCCTTCAGTGACTAGAGACCCGTCCAAAACACTGGTATTTAGGTAGCTTCAAGGCAGCATGAATGGAGCTTTCAAAATGGGAAAGCAAGCCTTGTGCCATCAGGTCTCCGTTTCCAGTGAACACGCAGCCTACCCCCTTGTGATTTCTACCAAGTAAATATTCCCTCAAACTACACAATGGTCCCTTCCCTGAAGAATGTTTTCTTGGCACGGAGTTCTGCATGTAGCGAACTGCCTCTCCCAAGGAACGCTTTGGTAACGCTATCGGGGCTTAGGCTCTTCTAAAACCCTGCAGTGTAAGAGGAAGAACTGTGCTTTGGTTACAGGAGGAACGCAAGCCGAGTTTCTCCTGTAAGTATGGGGTCTGAAGGTATGACTTTGTAGAAGGAATGCGAAGCAGTTTTGATTTCTCAGTGCCGCTCAGCCTAGGGCATTGAGGCAATTTGCATGACATGTAGGACATGAGAGAACAGATTACCTGGAGCTGTTGGAGTGCTGAGGAAATGTAGCTCTCCCAAGGAAGAGTGCAGTGTGTTGCCCTGCACTTAGCATACACAGAGTGACTGGGAATGGTATCCGGGCCTGTATGTTTCTTAGCAACCCAGTGGAGCCTGCCGGTACTCGGTGTTCTTGCACGGAATAGGGTGCCTAGGGGAGATCCTAGGTGTCTTGAAAAGCGTACTAACGTTAAAAGAAAGGAGAACTGCAACTCACGTCTCAAGGAAACTTCTCCACGTTCCACTTCAGCAGGGCTCTTCAAGGCTTTACCTTGTGGAAAGGACTCACGTCAAGTTTCCTTGTAGCTCTAGAGCGTCTCAGGAGGAGCTCCCACCCAGGCTATGAAAGCACCCTGTTGATTTAGAGAAAACTCGTTCCCTTCCCAGAGCCCTGCCTACAGTGACTAGAAACTCGTCCAAAACACTGGTATTTAGGTAGGTTCAAGGCGGCATGAATGGAGCTCTCAAAATGGGAAAGCAAGCCTTGTGCCATCAGGTCCCCGTTTCCAGTGTACACGCAGCCTACCTCCTTGTGATTTCTACCAAGTTAATATACACTCTAGAGACACACTGGTCCCTTCCCTGAATAACGTGTTTTTGGCACGGAGTCCTGCATGTAGCGAACTGCCTCTCCCAAGGAATGCTCTAGGTACGCTATAGGGGCTTAGCCTCTTCTAAAACCCTGCAGTGTAAGAGGAAGAACTGTGCTTTGGTTACAGCAGGAACGCAAGGCAACTTCCTCCTGTAAGTATGGGGTCTTAAGGTATGACTTTGTAGAAGGAATGTGAAAGAGTATTGGTTTCTCAGTGCCGCTCAGCCTAGGGCATTGAGGCAGATATGCATGACATGTAGACGTGAGACAACAGATTGCCTGGAGCTGTTGGAGTGCTGAGGAAATCTAGCTCTCCCAAGGAGGCGTGCAGTGTGTTGCCCTACACTTAGCATATTGAGAGTGACTGGGAAAGGTTTCCGGGCCTGGATGTTTCTGAGCTTCCCAGTCGAGCATGCCGGTCCTCGGTGTTCTTGCAGGGAATAGGGTGCCCACGAGAGTTACTAGGTGTCTTCAAGTGCGTACTAACGTTCAAAGAAAGCAGAACTGCAACTCATGTCTCCAGGAAACTGCTCCACGCTTCGGCTTCAGCAGGGCTCTTCAAGGCTTTACCTTGAGGAAACGACTCACGTCAAGTTTCCTTTGAGCTCTAGAGCGTCTCAGGTGGAGCTCCCACCCAGGCTACGAAAGCACCCTGTTGATTTAGAGAAAACTCGTTCCCTTCCCAGAGCCCTGCCTTCAGTGACTAGAGACCCGTCCAAAACACTGGTATTTAGGTAGTTTCAAGGCAGCATGAATGGAGCTTTCAAAATGGGAAAGCAAGCCTTGTGCCATCAGGTCTCCGTTTCCAGTGAACACGCAGCCTACCCCCTTGTGATTTCTACAAGTAAATATTCCCTCAAACTACACAATGGTCCCTTCCCTGAAGAATGTTTTCTTGGCACGGAGTTCTGCATGTAGCGAACTGCCTCTCCCAAGGAACGCTTTGGTAACGCTATCGGGGCTTAGGCTCTTCTAAAACCCTGCAGTGTAAGAGGAAGAACTGTGCTTTGGTTACAGGAGGAACGCAAGCCGAGTTTCTCCTGTAAGTATGGGGTCTGAAGGTATGACTTTGTAGAAGGAATGCGAAGCAGTTTTGATTTCTCAGTGCCGCTCAGCCTAGGGCATTGAGGCAATTTGCATGACATGTAGGACGTGAGAGAACAGATTACCTGGAGCTGTTGGAGTGCTGAGGAAATGTAGCTCTCCCAAGGAAGAGTGTAGTGTGTTGCCCTGCACTTAGCATACACAGCGTGACTGGGAATGGTATCCGGGCCTGTATGTTTCTTAGCAACCCAGTGGAGCCTGCCGGTACTCGGTGTTCTTGCACGGAATAGGGTGCCCAGGGGAGATCCTAGGTGTCTTGAAAAGCGTACTAATGTTCAAAGAAAGGAGAACTGCAACTCACGTCTCAAGGAAACTTCTCCACGTTCCACTTCAGCAGGGCTCTTCAAGGCTTTACCTTGTGGAAAGGACTCACGTCAAGTTTCCTTGTAGCTCTAGAGCGTCTCAGGAGGAGCTCCCACACAGGCTATGAAAGCACCCTGTTGATTTAGAGAAAACTCGTTCCCTTCCCAGAGCCCTGCCTACAGTGACTAGAAACTCGTCCAAAACACTGGTATTTAGGTAGGTTCAAGGCGGCATGAATGGAGCTCTCAAAATGGGAAAGCAAGCCTTGTGCCAGCAGGTCCCCGTTTCCAGTGAACACGCAGCCAACCTCCTTGTGATTTCTACCAAGTTAATATACACTCTAGCGACACACTGGTCCCTTCCCTGAATAACGTGTTCTTGGCACGGAGTTCTGCATGTAGCGAACTGCCTCTCCCAAGGAATGCTCTAGGTATGCTATAGGGGCTTAGCCTCTTCTAAAACCCTGCAGTGTAAGAGGAAGAACTGTGCTTTGGTTACAGCAGGAACGCAAGCCAACTTTCTCCTGTAAGTATGGGGTCTTAAGGTATGACTTTGTAGAAGGAATATGAAACAGTATTGGTTTCTCAGTGCCGCTCAGCCTAGGGCATTGAGGCAGATATGCATGACATGTAGACGTGAGACAACAGATTGCCTGGAGCTGTTGGAGTGCTGAGGAAATCTAGCTCTCCCAAGGAGGCGTGCAGTGTGTTGCCCTACACTTTGCATATTGAGAGTGACTGGGAAAGGTTTCCGGGCCTGGATGTTTCTGAGCTTCCCAGTCGAGCATGCCGGTCCTCGGTGTTCTTGCAGGGAATAGGGTGCCCACGAGAGTTACTAGGTGTCTTCCAGAGCGTACTAACGTTCAAAGAAAGCAGAACTGCAACTCATGTCTCCAGGTAACTGCTCCACGCTTCGGCTTCAGCAGGGCTCTTCAAGGCTTTACCTTGAGGAAACGACTCACGTCAAGTTTCCTTTGAGCTCTAGAGCGTCTCAGGTGGAGCTCCCACCCAGGCTACAAAAGCACCCGGTTGATATAGAGAAAACTCGTTCCCATCCCAGAGCCCTGCCTACAGTGCCTAGAGACCCGTCCAAAACACTGGTATTTAGGTAGGTTCAAGGCGGCATGAATGGAGCTCTCAAAATGGGAAAGCAAGCCTTGTGCCATCAGGTCCCCGTTTCGAGTGTACACGCAGCCTACCCCCTTGTGATTTCTACCAAGTAAATATTCCCTCAAACTACACAATGGTCCCTTCCCTGAAGAATGTTTTCTTGGCACGGAGTTCTGCATGTAGCGAACTGCCTCTCCCAAGGAACGCTTTGGTAACGCTATCGGGGCTTAGGCTCTTCTAAAACCCTGCAGTGTAAGAGGAAGAACTGTGCTTTGGTTACAGGAGGAACGCAAGCCGAGTTTCTCCTGTAAGTATGGGGTCTGAAGGTATGACTTTGTAGAAGGAATGCGAAGCAGTTTTGATTTCTCAGTGCCGCTCAGCCTAGGGCATTGAGGCAATTTGCATGACATGTAGGACGTGAGAGAACAGATTACCTGGAGCTGTTGGAGTGCTGAGGAAATGTAGCTCTCCCAAGGAAGAGTGCAGTGTGTTGCCCTACACTTAGCATACACAGAGTGACTGGGAAAGGTATCCGGGCCTGGATGTTTCTTAGCAACCCAGTGGAGCCTGCCGGTACTCGGTGTTCTTGCACGGAATAGGGTGCCCAGGCGAGATCTTAGGTGTCTTGAAAAGCGTACTAACATTAAAAGAAAGGAGAACTACAACTCATGTCTCAAGGAAACTTCTCCACGTTCCGCTTCAGCAGGGCTCTTCAAGGCTTTACCTTGAGGAAAGACTCACGTCAAGGTTCCTTGTAGCTCTAGAGCGTCTCAGGAGGAGCTCCCACCCAGGCTATGAAAGCACCCTGTTGATTTAGAGAAAACTCGTTCCCTTCCCAGAGCCCTGCCTACAGTGACTAGAAACTCGTCCAAAACACTGGTATTTAGGTAGGTTCAAGGCGGCATGAATGGAGCTCTCAAAATGGGAAAGCAAGCCTTGTGCCATCAGGTCCCCGTTTCCAGTGAACATGCAGCCTACCTCCTTGTGATTTCTACCAAGTTAATATACACTCTAGCGACACACTGGTCCCTTCCCTGAATAACGTGTTCTTGGCACGGTGTTCTGCATGTAGCGAACTGCCTCTCCCAAGGAATGCTCTAGGTACGCTATAGGGGCTTAGCCTCTTCTAAATCCCTGCAGTGTAAGAGGAAGAACTGTGCTTTGGTTACAGCAGGAACGCAAGCCAACTTTCTCCTGTAAGTATGGGGTCTTAAGGTATGACTTTGTAGAAGGAATGTGAAAGAGTATTGGTTTCTCAGTGCCGCTCAGCCTAGGGCACTGAGGCAGATATGCATGGCATGTAGACGTGAGACAAAAGATTGCCTGGAACTGTTGGAGTGCTGAGGAAATCTAGCTCTCCCAAGGAGGCGTGCAGTGTGTTGCCCTACCCTTAGCATATTGAGAGTGACTGGGAAAGGTTTCCGGGCCTGGATGTTTCTGAGCTTCCCAGTCGAGCATGCCGGTCCTCGGTGTTCTTGCAGGGAATAGGGTGCCCACGAGAGTTACTAGGTGTCTTCAAGAGCGTACTAACGTTCAAAGAAAGCAGAACTGCAACTCATGTCTCCAGGAAACTGCTCCACGCTTCGGCTTCAGCAGGGCTCTTCAAGGCTTTACCTTGAGGAAACGACTCACGTCAAGTTTCCTTTGAGCTCTAGAGCGTCTCAGGTGGAGCTCCCACCCAGGCCACGAAAGCACCCTGTTGATATAGATAAAACTCGTTCCCATCCCAGAGCCCTGCCTACAGTGACTAGAGACCCGTCCAAAACACTGGTATTTAGGTAGCTTCAAGGCAGCATGAATGGAGCTTTCAAAATGGGAAAGCAAGCCTTGTGCCATCAGGTCTCCGTTTCCAGTGAACACGCAGCCTACCCCCTTGTGATTTCTACAAGTAAATATTCCCTCAAACTACACAATGGTCCCTTCCCTGAAGAATGTTTTCTTGGCACGGAGTTCTACATGTAGCGAACTGCCTCTTCCAAGGAACGCTTTGGTAACGCTATCGGGGCTTAGGCTCTTCTAAAACCCTGCAGTGTAAGAGGAAGAACTCTGCTTTGGTTACAGCAGGAACGCAAGCCGAGATTCTCCTGTAATTATGGGGTCTTAAGGTATGACTTTGTAGAAGGAATGCGAAGCAGTTTTGATTTCTCAGTGCCGCTCAGCCTAGGGCATTGAGGCAATTTGCATGACATGTAGGACGTGAGAGAACAGATTACCTGGAGCTGTTGGAGTGCTGAGGAAATGTAGCGCTCCCAAGGAAGAGTGCAGTGTGTTGCCCTACACTTAGCATACACAGAGTGACTGGGAAAGGTAACCGGGCCTGGATGTTTCTTAGCAACCCAGTGGAGCCTGCCGGTACTCGGTGTTCTTGCACGGAATAGGGTGCCCAGGCGTGATCCTAGGTGTCTTGAAAAGCGTAGTAACGTTAAAAGAAAGGAGAACTGCAACTCACGTCTCAAGGAAACTTCTCCACGTTCCGCTTCAGCAGGGCTCTTCAAGGCTTTACCTTGAGGAAAGGACTCACGTCAAGTTTCCTTGTAGCTCTAGAGCGTCTCAGGAGGAGCTCCCACCCAGGCTATGAAAGCACCTTGTTGATTTAGAGAAAACTCGTTCCCTTCCCAGAGCCCTGCCCTCAGTGACTAGAAACTCGTCCAAAACACTGGTATTTAGGTAGGTTCAAGGCGGCATGAATGGAGCTCTCAAAATGGGAAAGCAAGCCTTGTGCCATCAGGTCCCCGTTTCCAGTGAATATGCAGCCTACCTCCTTGTGATTTCTACCAAGTTAATATACACTCTAGCGACACACTGGTCCCTTCCCTGAATAACGTGTTCTTGGCACGGTGTTCTGCATGTAGCGAACTGCCTCTCCCAAGGAATGCTCTAGGTACGCTATAGGGGCTTAGCCTCTTCTAAAACCCTGCAGTGTAAGAGGAAGAACTGTGCTTTGGTTACAGCAGGAACGCAAGGCAACTTTCTCCTGTAAGTATGGGGTCTTAAGGTATGACTTTGTAGAAGGAATGTGAAACAGTATTGGTTTCTCAGTGCCGCTCAGCCTAGGGCACTGAGGCAGATATGCATGGCATGTAGACGTGAGACAACAGATTGCATGGAACTGTTGGAGTGCTGAGGAAATCTAGCTCTCCCAAGGAGGCGTGCAGTGTGTTGCCCTACCCTTAGCATATTGAGAGTGACTGGGAAAGGTTTCCGGGCCTGGATGTTTCTGAGCTTCCCAGTCGAGCATGCCGGTCCTCGGTGTTCTTGCAGGGAATAGGGTGCCCACGAGAGTTACTAGGTGTCTTCATAAGCGTACTAATGTTCAAAGAAAGCAGAACTGCAACTCATGTCTCCAGGAAACTGCTCCACGCTTTGGCTTCAGCAGGGCTCTTCAAGGCTTTACCTTGAGGAAACGACTCACGTCCAGTTTCCTTTGAGCTCTAGAGCGTCTCAGGTGGAGCTCCCACCCAGGCTACGAAAGCACCCTGTTGATTTAGAGAAAACTCGTTCCCTTCCCAGAGCCCTGCCTTCAGTGACTAGAGACCCGTCCAAAACACTGGTATTTAGGTAGCTTCAAGGCAGCATGAATGGAGCTTTCAAAATGGGAAAGCAAGCCTTGTGCCATCAGGTCTCCATTTCCAGTGAACACGCAGCCTACCCCCTTGTGATTTCTACCAAGTAAATATTCCCTCAAACTACACAATGGTCCCTTCCCTGAAGAATGTTTTCTTGGCACGGAGTTCTGCATGTAGCGAACTGCCTCTCCCAAGGAACGCTTTGGTAACGCTATCGGGGCTTAGGCTCTTCTAAAACCCTGCAGTGTAAGAGGAAGAACTGTGCTTTGGTTACAGGAGGAACGCAAGCCGAGTTTCTCCTGTAAGTATGGGGTCTGAAGGTATGACTTTGTAGAAGGAATGCGAAGCAGTTTTGATTTCTCAGTGCCGCTCAGCCTAGGGCATTGAGGCAATTTGCATGACATGTAGGACGTGAGAGAACAGATTACCTGGAGCTGTTGGAGTGCTGAGGAAATGTAGCTCTCCCAAGGAAGAGTGCAGTGTGTTGCCCTACACTTAGCATACACAGAGTGACTGGGAAAGGTATCCGGGCCTGGATGTTTCTTAGCAACCCAGTGGAGCCTGCCGGTACTCGGTGTTCTTGCACGGAATAGGGTGCCCAGGCGAGATCTTAGGTGTCTTGAAAAGCGTACTAACATTAAAAGAAAGGAGAACTACAACTCATGTCTCAAGGAAACTTCTCCACGTTCCGCTTCAGCAGGGCTCTTCAAGGCTTTACCTTGAGGAAAGACTCACGTCAAGGTTCCTTGTAGCTCTAGAGCGTCTCAGGAGGAGCTCCCACCCAGGCTATGAAAGCACCCTGTTGATTTAGAGAAAACTCGTTCCCTTCCCAGAGCCCTGCCTACAGTGACTAGAAACTCGTCCAAAACACTGGTATTTAGGTAGGTTCAAGGCGGCATGAATGGAGCTCTCAAAATGGGAAAGCAAGCCTTGTGCCATCAGGTCCCCGTTTCCAGTGAACATGCAGCCTACCTCCTTGTGATTTCTACCAAGTTAATATACACTCTAGCGACACACTGGTCCCTTCCCTGAATAACGTGTTCTTGGCACGGTGTTCTGCATGTAGCGAACTGCCTCTCCCAAGGAATGCTCTAGGTACGCTATAGGGGCTTAGCCTCTTCTAAATCCCTGCAGTGTAAGAGGAAGAACTGTGCTTTGGTTACAGCAGGAACGCAAGCCAACTTTCTCCTGTAAGTATGGGGTCTTAAGGTATGACTTTGTAGAAGGAATGTGAAAGAGTATTGGTTTCTCAGTGCCGCTCAGCCTAGGGCACTGAGGCAGATATGCATGGCATGTAGACGTGAGACAACAGATTGCCTGGAACTGTTGGAGTGCTGAGGAAATCTAGCTCTCCCAAGGAGGCGTGCAGTGTGTTGCCCTACCCTTAGCATATTGAGAGTGACTGGGAAAGGTTTCCGGGCCTGGATGTTTCTGAGCTTCCCAGTCGAGCATGCCGGTCCTCGGTGTTCTTGCAGGGAATAGGGTGCCCACGAGAGTTACTAGGTGTCTTCATAAGCGTACTAATGTTCAAAGAAAGCAGAACTGCAACTCATGTCTCCAGGAAACTGCTCCACGCTTTGGCTTCAGCAGGGCTCTTCAAGGCTTTACCTTGAGGAAACGACTCACGTCCAGTTTCCTTTGAGCTCTAGAGCGTCTCAGGTGGAGCTCCCACCCAGGCTACGAAAGCACCCTGTTGATTTAGAGAAAACTCGTTCCCTTCCCAGAGCCCTGCCTTCAGTGACTAGAGACCCGTCCAAAACACTGGTATTTAGGTAGCTTCAAGGCAGCATGAATGGAGCTTTCAAAATGGGAAAGCAAGCCTTGTGCCATCAGGTCTCCGTTTCCAGTGAACACGCAGCCTACCCCCTTGTGATTTCTACCAAGTAAATATTCCCTCAAACTACACAATGGTCCCTTCCCTGAAGAATGTTTTCTTGGCACGGAGTTCTGCATGTAGCGAACTGCCTCTCCCAAGGAACGCTTTGGTAACGCTATCGGGGCTTAGGCTCTTCTAAAACCCTGCAGTGTAAGAGGAAGAACTGTGCTTTGGTTACAGGAGGAACGCAAGCCGAGTTTCTCCTGTAAGTATGGGGTCTGAAGGTATGACTTTGTAGAAGGAATGCGAAGCAGTTTTGATTTCTCAGTGCCGCTCAGCCTAGGGCATTGAGGCAATTTGCATGACATGTAGGACGTGAGAGAACAGATTACCTGGAGCTGTTGGAGTGCTGAGGAAATGTAGCTCTCCCAAGGAAGAGTGCAGTGTGTTGCCCTACACTTAGCATACACAGAGTGACTGGGAAAGGTATCCGGGCCTGGATGTTTCTTAGCAACCCAGTGGAGCCTGCCGGTACTCGGTGTTCTTGCACGGAATAGGGTGCCCAGGCGAGATCTTAGGTGTCTTGAAAAGCGTACTAACGTTAAAAGAAAGGAGAACTACAACTCATGTCTCAAGGAAACTTCTCCACGTTCCGCTTCAGCAGGGCTCTTCAAGGCTTTACCTTGAGGAAAGGACTCACGTCAAGGTTCCTTGTAGCTCTAGAGCGTCTCAGGAGGAGCTCCCACCCAGGCTATGAAAGCACCCTGTTGATTTAGAGAAAACTCGTTCCCTTCCCAGAGCCCTGCCTACAGTGACTAGAAACTCGTCCAAAACACTGGTATTTAGGTAGGTTCAAGGCGGCATGAATGGAGCTCTCAAAATGGGAAAGCAAGCCTTGTGCCATCAGGTCCCCGTTTCCAGTGAACATGCAGCCTACCTCCTTGTGATTTCTACCAAGTTAATATACACTCTAGCGACACACTGGTCCCTTCCCTGAATAACGTGTTCTTGGCACGGTGTTCTGCATGTAGCGAACTGCCTCTCCCAAGGAATGCTCTAGGTACGCTATAGGGGCTTAGCCTCTTCTAAATCCCTGCAGTGTAAGAGGAAGAACTGTGCTTTGGTTACAGCAGGAACGCAAGCCAACTTTCTCCTGTAAGTATGGGGTCTTAAGGTATGACTTTGTAGAAGGAATGTGAAAGGGTATTGGTTTCTCAGTGCCGCTCAGCCTAGGGCACTGAGGCAGATATGCATGGCATGTAGACGTGAGACAACAGATTGCCTGGAACTGTTGGAGTGCTGAGGAAATCTAGCTCTCCCAAGGAGGCGTGCAGTGTGTTGCCCTACCCTTAGCATATTGAGAGTGACTGGGAAAGGTTTCCGGGCCTGGATGTTTCTGAGCTTCCCAGTCGAGCATGCCGGTCCTCGGTGTTCTTGCAGGGAATAGGGTGCCCACGAGAGTTACTAGGTGTCTTCATAAGCGTACTAATGTTCAAAGAAAGCAGAACTGCAACTCATGTCTCCAGGAAACTGCTCCACGCTTTGGCTTCAGCAGGGCTCTTCAAGGCTTTACCTTGACGAAACGACTCACGTCAAGTTTCCTTTGAGCTCTAGAGCGTCTCAGGTGGAGCTCCCACCCAGGCTACGAAAGCACCCTGTTGATTTAGAGAAAACTCGTTCCCTTCCCAGAGCCCTGCCTTCAGTGACTAGAGACCCGTCCAAAACACTGGTATTTAGGTAGCTTCAAGGCAGCATAAATGGAGCTTTCAAAATGGGAAAGCAAGCCTTGTGCCATCAGGTCTCCGTTTCCAGTGAACACGCAGCCTACCCCCTTGTGATTTCTACCAAGTAAATATTCCCTCAAACTACACAATGGTCCCTTCCCTGAAGAATGTTTTCTTGGCACGGAGTTCTGCATGTAGCGAACTGCCTCTCCCAAGGAACGCTTTGGTAACGCTATCGGGGCTTAGGCTCTTCTAAAACCCTGCAGTGTAAGAGGAAGAACTGTGCTTTGGTTACAGCAGGAACGCAAGCCAACTTTCTCCTGTAAGTATGGGGTCTTAAGGTATGACTTTGTAGAAGGAATGTGAAACAGTATTGGTTTCTCAGTGCCGCTCAGCCTAGGGCATTGAGGCAGATATGCATGACATGTAGACGTGAGACAACAGATTGCCTGGAGCTGTTGGAGTGCTGAGGAAATCTAGCTCTCCCAAGGAGGCGTGCAGTGTGTTGCCCTACACTTAGCATATTGAGAGTGACTGGGAAAGGTTTCCGGGCCTGGATGTTTCTGAGCTTCCCAGTCGAGCATGCCGGTCCTCGGTGTTCTTGCAGGGAATAGGGTGCCCACGAGAGTTACTAGGTGTCTTCCAGAGCGTACTAACGTTCAAAGAAAGCAGAACTGCAACTCATGTCTCCAGGTAACTGCTCCACGCTTCGGCTTCAGCAGGGCTCTTCAAGGCTTTACCTTGAGGAAACGACTCACGTCAAGTTTCCTTTGAGCTCTAGAGCGTCTCAGGTGGAGCTCCCACCCAGGCTACGAAAGCACCCGGTTGATATAGAGAAAACTCGTTCCCATCCCAGAGCCCTGCCTACAGTGACTAGAGACCCGTCCAAAACACTGGTATTTAGGTAGCTTCAAGGCAGCATGAATGGAGCTTTCAAAATGGGAAAGCAAGCCTTGTGCCATCAGGTCTCCGTTTCCAGTGAACACGCAGCCTACCCCCTTGTGATTTCTACCAAGTAAATATTCCCTCAAACTACACAATGGTCCCTTCCCTGAAGAATGTTTTCTTGGCACGGAGTTCTGCATGTAGCGAACTGCCTCTCCCAAGGAACGCTTTGGTAACGCTATCGGGGCTTAGGCTCTTCTAAAACCCTGCAGTGTAAGAGGAAGAACTGTGCTTTGGTTACAGGAGGAACGCAAGCCGAGTTTCTCCTGTAAGTATGGGGTCTGAAGGTATGACATTGTAGAAGGAATGCGAAGCAGTTTTGATTTCTCAGTGCCGCTCAGCCTAGGGCATTGAGGCAATTTGCATGACATGTAGGACGTGAGAGAACAGATTCCCTGGAGCTGTTGGAGTGCTGAGGAAATGTAGCTCTCCCAAGGAAGAGTGCAGTGTGTTGCCCTGCACTTAGCATACACAGCGTGACTGGGAATGGTATCCGGGCCTGTATGTTTCTTAGCAACCCAGTGGAGCCTGCCGGTACTCGGTGTTCTTGCACGGAATAGGGTGCCCAGGGGAGATCCTAGGTGTCTTGAAAAGCGTACTAACGTTAAAAGAAAGGAGAACTGCAACTCACGTCTCAAGGAAACTTCTCCACGTTCCACTTCAGCAGGGCTCTTCAAGGCTTTACCTTGTGGAAAGGACTCACGTCAAGTTTCCTTGTAGCTCTAGAGCGTCTCAGGAGGAGCTCCCACCCAGGCTATGAAAGCACCCTGTTGATTTAGAGAAAACTCGTTCCCTTCCCAGAGCCCTGCCTACAGTGACTAGAAACTCGTCCAAAACACTGGTATTTAGGTAGGTTCAAGGCGGCATGAATGGAGCTCTCAAAATGGGAAAGCAAGCCTTGTGCCATCAGGTCCCCGTTTCCAGTGAACACGCAGCCTACCTCCTTGTGATTTCTACCAAGTTAATATACACTCTAGCGACACACTGGTCCCTTCCCTGAATAACGTGTTCTTGGCTCGGAGTTCTGCATGTAGCGAACTGCCTCTCCCAAGGAATGCTCTAGGTACGCTATAGGGGCTTAGCCTCTTCTAAAACCCTGCAGTGTAAGAGGAAGAACTGTGCTTTGGTTACAGCAGGAACGCAAGCCAACTTTCTCCTGTAAGTATGGGGTCTTAAGGTATGACTTTGTAGAAGGAATGTGAAACAGTATTGGTTTCTCAGTGCCGCTCAGCCTAGGGCATTGAGGCAGATATGCATGACATGTAGACGTGAGACAACAGATTGCCTGGAGCTGTTGGAGTGCTGAGGAAATCTAGCTCTCCCAAGGAGGCGTGCAGTGTGTTGCCCTACACTTTGCATATTGAGAGTGACTGGGAAAGGTTTCCGGGCCTGGATGTTTCTGAGCTTCCCAGTCGAGCATGCCGGTCCTCGGTGTTCTTGCAGGGAATAGGGTGCCCACGAGAGTTACTAGGTGTCTTCCAGAGCGTACTAACGTTCAAAGAAAGCAGAACTGCAACTCATGTCTCCAGGTAACTGCTCCACGCTTCGGCTTCAGCAGGGCTCTTCAAGGCTTTACCTTGAGGAAACGACTCACGTCAAGTTTCCTTTGAGCTCTAGAGCGTCTCAGGTGGAGCTCCCACCCAGGCTACGAAAGCACCCGGTTGATATAGAGAAAACTCGTTCCCATCCCAGAGCCCTGCCTACAGTGACTAGAGACCCGTCCAAAACACTGGTATTTAGGTAGGTTCAAGGCGGCATAAATGGAGCTCTCAAAATGGGAAAGCAAGCCTTGTGCCATCAGGTCCCCGTTTCCAGTGTACACGCAGCCTACCTCCTTGTGATTTCTACCAAGTTAATATACACTCTAGCGACACACTGGTCCCTTCCCTGAATAACGTGTTTTTGGCACGGAGTTCTGCATGTAGCGAACTGCCTCTCCCAAGGAATGCTCTAGGTACGCTATAGGGGCTTAGCCTCTTCTAAAACCCTGCAGTGTAAGAGGAAGAACTGTGCTTTGGTTACAGCAGGAACGCAAGCCGAGTTTCTCCTGTAAGTATGGGGTCTTAAGGTATGACTTTGTAGAAGGAATGTGAAAGAGTATTGGTTTCTCAGTGCCGCTCAGCCTAGGGCATTGAGGCAGATATGCATGACATGTAGACGTGAGACAACAGATTGCCTGGAGCTGTTGGAGTGCTGAGGAAATCTAGCTCTCCCAAGGAGGCGTGCAGTGTGTTGCCCTACACTTAGCATACACAGAGTGACTGGGAAAGGTATCCGGGCCTGGATGTTTCTTAGCAACCCAGTGGAGTCTGCCGGTACTCGGTGTTCTTGCACAGAATAGGGTGCCCAGGCGAGATCTTAGGTGTCTTGAAAAGCGTAGTAACGTTAAAAGAAAGGAGAACTACAACTCATGTCTCAAGGAAACTTCTCCACGTTCCGCTTCAGCAGGGCTCTTCAAGGCTTTACCTTGAGGAAAGGACTCACGTCAAGGTTCCTTGTAGCTCTAGAGCGTCTCAGGAGGAGCTCCCACCCAGGCTACGAAAGCACCCTGTTGATTTAGAGAAAACTCGTTCCCTTCCCAGAGCCCTGCCTACAGTGACTAGAAACTCGTCCAAAACACTGGTATTTAGGTAGGTTCAAGGCGGCATGAATGGAGCTCTCAAAATGGGAAAGCAAGCCTTGTGCCATCAGGTCCCCGTTTCCAGTGAACATGCAGCCTACCTCCTTGTGATTTCTACCAAGTTAATATACACTCTAGCGACACACTGGTCCCTTCCCTGAATAACGTGTTCTTGGCACGGTGTTCTGCATGTAGCGAACTGCCTCTCCCAAGGAATGCTCTAGGTACGCTATAGGGGCTTAGCCTCTTCTAAAACCCTGCAGTGTAAGAGGAAGAACTGTGCTTTGGTTACAGCAGGAACGCAAGGCAACTTTCTCCTGTAAGTATGGGGTCTTAAGGTATGACTTTGTAGAAGGAATGTGAAACAGTATTGGTTTCTCAGTGCCGCTCAGCCTAGGGCACTGAGGCAGATATGCATGGCATGTAGACCTGAGACAACAGATTGCCTGGAACTGTTGTTGTGCTGAGGAAATCTAGCTCTCCCAAGGAGGCGTGCAGTGTGTTGCCCTACCCTTAGCATATTGAGAGTGACTGGGAAAGGTTTCCGGGCCTGGATGTTTCTGAGCTTCCCAGTCGAGCATGCCGGTCCTCGGTGTTCGTGCAGGGAATAGGGTGCCCACGAGAGTTACTAGGTGTCTTCCAGAGCGTACTAACGTTCAAAGAAAGCAGAACTGCAACTCATGTCTCCAGGTAACTGCTCCACGCTTCGGCTTCAGCAGGGCTCTTCAAGGCTTTACCTTGAGGAAACGACTCACGTCAAGTTTCCTTTGAGCTCTAGAGCGTCTCAGGTGGAGCTCCCACCCAGGCTACGAAAGCACCCGGTTGATATAGAGAAAACTCGTTCCCATCCCAGAGACCTGCCTACAGTGACTAGAGACCCGTCCAAAACACTGGTATTTAGGTAGTTTCAAGGCGGCATAAATGGAGCTCTCAAAATGGGAAAGCAAGCCTTGTGCCATCAGGTCCCCGTTTGCAGTGTACACGCAGCCTACCTCCTTGTGATTTCTACCAAGTTAATATACACTCTAGCGACACACTGGTCCCTTCCCTGAATAACGTGTTTTTGGCACGGAGTTCTGCATGTAGCGAACTGCCTCTCCCAAGGAATGCTCTAGGTACGCTATAGGGGCTTAGCCTCTTCTAAAACCCTGCAGTGTAAGAGGAAGAACTGTGCTTTGGTTACAGCAGGAACGCAAGGCAACTTCCTCCTGTAAGTATGGGGTCTTAAGGTATGACTTTGTAGAAGGAATGTGAAAGAGTATTGGTTTCTCAGTGCCGCTCAGCCTAGGGCATTGAGGCAGATATGCATGACATGTAGACGTGAGACAACAGATTGCCTGGAGCTGTTGGAGTGCTGAGGAAATCTAGCTCTCCCAAGGAGGCGTGCAGTGTGTTGCCCTACACTTAGCATACACAGAGTGACTGGGAAAGGTATCCGGGCCTGGATGTTTCTTAGCAACCCAGTGGAGTCTGCCGGTACTCGGTGTTCTTGCACAGAATAGGGTGCCCAGGCGAGATCTTAGGTGTCTTGAAAAGCGTACTAACGTTAAAAGAAAGGAGAACTACAACTCATGTCTCAAGGAAACTTCTCCACGTTCCGCTTCAGCAGGGCTCTTCAAGGCTTTACCTTGAGGAAAGGACTCACGTCAAGGTTCCTTGTAGCTCTAGAGCGTCTCAGGAGGAGCTCCCACCCAGGCTATGAAAGCACCCTGTTGATTTAGAGAAAACTCGTTCCCTTCCCAGAGCCCTGCCTACAGTGACTAGAAACTCGTCCAAAACACTGGTATTTAGGTAGGTTCAAGGCGGCATGAATGGAGCTCTCAAAATGGGAAAGCAAGCCTTGTGCCATCAGGTCCCCGTTTCCAGTGAACATGCAGCCTACCTCCTTGTGATTTCTACCAAGTTAATATACACTCTAGCGACACACTGGTCCCTTCCCTGAATAACGTGTTCTTGGCACGGTGTTCTGCATGTAGCGAACTGCCTCTCCCAAGGAATGCTCTAGGTACGCTATAGGGGCTTAGGCTCTTCTAAAACCCTGCAGTGTAAGAGGAAGAACTGTGCTTTGGTTACAGCAGGAACGCAAGGCAACTTTCTCCTGTAAGTATGGGGTCTTAAGGTATGACTTTGTAGAAGGAATGTGAAACAGTATTGGTTTCTCAGTGCCGCTCAGCCTAGGGCACTGAGGCAGATATGCATGGCATGTAGACCTGAGACAACAGATTGCCTGGAACTGTTGTTGTGCTGAGGAAATCTAGCTCTCCCAAGGAGGCGTGCAGTGTGTTGCCCTACCCTTAGCATATTGAGAGTGACTGGGAAAGGTTTCCGGGCCTGGATGTTTCTGAGCTTCCCAGTCGAGCATGCCGGTCCTCGGTGTTCTTGCAGGGAATAGGGTGCCCACGAGAGTTACTAGGTGTCTTCATAAGCGTACTAATGTTCAAAGAAAGCAGAACTGCAACTCATGTCTCCAGGAAACTGCTCCACGCTTTCGTTTCAGCAGGGCTCTTCAAGGCTTTACCTTGAGGAAACGACTCACGTCAAGTTTCCTTTGAGCTCTAGAGCGTCTCAGGTGGAGCTCCCATCCAGGCTACGAAAGCACCCTGTTGATTTAGAGAAAACTCGTTCCCTTCCCAGAGCCCTGCCTTCAGTGACTAGAGACCCGTCCAAAACACTGGTATTTAGGTAGCTTCAAGGCAGCATGAATGGAGCTTTCAAAATGGGAAAGCAAGCCTTGTGCCATCAGGTCTCCGTTTCCAGGGAACACGCAGCCTACCCCCTTGTGATTTCTACCAAGTAAATATTCCCTCAAACTACACAATGGTCCCTTCCCTGAAGAATGTTTTCTTGGCACGGAGTTCTGCATGTAGCGAACTGCCTCTCCCAAGGAATGCTTTGGTAACGCTATCGGGGCTTAGGCTCTTCTAAAACCCTGCAGTGTAAGAGGAAGAACTGTGCTTTGGTTACAGGAGGAACGCAAGCCGAGTTTCTCCTGTAAGTATGGGGTCTGAAGGTATGACTTTGTAGAAGGAATGCGAAGCAGTTTTGATTTCTCAGTGCCGCTCAGCCTAGGGCATTGAGGCAATTTGCATGACATGTAGGACGTGAGAGAACAGATTACCTGGAGCTGTTGGAGTGCTGAGGAAATGTAGCTCTCCCAAGGAAGAGTGCAGTGTGTTGCCCTACACTTAGCATACACAGCGTGACTGGGAATGGTATCCGGGCCTGGATGTTTCTTAGCAACCCAGTGGAGCCTGCCGGTACTCGGTGTTCTTGCACGGAATAGGGTGCCCAGGGGAGATCCTAGGTGTCTTGAAAAGCGTACTAACGTTAAAAGAAAGGAGAACTGCAACTCACGTCTCAAGGAAACTTCTCCACGTTCCGCTTCAGCAGGGCTCTTCAAGGCTTTACCTTGTGGAAAGGACTCACGTCAAGTTTCCTTGTAGCTCTAGAGCGTCTCAGGAGGAGCTCCCACCCAGGCTATGAAAGCACCCTGTTGATTTAGAGAAAACACGTTCCCTTCCCAGAGCCCTGCCTACAGTGACTAGAAACTCGTCCAAAACACTGGTATTTAGGTAGGTTCAAGGCGGCATGAATGGAGCTCTCAAAATGGGAAAGCAAGCCTTGTGCCAGCAGGTCCCCGTTTCCAGTGAACACGCAGCCTACCTCCTTGTGATTTCTACCAAGTTAATATACAGTCTAGCGACACACTGGTCCCTTCCCTGAATAACGTGTTTTTGGCACGGAGTTCTGCATGTAGCGAACTGCCTCTCCCAAGGAATGCTCTAGGTACGCTATAGGGGCTTAGCCTCTTCTAAAACCCTGCAGTGTAAGGGGAAGAACTGTGCTTTGGTTACAGCAGGAACGCAAGCCAACTTTCTCCTGTAAGTATGGGGTCTTAAGGTATGACTTTGTAGAAGGGATGTGAAACAGTATTGGTTTCTCAGTGCCGCTCAGCCTAGGGCATTGAGGTAGATATGCATGACATGTAGACGTGAGACAACAGATTGCCTGGAGCTGTTGGAGTGCTGAGGAAATCTAGCTCTCCCAAGGAGGCGTGCAGTGTGTTGCCCTACACTTTGCATATTGAGAGTGACTGGGAAAGGTTTCCGGGCCTGGATGTTTCTGAGCTTCCCAGTCGAGCATGCCGGTCCTCGGTGTTCGTGCAGGGAATAGGGTGCCCACGAGAGTTACTAGGTGTCTTCATAAGCGTACTAACGTTCAAAGAAAGCAGAACTGCAACTCATGTCTCCAGGTAACTGCTCCACACTTCGGCTTCAGCAGGGCTCTGCAAGGCTTTACCTTGAGGAAACGACTCACGTCAAGTTTCCGTTGAGCTCTAGAGCGTCTCAGGTGGAGCTCCCACCCAGGCTACGAAAGCACCCGGTTGATATAGAGAAAACTCGTTCCAATCCCAGAGCCCTGCCTACAGTGACTAGAGACCCGTCCAAAACACTGGTATTTAGGTAGGATCAAGGCGGCATGAATGGAGCTCTCAAAATGGGAAAGCAAGCCTTGTGCCATCAGGTCCCCGTTTCCAGTGTACACGCAGCCTACCTCCTTGTGATTTCTACCAAGTTAATATACACTCTAGCGACACACTGGTCCCTTCCCTGAATAACGTGTTTTTGGCACAGAGTTCTGCATGTAGCGAACTGCCTCTCCCAAGGAATGCTCTAGGTACGCTATAGGGGCTTAGCCTCTTCTAAAACCCTGCAGTGTAAGAGGAAGAACTGTGCTTTGGTTACAGCAGGAACGCAAGGCAACTTCCTCCTGTAAGTATGGGGTCTTAAGGTATGACTTTGTAGAAGGAATGTGAAAGAGTATTGGTTTCTCAGTGCCGCTCAGCCTAGGGCATTGAGGCAGATATGCATGACATGTAGACGTGAGACAACAGATTGCCTGGAGCTGTTGGAGTGCTGAGGAAATCTAGCTCTCCCAAGGAGGCGTGCAGTGTGTTTCCCTACACTTAGCATATTGAGAGTGACTGGGAAAGGTTTCCGGGCCTGGATGTTTCTGAGCTTCCCAGTCGAGCATGCCGGTCCTCGGTGTTCTTGCAGGGAATAGGGTGCCCACGAGAGTTACTAGGTGTCTTCAAGAGCGTACTAACGTTCAAAGAAAGCAGAACTGCAACTCATGTCTCCAGGAAACTGCTCCACGCTTCGGCTTCAGCAGGGCTCTTCAAGGCTTTACCTTGAGGAAACGACTCACGTCAAGATTCCTTTGAGCTCTAGAGCATCTCAGGTGGAGCTCCCACCCAGGCTACGAAAGCACCATGTTGATATAGATAAAACTCGTTCCCATCCCAGAGCCCTGCCTACAGTGACTAGAGACCCGTCCAAAACACTGGTATTTAGGTAGCTTCAAGGCAGCATGAATGGAACTTTCAAAATGGGAAAGCAAGCCTTGTGCCATCAGGTCTCCGTTTCCAATGAACACGCAGCCTACCCCCTTGTGATGTCTACCAAGTAAATATTCCCTCAAACTACACAATGGTCCCTTCCCTGAAGAATGTTTTCTTGGCACGGAGTTCTGCATGTAGCGAACTGCCTCTCCCAAGGAACGCTTTGGTAACGCTATCGGGGCTTAGGCTCTTCTAAAACCCTGCAGTGTAAGAGGAAGAACTGTGCTTTGGTTACAGGAGGAACGCAAGCCGAGTTTCTCCTGTAAGTATGGGGTCTGAAGGTATGACTTTGTAGAAGGAATGCGAAGCAGTTTTGATTTCTCAGTGCCGCTCAGCCTAGGGCATTGAGGCAATTTGCATGACATGTAGGACGTGAGAGAACAGATTACCTGGAGCTGTTGGAGTGCTGAGGAAATGTAGCTCTCCCAAGGAAGAGTGCAGTGTGTTGCCCTACACTTAGCATACACAGCGTGACTGGGAATGGTATCCGGGCATGGATGTTTCTTAGCAACCCAGTGGAGCCTGCCGGTACTCGGTGTTCTTGCACGGAATAGGGTGCCCAGGAGAGATCCTAGGTGTCTTGAAAAGCGTACTAACGTTAAAAGAAAGGAGAACTACAACTCATGTCTCAAGGAAACTTCTCCACGTTCCGCTTCAGCAGGGGTCTTCAAGGCTTTACCTTCAGGAAAGGACTCACTTCAAGTTTCCTTGAGGCTCTAGAGCGTCTCAGGAGGAGCTCCCACCCAGGCTATGAAAGCACCCTGTTGATTTAGAGAAAACTCGTTCCCTTCCCAGAGCCCTGCCTACAGTGACTAGAAACTCGTCCAAAACACTGGTATTTAGGTAGGTTCAAGGCGGCATGAATGGAGCTTTCAAAATGGAAAAGCAAACCTTCTGCCATCAGGTCCTCGTTTCCAGTGAACACGCAGCCTACCTCCCTGTGATTTCTACCAATTTAATATACACTCTAGCGACACACTGGTCCCTTCCCTGAATAACGTGTTCTTGGCACGGAGTTCTGCATGTAGCGAACTGCCTCTCCCAAGGAATGCTCTAGGTACGCTATAGGGGCTTAGCCTCTTCTAAAAACCTGCAGTGTAAGAGGAAGAACTGTGCTTTGGTTACAGCAGGAACGCAAGGCAACTTTCTCCTGTAAGTATGGGGTCTTAAGGTATGATTTTGTAGAAGGAATGTGAAACAGTATTGGTTTCTCAGTGCCGCTCAGCCTAGGGCACTGAGGCAGATATGCATGACATGTAGACGTGAGACAACAGATTGCCTGGAGCTGTTGGAGTGCTGAGGAAATCTAGCTCTCCCAAGGAGGCGTGCAGTGTGTTGCCCTACACTTAGCATATTGAGAGTGACTGGGAAAGGTTTCCGGGCCTGGATGTTTCTGAGCTTCCCAGTCGAGCATGCCGGTCCTCGGTGTTCTTGCAGGGAATAGGGTATCCACGAGAGTTCCAGGTGTCTTCAAGAGCGTACTAACGTTCAAAGAAGCAGAACTGCAACTCATGTCTCCAGGAAACTGCTCCACGCTTTGGCTTCAGCAGGGCTCTTCAAGGGTTTACCTTGAGGAAACGACTCATGTCAAGTTTCCTTTGAGCTCTAGAGCGTCTCAGGTGGAGCTCCCACCCAGGCTACGAAAGCACCCTGTTGATTTAGAGAAAACTCGTTCCCTTCCCAGAGCCCTGCCTACAGTGACTAGAAACTCGTCCAAAACACTGGTATTTAGGTAGGTTCAAGGCGGCATGAATGGAGCTCTCAAAATGGGAAAGCAAGCCTTGTGCCATCAGGTCTCCGTTTCCAGTGAACACGCAGCCTACCCCCTTGTGATTTCTACAAGTAAATATTCCCTCAAACTACACAATGGTCCCTTCCCTGAAGAATGTTTTCTTGGCACGGAGTTCTGCATGTAGCGAACTGCCTCTTCCAAGGAACGCTTTGGTAACGCTATCGGGGCTTAGGCTCTTCTAAAACCCTGCAGTGTAAGAGGAAGAACTCTGCTTTGGTTACAGCAGGAACGCAAGCCGAGATTCTCCTGTAAGTATGGGGTCTTAAGGTATGACTTTGTAGAAGGAATGCGAAGCAGTTTTGATTTCTCAGTGCCGCTCAGCCTAGGGCATTGAGGCAATTTGCATGACATGTAGGACGTGAGAGAACAGATTACCTGGAGCTGTTGGAGTGCTGAGGAAATGTAGCTCTCCCAAGGAAGAGTGCAGTGTGTTGCCCTACACTTAGCATACACAGAGTGACTGGGAAAGGTAACCGGGCCTGGATGTTTCTTAGCAACCCAGTGGAGCCTGCCGGTACTCGGTGTTCTTGCACGGAATAGGGTGCCCAGGCGTGATCCTAGGTGTCTTGAAAAGCGTAGTAACGTTAAAAGAAAGGAGAACTGCAACTCACGTCTCAAGGAAACTTCTCCACGTTCCGCTTCAGCAGGGCTCTTCAAGGCTTTACCTTGAGGAAAGGACTCACGTCAAGTTTCCTTGTAGCTCTAGAGCGTCTCAGGAGGAGCTCCCACCCAGGCTATGAAAGCACCTTGTTGATTTAGAGAAAACTCGTTCCCTTCCCAGAGCCCTGCCTACAGTGACTAGAAACTCGTCCAAAACACTGGTATTTAGGTAGGTTCAAGGCGGCATGATTGGAGCTCTCAAAATGGGAAAGCAAGCCTTGTGCCATCAGGTCCCCGTTTCCAGTGAACATGCAGCCTACCTCCTTGTGATTTCTACCAAGTTAATATACACTCTAGCGACACACTGGTCCCTTCCCTGAATAACGTGTTCTTGGCACGGTGTTCTGCATGTAGCGCACTGCCTCTCCCAAGGAATGCTCTAGGTACGCTATAGGGGCTTAGCCTCTTCTAAAACCCTGCAGTGTAAGAGGAAGAACTGTGCTTTGGTTACAGCAGGAACGCAAGGCAACTTTCTCCTGTAAGTATGGGGTCTTAAGGTATGACTTTGTAGAAGGAATGTGAAACAGTATTGGTTTCTCAGTGCCGCTCAGCCTAGGGCACTGAGGCAGATATGCATGGCATGTAGACGTGAGACAACAGATTGCCTGGAACTGTTGTTGTGCTGAGGAAATCTAGCTCTCCCAAGGAGGCGTGCAGTGTGTTGCCCTACCCTTAGCATATTGAGAGTGACTGGGAAAGGTTTCCGGGCCTGGATGTTTCTGAGCTTCCCAGTCGAGCATGCCGGTCCTCGGTGTTCTTGCAGGGAATAGGGTGCCCACGAGAGTTACTAGGTGTCTTCATAAGCGTACTAATGTTCAAAGAAAGCAGAACTGCAACTCATGTCTCCAGGAAACTGCTCCACGCTTTGGCTTCAGCAGGGCTCTTCAAGGCTTTACCTTGAGGAAACGACTCACCTCCAGTTTCCTTTGAGCTCTAGAGCGTCTCAGGTGGAGCTCCCAACCAGGCTACGAAAGCACCCTGTTGATTTAGAGAAAACTCGTTCCCTTCCCAGAGCCCTGCCTTCAGTGACTAGAGACCCGTCCAAAACACTGGTATTTAGGTAGCTTCAAGGCAGCATGAATGGAGCTTTCAAAATGGGAAAGCAAGCCTTGTGCCATCAGGTCTCCGTTTCCAGTGAACACGCAGCCTACCCCCTTGTGATTTCTACCAAGTAAATATTCCCTCAAACTACACAATGGTCCCTTCCCTGAAGAATGTTTTCTTGGCACGGAGTTCTGCATGTAGCGAACTGCCTCTCCCAAGGAACGCTTTGGTAACGCTATCGGGGCTTAGGCTCTTCTAAAACCCTGCAGTGTAAGAGGAAGAACTGTGCTTTGGTTACAGGAGGAACGCAAGCCGAGTTTCTCCTGTAAGTATGGGGTCTGAAGGTATGACTTTGTAGAAGGAATGGGAAGCAGTTTTGATTTCTCAGTGCCGCTCAGCCTAGGGCATTGAGGCAATTTGCATGACATGTAGGACGTGAGAGAACAGATTACCTGGAGCTGTTGGAGTGCTGAGGAAATGTAGCTCTCCCAAGGAAGAGTGCAGTGTGTTGCCCTACACTTAGCATACACTGCGTGACTGGGAATGGTATCCGGGCCTGTATGTTTCTTAGCAACCCAGTGGAGCCTGCCGGTACTCGGTGTTCTTGCACGGAATACGGTGCCCAGGGGAGATCCTAGGTGTCTTGAAAAGCGTACTAACGTTAAAAGAAAGGAGAACTGCAACTCACGTCTCAAGGAAACTTCTCCACGTTCCGCTTCAGCAGGGCTCTTCAAGGCTTTACCTTGTGGAAAGGACTCACGTCAAGTTTCCTTGTAGCTCTAGAGCGTCTCAGGAGGAGCTCCCACCCAGGCTATGAAAGCACCCTGTTGATTTAGAGAAAACTCGTTCCCTTCCCAGAGCCCTGCCTACAGTAACTAGAAACTCGTCCAAAACACTGATATTTAGGTAGGTTCAAGGCGGCATGAATGGAGCTCTCAAAATGGGAAAGCAAGCCTTGTGCCAGCAGGTCCCCGTTTCCAGTGAACACACAGCCTACCTCCTTGTGATTTCTACCAAGTTAATATACACTCTAGCGACACACTGGTCCCTTCCCTGAATAACGTGTTTTTGGCACGGAGTTCTGCATGTAGCGAACTGCCTCTCCCAAGGAATGCTCTAGGTACGCTATAGGGGCTTAGCCTCTTCTAAAACCCTGCAGTGTAAGGGGAAGAACTGTGCTTTGGTTACAGCAGGAACGCAAGGCAACTTCCTCCTGTAAGTATGGGGTCTTAAGGTATGACTTTGTAGAAGGAATGTGAAAGAGTATTGGTTTCTCAGTGCCGCTCAGCCTAGGGTATTGAGGCAGATATGCATGACATGTAGACGTGAGACAACAGATTGCCTGGAGCTGTTGGAGTGCTGAGGAAATCTAGCTCTCCCAAGGAGGCGTGCAGTGTGTTGCCCTACACTTAGCATATTGAGAGTGACTGGGAAAGGTTTCCGGGCC